>NC_073377.1:165710909-166072279 GCF_028641065.1 Leucoraja erinaceus
TGTGGTCAATAGATGTGCGGCGCCCCCGAGGGCCGGGAGAATGCTGACCCCAAAAATGGCGGCAAGTATAAACTGGCTCTCCAACAAGCCTCTCCAGGAGAAAGTACTCCAGGAGGCTCTCGAGACGTACACGGCACCCGAGAACTGTGAGGCGCTGCGGGTCAAGACCGTCAATGGCCACATATGGAGCCAGCTAGGCCAGCACATCAGGAGCCAAGAGCTGAAGATGCAGCGCATCCTGAAGCTCCATACCGCTGCCATCACCGCCTTTGCTCGGTCCGCAGAGCACACGGACCTCTCTACACCCCAACAGGATGTCCTAGCTCTGATGTGTAACACCCACTTTGAGATGAACAACTTAAGGCGGGAAAACATCAGGCCTGCCCTCAACCCCAAATATGCGGGGCTTTGCAAAGCTCCTGTGCCAGAGAAAGAGGCACTGCTATTTGGGGCTGACCTGGGGAAAAGGCTGAAAGAACTTGAAGAGGCGGCCAAACCAGTAGGCCTCATGAGGGCAGGACCAGCGCCGAGCAGGGCGAAGACACCCAGTTGGCAGCACCCCTCGGCATCCACCAGCAGATACCGGACTGGTGAAAGCCTGGCGACCGCTCCTCACTACCCCCACAGCTCTTTTTTAGAGAGGGGCCCAGAGCGGAGCCGTGGGAAGATACGCCGCCCCATGACAGCACCAACAAGAACGCCCTCGAGCCAAACCCACCAACGGAGACGCTCCCAAAAATGAACATGGAGGTAGGTGGGTCTGGTTCCTGTCAACATACAAAAACCAAGGGTGTTTTACTAACAGGAGGGCGTTTACGGTTCTTTAAACATGTTTGGTGTACTATCACTAACAACAAATACATACTCAACAGTATTAGTGGATACAAAATTGAATTTAAAACAGGCATAATACCGCCGGTTCAGCATATACCCCAAAGGGTATTCCTTCCCACTGAACTAGAGAAGGAGGAAGGACAGGCTGAACTAGATAGGCTCATGTCTAAAGGAGTCATTGAAAGGACCAGACATGAGCCATTCGAATTTGTATCAAATATATTTATTAAAACCAAAAAAGATGGTGGATGTCGCATCATCATTGATCTAACATCACTAAATCAATCTGTTGAGTATCAACATTTCAAAATGGAGACATTTGTCACTGCCAGACAACTGATCTCCAAGGGATACTTCATGGCAAGCATAGACATCAAAGATGCTTACTATTTAGTACCCATTCACAAGGATAATTTTAGATACCTGAAATTTATCTGGATGGGGCAACTATGGCAATATAGAGCACTGCCCAATGGGTTAACGACAGCTCCCAGATTATTTACCAAAATTCTTAAAGTAGCCATGAAAATATTAAGAGAACAAAAATACCTAGTCATGGCTTATCTGGACGACATTCTCATAATGGGGAAAACCAAGGAACTAGCTGTCGCAGCAGTTTCAGCTACTAAACAACTCCTTGAAACGTTGGGATTTGTTCTACACCCAGATAAATCGAAATTGAAGCCGTCAACTAACATGGACTATCTAGGCTTCACCATCGATTCTACCCACATGACTGTTACTCTGCCAAGGGATAAAAAGGTTGCATTAGCGCAAGCATGCAACAATTTAATCGCAAATACACAACCAAGGATCCGGCATGTTGCCAGAGTCATTGGAAGTATTGTAGCAGCATTTCCAGCTGCACAATATGGACCCTTGCATTACCAAAATTTACAAAGAGCAAGGACACATGCACTACACCAAAGTAGGGGGCATTATGACCGAACAATGTATTTACCCACTGAGGCCATATCAGAACTTCAGTGGTGGTCAGAAAATATTTGGCACAGTTACAGTCCCATTGTCATCACCAATCCTAACATAGTCATCACGACGGATGCCAGTGCTTTAGGCTGGGGAGCTACTAACTCTATATCCAGCACAGGTGGCAGATGGACTAATTCCGAGACATCGCTACTACACTCACTAGGCATAAATTATTTGGAAATGCTGGCCGCCTTTTATGGGCTAAAAGCATATTCGTCCAATATGCAGCACGTGCATGTTAGGTTAATGATTGACAACACAACGGTGGTGGCCTACATCAAGCACATGGGTGGCATAAAATCAGTATCATGCGACAAATTGGCTAATATAATCTGGCAATGGTGTGTCGAGAGACATATTTGGCTATCAGCTGCCTATCTACCAGGTAAGCTAAACACAGTGGCAGACACCAGGTCACGAAAATTCAATGATAACATCGAATGGATGTTAGATCCAAAAATATTTGCAAAAATTACTAAGCAATATGGAACGCCAGATATAGATTTGTTCGCGTCTAGATTGAATCACCAGTTACCCATGTATGTGGCTTGGGAACCAGACCCAGAGGCAGCAGCGGTAGATGCCTTCACGCTGGATTGGGGAAATTTCTTCTTCTATGCTTTCCCTCCCTTCTGCCTCATCAGCCGGGTACTCCAGAAAATACAGTCAGACTCTGCTTCAGGTATTTTGGTCGTACCCGACTGGCCTACCCAACCATGGTTCCCAGTCTTTCACGACATGGTGGTAGAGTCACCTATGGTCTTTAACAGTCACCCACAGCTATTGACTCACCCAGTATCCGGCATAAGTCATCCATGCCATAAAAATTTAAAACTCCTGGTTTGTAGGTTTTAACCAGGCCTTACCAGGGACTGGGGTTATCAGAACGAACAATCACCACCATGTCGGCATCCCTGCGAGAATCAACCAAGAAGCAGTACCTGACATATATCAAGAAATGGGAGCAATACTGCTTGGATGCAGGGACGTCGTATACGACAGCCACAATCACGGACGTGTTGGAGTTCCTGGCCCATTTACACCATGACCAGAAGATGAGCTACAGTGCCATCAATGCAGCACGAAGTGCCCTGTCCGCTTATCTCATGCCAACAGGACACCATAGCATCGGGTCCCACCCGCTAGTCATAAAACTCCTCAAGGGGATTTACAATAACAAACCCCCTACACCCAGGTATACCCATGTATGGGATACAAGTGTCGTGCTATCACACCTCAGAGGATGGCCACCGGTGGGATCCCTCAGTCTAGAGCAATCCACACTCAAGACCCTCATGCTAATGGCGCTCGTCTCTGCACAAAGGGTCCAGTCACTACATCAACTACGACTGGACAACATGGTAACTACCCCAGACTGCATCACATTCACTATGCCGGGGTTAGTCAAACAAAGCAGGCCAGGTATGTCCAACTCGCCATTAATCTTCCGGGCCTACCCTCCAGAACCTAGGCTCTGTGTAGTGACCCATTTATACAACTATGTAGACACAACCCATACACTTAGAGGGAGTGAAAAAGCCTTATGGGTCAGCCACAAGAAGCCTTTTGGACGGGTAACCAGCCAAACTATATCCAGGTGGTTAAAACAGGTCCTGAAAGCTGCAGGGATTAACACTGATGTTTTAAAATCCCATTCTATTAGGGCAGCATCTACATCAGCTGCGGAACGGATGGATGTTCCCATAGACCACATCCTAAGCACAGCAGGATGGTCAAGGGAATCGACGTTCCGGATATTCTATCATAAACCGCTGATGCAGAAAGACTTGTTTGCAGAGAAAATTTTAGAAACTGCAAACTTATAATTTAAGCCCAAGGGAGCTATTTTTGTTATTGTTTAATAAACATTTTTGTTTTAAAAAAACAAACAGATTCGTTGGTCTTTAGATACCACTTCCTCCCTCGATAACTTCGGCAGCGAGTGATATAGCTGTTACACGGTTTGAAATCACAGATCTTTGAAGTCTTCACGTAGTCACTCACGTAACTCCGAAGTAAAATAGTGAGATTAAACGAGTACTTACCAGTGCGAAGTTTGATCTGTATTTTATGAGGAGTTACGATGAGGGATTACGTGCCCTCCGCTCCCACCCTCAGTATATGGATCAAACTCGAGCTGATGTCTCTTTAATCTTTACTATCTTTACTTCAAATATTGTGTCTACCTGTGATTCCACACCGCTGCTTGGAAGTATGCCGCGCCTGCGCACTGGGTGGGTTCTTCACGTAATCCCTCATCGTAACTCTTCATAAAATACAGATCAAACTTCGCACTGGTAAGTACTCGTTTAATCTCACTATTTAATTAGGTGATGAGTAACTATGCACAAGTGAGCACATGACGTACAAGAGCAACACGCGATGTATTCAAGTGAGAGTTAGATTTCGCTCTTCGGGCTAACGGAATGAAGGGATATGGGGAGAAAGCAGGAACAGGGTACTGATTTTGGATTATCAGCCGTGATCGAAGGGCTGAATAGCCTACTCCTGTACCTTTTTTCTATGTTTCCATGTTTACGTTTCTATAAATTGACTGAGCCAATATGGGGAAAAAATACATCAATGCTTTATTGCTTTTTTTTTTTTTTTTTTTTTTTATTTTAATTTTATTTATAGAGCACTTTAAAAACAACCACTGTTGCAACAAAATGCTGTACATGACTAATCATGGACAAAAAATTATTACACGACAATAAAAACATTAAAAGAGAGAGTAAAAACAATTTAAAAAAAAAACCCATTAAAAACACTAAAACAGGAGCAAAGTCTCATGCAGGGTCAAAAGCCAAGGAATAGAAATGGGTTTTAAGATTGACTTAAACTTTTCAAAAGATAGGCTTCCCTGCGGATAGTTGCTGGTCCAGATTGTTATGAAATTAAATAGTAAAAGCAAAGTGTCTGTGATTGTGCAGTAGGATACAAGTACACGAAGATATCTGTGGTAAATTCTTCACACTGCCTATTGTGACAAGAGATGTTAACACGACTAACCCGAGTTAATGACTCGGTCAAAATACCTAATAGAATAAAAAGCATTAACACATTGAGCATTTTGGAGTTAATATTACAACCAGAATTTTAGGCTCAATGTCATGGTAGAATCCAAAATAAATATATTGATTATCAAAAGTTATTGGCTATGGTTTTGAGATTTAACGCTAACCCAGGTAAATGGGAAGAAATCTTTACTGGAGTAGAGGTCTTCATCAAGTGTCCAAGTATTCTTGGAAAAGGAATATATAAATTATTTTTATACATCCTAAACCATCAATTAGGAAACATTAGCCCCTATCAGTCTGAAGAAGGGTTTTGGCCCGAAACGTTACCTATTTCCTTCGCTCCATAGATGCTGCTGCACCCGCTGAGTTTCTCCAGCATTTTTGTGTACCTACGAAACATTAAGTTTGGTTTAAACAAAATGCTTTCGATTTTTTTGCCTGACTAGAAAGGTTTAGTTTGAGGTTCATCCGTCCTTGTTTTGGGCAAGTTGTTGGAAGAGACTAATGTGTTTTCCAGAATGTCTTCATTCACTGCAGTGGCACTTCTGGAAATTCTGAAAACCCCATATGAGGTCCCAGGCAACAAGAAATGCACGGTAATCAGACATAGAGAACTCAATGCGATCTTCAAAGTCAGGAGTTGGCTTACTTTCCAGACATGAAGAAGCAATATCATCAGAGGGCTGTTGAAGTCAATGTTACCATTCATCTATTTCCTGCATTATAATGGGCAATGCAGGTATTGTTCAGTTCTTCATATGCAAAAGCACAAAGTAAACGCATCAAAAATAAGACATGTCCAGAACAGGTTTTACCCTGTTTATCTTACACTGAGCATGTAAAGCATATTGTAGCGGTACCATGCGTGGTGAATAAAGATGAGACGTCAGGCCAGTTCGTAGAGTCGTTTATTCAGTGGTGACACGTTAGGTTGGTGCGCTAACTATATTACAATGTTGCTGTAGCAGAGCGAGGTTGTTCTCTCGGGCTCAGCTACCGGTTGACTCCTCAAGGTCTCGAGGTGAGAGGCCTTAAGTACCAGGACACTCCCTCTAGCCCATGATGTCACGTGCCCGCCCTCGTATCTCCTGACGAGGGTTCGAGCATGAGTGGCCCGTGCTTAGGCTGATGCCACAATATAATGTAACGCCCACTCATGTGCCCTGTAAGGAAATCATGAAACATACATTCAAAATTGAATGAATGGTGGTTTACATACAGAAACATTTCCTAAAATACGATCTGAATGGATCCCATGAACTCCAGAATGTCACACAGAGGTCACTAATATAATTCCTCCTATGGATTGTCCGTGGATGGTCACCTTGTCGTGGTGGAGAAGCTTGTGTGGACCTGAGATCCTGAGAGCGATGCCGTCTGGAGCTACGCTCCTGGTAGGGCCACCCATGGCGGTAAGGTCGAGGGGGAGGTCTCTGACACAGAGCAACCCAACCAAGACCTCTACGGAGGAACGGGCGGGGATGATGGCTGACTTTAGTGGAGCGTCACAACGGCTGGGAAGGCGGATGAAGGCAGCAGCAGAAAAGGGTCCCCGGTCGTCTTGATCTACAGGAGTCGCTGCATCCAAAAGGCAGTCAGCATCATCAGAGACACACACATGGCCCTGGCCGCGCTCTCATTTTACTCCTGCCATCGGAAAGAAGGTATAGGAGTCTGAAACCTGTAACCTTCATGTTCAGGAGCAACTTCTTCCCTACAACCATCAGGCTATTGAACACCAGAACATCCAAATAAGCCCTGAACCACATAGACTTGGGGGGATTGTTTTAGTTTGAGCATTATTGTTGCGGTGTTTGCAGAGTGTTATGTTTACATTTCAGTGTGCTGCTGCAAGTGAGAATTTCATTGTTCCGTTTTGGGACATACAACAATAAAACACTCCTGACTTTTGACTTTCTTGGCAGTCACCCCTTTCTCAGCACTAACGCTTCCACTCCCCAAATGCATTCAACTTCCATGCCCAATATAAAGTGATCATTTCTCCAATTCAACAATGTGAACATCAACACCAGCATTGCTGACGGCCAAATGTAGCTTTCCTGGACACTGTTTCTGACCCCACTTCCATGGTCATTCTAAGGGCCTAAATTAAAATATTCTGATCCCTAGCATCATATTAATTCAAGATATAATAATTTGAACTCCATACTCTATCCATCAGTAAAGTTGTTTCCTCACATGCTTTGATCATCGTTGGCACCAAAACTTGTTATAATTTCTTCATCATTAAAACGCTATGCATTACCGCTTTATGCCCCTGTCCCACTTAGGAAACCTGAACGGAAACCCCTGGAGACTTTGCGCCCCACCCAAGGTTTCCGTGTGGTTCCCGGAGGTTGCAGGTGGTTGCCGGAGGTTGCAGGTGGTGGAAGCAGGCAGGGAGACTGACAAAAACCTCCGGGAACCTCCGGGAACCGCACGGAAACCTTGGGTGGGGCACAAAGTCTCCAGAGGTTTCCGTTCAGGTTTCCTAAGTGGGACACGGACATAACATTCCATCACTTCTGGAAAAGCTAATTAAAAAAAAAAGACGTTGCAGTAAATATTGTCTTACATATTGTGGTACATCCTTCGACTGCTTCCTTCATGTGTTCAAGTTATTGACCTGCTCATGAATCTTATTGTCTCAGGGTCTTGTCTGACTTTCACTACAATGTACCCCCACCAAGCCCATTTGCTTTCCAATGAGATATGAAGGCAACCATCAGAATGGAATGGACTGGAAGGTTTCATTTTTGATCACATGTTACACAGACTAGTTTGCTGCACGCAGAGTATGGAAAATTAAAATATGTATTTAGCTGAAGTATTTCTCCATTCACAGTCCGTGACAAAGAAGGCCACCATTTACAATCAATATTATGCAAAAGAGCTTCTCTCAAAGGTCCAACAGTCTTTCCTGGATTTTATCAAACTGCTACCAGTGAAGGAGAAAGGTTTACTAATGAAAATGGTTTGCATATTGTCTGTTTTCTGATACTTTAGTCCCCTGCAAAGAACCTCAGTAACTAATCCCAAATCCAGCGCCAAAGTTAAACAAAGCTTCCAGAAATCAAAGTTCAATTGAGTAACTTTTGCAGCAGAAAGCTCAGCATATTTTTCATATTATTTTGTCCGGAATACCTAATTGCCCATGAGAAGGTGCCGTTGAGCTGTAAACTTTAACCTTTGCAGTCTGTGTGGGGAAGTTGAAAATGTAAGAAACTTAAGCAGTGATATACCACGTGGCCTTCCTGTCTTGTCCTGCCCTGCCATTCATTTAATTTCATGGCTGATCCTCTGGTTGTCTTAGTTCTCAGCTTTCTCAAATGTTTATCCTGATGTTGTCAACAAGACTAGCATTTTTTGCCTATTGCCCTGAACGGAGTCGACATTCAGACTCGTTGGTGGGTCTGGAGATCAAATGGGCCCTTCTGGATAAGCTTCATAGGTTTTCTTCCCTGGAGGTCATTGTGACCCACATGGGTCTTGGTTTCATGGTTAACATGAACTGGGTTACTTTTCTCTTCCAGATGTACTTAATTACTCGAATTTAAATTCTCCAGCTGCCGTGCTGAGACTTAAACCTGGCATTCCCAATCAGTGTTACAATTTTCTGGATAGCCATGCAGTTCCAATCACTAAATTCCCTCTGCATGCTCTTTCTAATTCTTCTCATTGGAAACTTGCTGACTTAGTTTTATATCATCAGAAGGTATGGATATGTTACACTCTGTACTTTCCACTAAATCACTGCTCCAGTGTGCAAATAACATCCTTGTGACACTCCACTGATAATGGCTAGAAACAAGCATTGTTGGAGGTAGTTTCAGGATTTCTTCATAAATGCAGAAAGCCATTGCATCCACCGAGCAAGAAGATGTATAACTTGGAGATGATTGAATTCCCTTAGTCTAAAGGAGGGTTTCGGCCCGAAATCTTGCCTATTTCCTTCGCTCCATAGATGCTGCCAGCACCCGCTGAGTTTCTCCAGCAAAGCTGTCTACCTTCCCTTAGCTAACTGGTGGAAGTCATATGCCATAGGGGGGAATCTTATAGAAACTTACAAAATTCTTAAGGGTTTGGGCAGGCTAGCTGCAGGAAGATTGTTCCCGATGTTGGGGAAGTCCAGAACAAGGGGTCACAGTTTAAAGATAAAGGAGAAATATTTTAGGACTGAGATGAGAAAAACATTTTTCACACAGAGAGTGGTGAATTTCTGAAATTCTCTACCACAGAAGGTAGTTGAGGCCAGTTCATTGGCTATATTTAAGAGGGAGTTAGATGTGGCCCTTGTGGCTAAAGGGATCAGGGGGTATAGAGAGAAGGCAGGTACAGGATACTGAGTTGGATGATCAGCCATGATCATATTGAATGGCGAATGGTGCAGACTCGAAGGGCCGAATGGCCTACTCCTGCACCTATTTTCTATGTTTCTATGTTTCTATGTTGTCAGCATCCATGACCTTTGTGACACCCCATGCACCCAGCTGTTTATAATACTATGTGAAATGAATTCAGTGGCCCAAAACCTGGCTTCTGTTTGGGTATTTTAGACTATTGTAGAATTTTACAGTGGATAATCACAGAGAGAGAGAGAAAAAAATGACTTCCTCCTGTGGGAGGAAGCAGAACAAAGGGGTATAACTTTCAAAGGTGCAACTTGGTCTATTTCACCAGGCAAGTTCCTAAAGGTGTCGCTGGAAACCTGCATCTCCCCTTCACATAGAAACATAGTAAATAGGTGCAAGAGTAGGCCATCTGGCTCTTTGAGCCAGCACCGCCATTCAATGTGATCAAGCCTGATCGTCCATAATTAGTACTCCATTCCTGCTTTCTCCCCACGTACCTTGATTCCGTTAGCCCGAAGACCAATATCTAAAGGGCCTGTCCCACTTACGTGTCTTTGGCACGCAAATTACGCGACCTCGTGGTCGCGTTGAGCCGCGATGGTCCTGCGAAGGTCGGGTGCGATTACATGCGTACGCACAGCCGTCTGGAGCGCGTGACGTCATTTGCAGATGGACACAAAATGCAGGAGTAACTCAGCGGGACCGGCAGCATCTCTGGAGAGACGCAATGGGTGACGTTTCGTGTCGAGACTCTTCTTCAGTCTGAAAAGAAGGGTCTTGACCCGAAACGTCACCCATTGCTTCTCTCCTGAGATGCTGCCGGTCCCGCTGAGTTACTCCTGCATTTTGTGTCCATCTTCAATTTTCTTGGCCCCGCTCTGGGAGTAGAAGTGGGGGCGGATCCGGACCGCAACGGCCGTGAGCCCCAGGCCGAGTTCGGCGATCGTTTGCCTGCTTCTGCTGCTGTTGGAGGTGAGACGTTGCATCGCGCCAGGGTCTTGGGCCTGTCCCACTTTAGCCGTCAGTTCCGCAACAGGCTGTTGGCGGGCGAAGATTTTGTTCACTACAAAAATTTCGGAGCCCGCACGATGTCGCGCACAAATACATAGGTCGCGTAATTTTCGTGCCAAGGACGCGTAAGTGGGACATGCCCTTAACTCTCTCGCATAATGCCGCTGAGGCATAGCTCACAGCAAAATTCAAAACTGACTTAGACAACAATATAAGAGTTATAGACAAACAAGGGTAAATTAAGTTACCATCAGCTCACTGAGTAGCCAGAGAGGCTCATGGGGCTGAATGGCCTATTCTTGTTGTATGTTCAAACATTTTTAGAGGTGGCTTGAGCTGTTGCCTCACAGAGCCAATGCCCTGTCTTTGAGTATTGCCTGTGTGAAGTTTGCACATTTTGCGAGGAGTTTGCACATTCTCCAAGTGACAATATGAGTTTCCTTGGGTGCTTGCTTTCCTCCCACATCCCAAAGACATGTCTGTTTGCAGGTTAATTGCACTCTGTAAAGCAGTGTGTTGTGAGTGGATGTGAAAAGTGGATAAACAGGTGATCGATCGGCAGCAGAGACATGGAGGACCAAAGAGCTGTATCCATGCTGTATCGATCAATCGATCAATTAATCAGTCGATCAATCAATTGTGTTGCATTGATTCCATCCTTGTGAGGTTTCTCTGCATTTTATGTAGAAATTCTGCCGAAATAAAAGGCAGTAAAGTTTGCACATTTGCAAACGTTTAGTTCCAAAGAAGTCAGACGTGAGGCACTGCATTCCCCCTATGTCGCATGCTTAGCAGAACCAATCTGAAGAACACAAAGGACACAACGTGCTGGAGTAATGCAATGTAAGGGTTAAATAGTCTGTGACCAGGAATGGAGTTGTCAGCTGAAATAGCAATACCGTACAGTATTTCAAACCTTGCTTAGAAAAAACAAGTCGATGTTTTCGAGAAACATCTTGGGCTAATTCAGAGACCAGCCGATCATGAAGACACCTGCCAGGTCATTGAGATAAACTTTGCCTTCCCAGAGACATCCGTGGCTAGCTCGGTGTCTGATAGGACACATAACTCTTGCCATGATGGTACCACGGAGAATAGCTAGCGGACACATAATCACCGGTTATTTTTAGTGATAAAATTATTATATAAATACATACTTCTACCATGAGAGCATGAGCTTCATCTGTGGGGAGAGAAAAGAGCTTCAACAAGGAGAGAGAGAGAAAGGAAGAGCTTGGACTGTGGTGTGTAGACAGGAAACTCGAATACCCAGAGAGGCGTAAGAGTTATTTTGTATTGTAATTTTATTGATAGTTGATAGTTTTTCTGTGTTTTCTTTGTGCTTGCTTTAATAAATAGTTATTTGTGCTCTTCATAGAAACATAGAAACATAGAAATTAGGTGCAGGAGTAGGCCATTCGGCCCTTCGAGCCTGCACCGCCATTCAATATGATCATGGCTGATCATCCAACTCAGTATCCCGTACCTGCCTTCTCTCCATACCCCCTGATCCCCTTAGCCACAAGGGCCACATCTAACTCTCTCTTAAATATAGCCAATGAACTGGCCTCAACTACCCTCTGTGGCAGAGAGTTCCAGAGATTCACCACTCTCTGCGTGAAAAAAGTTCTTCTCATCTCGGTTTTAAAGGATTTCCCCTTTATCCTTAGGCTGTGACCCCTTGTCCTGGACTTCCCTAACATCGGGAACAATCTTCCTGCATCTAGCCTGTCCAATCCCTTAAGAATTTTCACCATGTTCCTCCTCCATTCATTGATCCGAATCCTTGAATCCTGCATATATTTCATTACAAGTAACTCAGCAGGTCAGGCAGCATCTTTGAAGAAGATAGATAGGTGACTGATCCTGACCACGGGTGCTGTTTGTATGGAGTTTGTGCATTATCCCAGTGACCTGTGTGTAGGAACATGGAACAACACGAATAGTCACCTATCCATGTTCTCCAGAGATGCTGCCTGACTGCTGAATTACTCCAGCATTTTGTGTCTTTTTGTGTATTAATCAGTATCTGCAACTCCTTGTTCCTACAGTATGAAGTTATGGTCGCCAAACCTTTGGTAACTTGTTATTATTCACTGGAATTAGCCGCCAATAAATCAACTCCCTTTCCCTCTTTCAATGTTACTTCAGTGGTGAATCTCTGGAACTCTCTGCCACAGAGGGTAGTTGAGGCCAGTTCATTCGCTATATTTAAGAGGGAGTTAGATGTGGCCCTTGTGGCCAAGGGGATCAGAGGGTATGGAGAGAAGGCAGGTACGGGATACTGAGTTGGATGATCAGCCATGATCATATTGAATGGCGGTGCAGGCTCGAAGGGCCGAATGGCCTACTCCTGCACCTAATTTCTATGTTTCTATGTTTCTATGTTACTTCAAACTGTTAGACCAAACCTGGTTCATGCTTCAGATGTCTCCCTTCCTGGTTTAGCAGCCATTTCCCATGCCTTTGATATGTTTTACATGAAAGATATTAAATGGTAACATTCTTTATTTTCTATTAAAATATGGCCATTTAGCCCAGGCTTTCAGAGGAATTCTCTGACCATTGTTTTCTTTCAAACTCCCCTTTCATGTATCTGAACACGTTGCATGGCTCGATTGTAATCATGTGTTAGAAACAAAGAAACATAGAAAATAGGTGCAGGATGAGGACATTCGGCCCTTCGAGCCAGCACCGCCATTCATTGTGATCATGGCTGATCGTCCCCAATCAATAACCCGTGCCTGCCTTCTCCCCATATCCCTTGACTCCACTAACCCCTAGAGCTGTATCTAACTCTCTCTTAAATCCATCCAGTGACTTGGCCTCCACTGCCCTCTGTGGCAGGGAATTCCACAAATTCACAACTCTCTGGGTGAAAAAGTTTTCTCTCACCTCAGTCTTAAATGGCCTCCCCTTTATACTAAGACTGTGTGGCCCCTGGTTCTGGACTCGCCCAACATTGGGACCAATTGTCTTTCCGCTGACTGGTTAGCACGCAACAAAACCTTTTTCAACGTACCTCGGTACATGTGACAATAAACTAAACTGAACTGAAAAATATGAAATTCTGACATGTGTAGATACAAGGCTCCTCGTCTCATATCTGTTGGATCTGACAACAATCATGTTCTGGAACCAACTCGCACAACTTTAAACCTACCACAATCGCAGAACACTATGGTTCACCTCATGGACTTGTTTTTAAATCAATTTATTTTGCATTAATGTCTTGTTTCTTTTGCACGAGCTCCTTTTAGTAATTTTATCTCTAATACTTGTATGTACAATTTGTGTTTGTGTGTTATTTTTCTGATTGTGACTGCTGCAAGTACGATTTTCATTGTACCAATATTTTGCTGTAGTTTTGCACATGACATAGAAACATAGAAACATAGAAATTAGGTGCAGAAGTAGGCCATTCGGCCCTTCGAGCCTGCACCACCATTCAATATGATCATGGCTGATCATCCAACTCAGTATCCCGTACCAGCCTTCTCTCCATACCCTCTGATCCGCTTAGCTACAAATATAGCCAATGAACTGGCCTCGACTACCCTCTGCTGCAGTGAGTTCCAGAGATTCACCACTCTCTGTGTGAAAAAAGTTCTTCTCATCTCGGTTTTAAAGGATTTCCCCCTTATCCTTAAGCTGTGACCCCTTGTCCTGGACTTCCCCAACATCGGGAGCAATCTTCCTGCATCTAGCCTGTCCATCCCCTTAAGAATTTTGTAAGTTTCTTTAAGATCCCCTCTCAATCTCCTAAATTCTAGAGAGTATAAACCCAGGAATCTGGTGAAC
This sequence comes from Leucoraja erinaceus, assembly GCF_028641065.1. Lineage (NCBI taxonomy): Eukaryota > Metazoa > Chordata > Chondrichthyes > Rajiformes > Rajidae > Leucoraja > Leucoraja erinaceus. The sequence continues at coordinate 165,724,918 of NC_073377.1, forward strand.
CGTCTCTGCACTCCCTCTATGGCAATAATGTCCTTCCTCAGATTTGGAGACCAAAACTGTATGCAATACTCCAGGTGTGGTCTCACCAAGACCCTGTACAGCTGCAGTAGAACCTCCCTGCTCCTATACTCAAATGACAATTGCATATGATAATAAACTTGCCTCGCCTCGATCTGATAATTTATTTTTGTTTAAATTGGTGCCACGAGGTTGTAAAAATGCTCTGGGCACATCCTCCTCCTTTTCAGGCAGCCCCTTGGGATTGAGGATAATTTGTTTCCACTCAAGTTCTGCGGGCTTTGAGGTCTGAAAAGAGGCCAATGTACTACCCCTGCATCCCGTATTTCAGTTTGTTCCTCTTTCACCACATCTCATTCCATCCATATCATTCCCTCCACTTTTCCATTTCACCCCTCCTCTTCTTTCCTTCACTGCCACCCTATTGTCTCATTTCCTTCTGTAGCCTTTGTCACTATCTCTGCCTATCTGCCAATCCCCACCCCCCCTCAATGTATCACTTGTCAGTCTTCTCCCCACCCCACCCCACCTGTCCTTTTCAGCTTTCTCTTCCCCCCTATATAGGTCTTTAAAATGATGAGAGGGATAGACAGAGTTGATGTGGACCAGCTTTTCCTTTTGAGAATAGGGAAGATTCAAACAAGAGGACATGACTTCAGAATGAAGGGACAGAAGTTTAGGGGTAATATGAGGGGGAACTTCTTTACTCAGAGAGTGGTAGCGGTGTGGAATGAGCTTCCAGTGGAAGTGGTGGAGGCAGGTTCGTTGGTATCATTTAAAAATAAATGGGATAGGCATATGGATGAGAAGGGAATGGAGGGTTATGGTATGAGTGCAGGCAGGTGGGACTAAGGGAAAAAAGTTGTTTGGCACGGACTTGTAGGGCCGAGATGGCCTGTTTGTTCCTCTTTCTCCCCATCTCATTCCATCCATATCATTCCCTCCACTTTTCCATTTCACCCCTCCTCTTCTTTCCTTCACTGCCACCCTATTGTCTCATTTCCTTCTGTAGCCTTTGTCACTATCTCTGCCTATCTGCCAATCCCCACCCCCCCTCAATGTATCACTTGTCAGTCTTCTCCCCACCCCACCCCACCTGTCTTTTCCAGCTTTCTCTCCCCCCTACTCTGTCAGTCTGAAGAAGTCACAACCCCAAACATTGCCTGTCTATTCTCGCCACAGATGCCGCTTGATCTGTTGAATTTCTATGTGAAGCTTTTCCCTAGAAATAGATGGCTCGGAGAAATCCACCACATTCTACAGCTGCTTTAAGGTTGCATGTAGCTCATGACAAACATAGAAACATAGAAACATAGAAAATACATGCAGGAGTAGGTCATTCGGCCCTTCGATATGATCATGGCTGATCATCAAACTCAGTATCCCATCCCTGCCTTCTCTCCATACCCCCTGATCCCTTTATCCACAAGGGCCACATCTAACTCCATCTTAAATATAGTCAATGAACTGTGGCCTCAACTACATTCTGTGGCAGAGAATTCCACAGATTCACCACTCTCTGTGTGAAAAATGATTTTCGCATCTCGGTCCTAAAAGACTTCCCTCTTATCCTTAAACTGTGACCCCTAGTTCTGGACTTCCCCCAACATCGGGAATATCGGGTAATGTTAAAATTGTACAAGGCATTGGTGAGACCAAATCTGGAGTATGGTGTACAATTTTGGTCGCCCAATTATAGGAAGGATGTCAACAAAATTGAGAGAGTACAGAGGAGATTTACTAGAATGTTGCCTGGGTTTCAACAACTAAGTTACAGAGAAAGGTTGAATAAGTTAGGTCTTTATTCTCTGGAGCGCAGAAGGTTAAGGGGGGACATGATATAGGTCTTTAAAATGATGAGAGGGATAGACAGAGTTGATGTGGACCAGCTTTTCCCTTTGAGAATAGGGAAGATTCAAACAAGAGGACATGACTTCAGAATTACGGGACAGAAGTTTAGGGGTAACATGAGGGGGAACTTCTTTACTCAGAGAGTGGTAGCGGTGTGGAATGAGCTTCCAGTGGAAGTGGTGGCGGCAGGTTCGTTGGTATCATTTAAAAATAAAGGGGATAGGCATATGGATGAGAAGGGAATGGAGGGTTATGGTATGAGTGCAGGCAGGTGGGACTAAGGGTAAAAAAGTTGTTTGGCACAGACTTGTAGGGCCGAGATGGCCTGTTTCCGTGCTGTAATTGTTATATGGTTATATGTTATATGGTTATAATCTTCCTGCATCTAGCCTGTCCAACCCCTTAAGAATTTTGTACTTTTCTATAAGATCCCCTCTCAATCTTCTAAATTCTAGCGAGTACAAGCCGAGTCTATCCAGTCTTTCATCATATGAAAGTCCTGCCATCCCAGGAACCTTCTCTGTACTCCCTCTATGGCAAGAATGTCTTTCCTCATTGAATGAAACATAGCCTCATTGTGGACTGGTATCAAGCAAGGCTGTGTCATTGCCCTTACACTTAATGCCCTACTGCCAGCAATGAATTCTTTTTCACTGTACTTCTCCACCTAATAAAGGTCACTGAGGCTCAACGTCAGTGAGTCAGATGGCTCATAAATGTGTGGTATCATTTGGGAAAGTTAGCTTTGGAGGGGTAATGGATGTCAACCATTTACTATGATGGCGACAAGGTTGACTGAAATTTGGGCCTCTGTCTTTAGAGCAAGGATTATTCATCGTGCCCATTTACCATTTAAAGCGTGGTCTAAATAAAGTTCTGCACCATTGCAGTATGTGGATGCGTGCGTGCTTGCGTGTGTGTGTGCATCAGTGTGTGGGCATGCTGTTAATCCTGTCTGCACAAACTAAACCTACACCAAGGCTTAAATTTCAGTGGCTTTGTGGATGTTTAGGATGCTTGAAAGGTTTAAAGTTAAATATCGGAACGATCTTATTTTTATATGGTAACTGAAAATGTAGAACTTTTTAATTCATACATTTATAGGATAAATGGGACTTCTTTGGTATTTACATGGAATTGTGCACGACCACACTAAAAATGAATAAGCTCGGCGCGTGGACAGATATATAAACACATTGTAGTTTCAGGACCGTTAGAAGCAAATGACAACTTTAGAATGGAGACACAAATGTGATAGAAACACATCTTAGCATTCTCCCATGTTTTAATAAGAAATATTATGCTGATAAATGGATGGAACAATAGATTTCACTGGAAGAACCGTTACCAGTAAAAATAACTTACAGTGGCACACTGGTATGGATGTCATTTTGTCTTGGCTGTGCTCATTAATCCCTGAAACACTATATTATACTGAATCATATTTACAGTCCTTGGTCCTGTCAAGGAAGGACCTCACACTATGCGTAATAGAAGCTGGTTAGAAATGCTACATTCATACCTGCGTCTGATCTGACAGCTTGTAAAATGAAGGAGCCAGTCGACAGAGGCATTTCACCAGCATCCTTCAGAACACACTCCTACTGTTCTCCCAAACAAAGTTACAACTTTCTTTTCCTGTTAGACTGGCAGTTTGGAAAAAAAAACCCCATCCCAAATGAGAGGCAGGGATATTGTATGAAATAAGACATCCGAGAACTGTCAGGAGGCTGAGGCTTCCTGGTTCACAAGCACGGGAAAAGTGCCAGAGCTGCTACAAATGGATTTTGTATGAGGTTGGGTTAACCAGCAGTCTGAAAGTGCAGTGACATTTGACACAGCCCAATAATGTCCTTGTTGTGTCGAAATTAACCAGATATCAGTAAACTGTAGGGCAATATCGTACATGAACAATCGTACAAACAGTTAGAAATGCCAGCAGTATCCCATTGTTCTAAACATATTATTTTTGTATTTGAAGTGGTAAACGGGACATTTCTACTTCCTAAAACAAATGTTTTCATTTAATTTACACAATAATGCAAGAATAATATTTTCCAGGATGCACTCTGGAGTAATTGTGAAAAGGACCCGGGTGAACTATGAATGCATGAAAGATCTCAGTCATTCTTCTGTCCCAGAGAAAGGCTGATTGCACCACCTACTGTGCATTCAACTCTCATTAATTCCATGTCCATTAGGATGAGATTTTGTCCGAACATGTATAAATCATCTCATCACACACACGGCAATTCCTTTGTCCATCTCATGCATTGCTTCGTATGGATATTTAAAACGGCCATTTTATTTATTCTTAAGACCTCATTGTACAAACGCCAAGGATGTAACTGCTTAAATAGTTCCGACAATACTAACTTAGCCTAAATGGAGTGTATACAGGGTAACACACTGATGGCAATGTTTGGCTTGTTCTTTTTCATATCAGAAAATGCAAACAAGAAAATTCAGTTTTGCCGTAATTTTGTTGTTAATTTCTCAAAAAAAATTTAGATCCGAATTTTTAACCATAATCTTAACCATGGCCATACAATGGATTAAATCTCAGATGTTTTGCTTTGAAAGGTTTATGGCCTCTGTTAGGCAGATGAAAGTTCGTTGGTAAGAGATTGTGTTAGCTATTGAACATATCTGGATCCATCTTGCAGAGGGAGCAGTTTATCACCATGAAAGTGATTTCCCCAAACAGCTTCAACTGACTATTGCCCTACCTGGGTCAATAATTTTAATTCTCAGACATTCCAATTACCCTCATCGAATTAAGATTCAAAATTATTCTTGCTTTATTGCAATAGGAGCAACTTGATTTTTTCTGACATGCTAGAAATTCTGGGGACAGGTGTTTTCATTTTGGGGAAACTTTAGTGATGTGTTTGAAATGATCTGATGCACATGGAAACAACAGACATCTGAGTAATAAATGGGTTAACTAGTAATTATTAGCCATTGTGACTGATGTTGACTTTACTGCTATACAATTTTCCCATCAAACGTTAATGTTATAATAATTTTCCAGAACTTGATCTCAGTGCTCATGGCAAACTCACTAGTCTTCAAACCCACGAAAAAGGCTCCAGGCAATAATTTATTAGATTGATAAAATGTTGTAAAAATCTACAAGTTATCATAATTATCCGACTACACTTAAAGTATTCAGCTAAAACAAATTTAATGGATGAATCTGGATGACAACATTGTGGTTATGTTACCAGACTGGTAACCCAGTTTCCAGACTAATGATCTGTAGGCATGTGTTCACCTCCTGCAGTTACCTCAGTGTCAATTGAATAAATCTGGGATTAAAAATTCAAAAAGATGTGATCATAAAACTGTGGAATTTTGGTTCATAAAATACAAAGAAGGAATGGGGTAATCAATTGTTTGAGTTGAAGGAAACCTATAGGTTTTGACGTTCATTTTGTGCATATTCATCTACTGGTGAACGCCATCATTTAGGAAGTGCCATTAAAGAACCAAGGTGGTTTGTTCTGGTGTATTTCAGAGATGGCACTTTTCGCTGCTTTGGTGGTGGTGTGAATTGTTAAGATGGTTTGTTCTTGGTCGTATTGAGTTTGATTGAAACTGTTTCATCCATGCAAGTCACCGTAGAAGATCCATTCTTTGATATGTTCTTGTAGCCATTATATTTATGTTGCCTGTCCATGGTTTTCGGTCAATGGAAGACTGAGCTGTTTATGACAGGGATTTCAGCAGTGGTCATGCCACTGGATGTCAATGAAGGAGATTTTGTTGGAGGCCATTGTCTAAATGTGATCAGGTACTGAGACAAGGTAGGGCTAAGCGTATTTGATTGAGTATTTTTTGCAACAATGTCATGTAGTTGGCTGGTATATCCTCCAATAAACACTGCCATTCACAACCACACAACTCAAGAGAATAGGAGATGTTCCCTTTGGTATGTGCTGATGTCCGTTTTCCTCTGAAAGGGAACCGCATGGAAACCTTGGGTGGGGCGCAAAGTCTCCAGAGGTTTCTGTTCAGGTTTCCTAAGTGGGACAGGGGCATTAGATAGAGCTCTTAGGGCTAAAGGAATCAAGGGATATGGGGAAAAAGCCAGAACGGGGTACTGATTTTGGATGATCAGCCATAATCAAATCGAATGGCGGTGCTGGCTCAAAGAGTCGAATGGCCTACTCCTGCACTTATTTTCTATGTTTTGAAGTTTCTATGTTTCCATAGGGAGTTTAAAATATTTTGAAAAGAATTTAGGGATTTTCTCTCTGAGCCTTCAGGAATAGTAGCATCTTTTGAAGATTGTTCTGTTAACAGCAGTTCACTGGTGAATCAACATTGGTCAAAATGTTAGGGTTGAATAAAAGTTCCTTGTCCAAAGGACTCGTATTTTCCACCCACTAAAAGATTAATTTCCCAAATTCCTGAAATTACCTTTGAGAATAACCTTTCAGTCTGGGCACCTTCCCTGCACCAATAATTGTACCAAGGGGATATTTGCCAGTCGTATGCTTAGAGTCGTGTGCTTAGAGGAGGTTATTAAAAATAAATTTCATTGATGAAAATGCTCGGAATATGTAACCTGCCAACTAAATAAGAGCCAGCAGATTAAATAGATTAAGCCTGGAATTTTCTGTTTATGATGCTCAAGTTCAAATGGAATTCCTTTGCCCACGCATTTCGTTGGAGTACAAGTTTACTTCTTTAAAGCAAATGCAATAATGCAGATTGTAAGCAGGTATTCCCATGCCTAATTAGCATGGTGTTACCTAATTAATTTCTTAAATGGATTCATGTCTTCAAAAAAAATCTCACTATTTATTGATCGTGTCATTAAACATGGCCGATTGCCACCCAAGTTTGAGCACGACTCCTTGCTTATTGTGCCATTAGCTTAAGAATGCGTTTCAAGCTGCTTCACAGGGGAGGGGGAGAAGTGAGCAGATATTTCCTTCCTTCTGTGGGGCTACGTCAGCAAATTCGTTGATTCGTTGCCTGTTAGCAATTTACCAGTGAGCAGTTTCATACTCTTCAGTGCTGCACTGATCTTAGAGTTCACTGTAGCAGCAGAAACACAGGGAAAATGCCCTAAAACTTCACATTTCCGAGTCACCAAAGAATCTAGGCCGAGGTAAATGAAGGATCGGGCATAAGGTTTGGGCATAAGCGGCTGAGAGACACTAAAAGTTGGGGAACCATCAACAGGAAACACAAGGATTGGTGCATAAGTTTCTAATATGGAAATGACTTCTTACAATTCCATGCTGACTCATCAGATTATTTCATTTTTCTCCAAGCATTCACTTAGTTTTTCTCCAAGAACAGATCCTACGACACCAAAGTAATTAAGCATGGATTTATAATAAACTAGATTGTACTGAATCTATGCAGAATATGTTGGAGATTAGATACTGCTCCGAGTTCTGAACTACTACTGGGTTGTATCACTTGAGCTGACCAGCTGACCAGAAGGCACTACAGAGAGTGGTGAGGACAGCGGAGAAGATCACCAGATCACCCCAACCTGTAATCCAGGACATACCCATCTCGCTGTCACAAGAGAGCAACCAATATCATCAAAGACATCACCCACCCAGCACACAAACTGTTCACTCTCCTACCATCTGGCAAGTGCTACAGCAGCATGCAGAGTAAAACCACCAGATTCAAAAACAGCTTTTTCTCTCAGGCCATCAGACTACTCAACACACTCAAGAAAATTCCATGAACATTTAACTTTAACTCAATGTCTGCAGTATGCTATTTGCACTTTTCTATATTCCACCTTTATTATTGCACCTTAATAACATACCTCAAAATGTTACTACAGTCTGGCACACTGTGTATATTTTAAATAATGTATATTGTCTATCTTATTGGTATATTGTCTGTCTGTGTTATAAATATTACTTGCACATTTGGAGTATGGGGAAACGCAATTTCAATCCAATTTATTTGAATTGACAATAAAGTTTACTTTGACTTTGACTTTGATAACAGAGTTGTTCCATTAAGTACTGATACAAGGGGGTTTTCAATAGCATGGTGTCACAGCCAGTTATGGTATTGTGTCATGGCTCCTGTGACCCGGGTTCAATCCTGACCTCCAATGATGTCTATTGGAGGTTGTACCTGTAGATTGGTTACTTCTTACTAACCAATTGTAGTGCTTGTTAGTAGAAGGTCCACCTACTAAGCGGTTTATAGTAACAGAATTCAGTTCATGTAATTAGTCTGCATAGCTGTTAAGCTTGCTGCAACACCATGCTGAAGTACACTGTGAGTAGACTTTAATAAACATGTACCCCGACGTGCGTAGGCAAGGTGGGAATCATGCTGTTTATTTTGATTTAATGACCATAAGGAAAATGTCAAATGCATTGAAACACAGCAAATATATCCAAAGTACACAAAAAAGCTGGAGAAACTCAGCGGGTGCAGCAGCATCTATGGAGCGAAGGAAATAGGCAATGTTTCGGGCTGATACCCTTCTTCAGACTGATGGGGGGTGGGAGGGGAGAAAGAAGGAAAAGGGGAGGAGGATAAATATAAGTGTTAATATACACATTCTATGGAGCGAAGGAAATAGGCGACGTTTCTTAAATATATCCAAAGGTTTAGTTATACTACAGTAGTCAATGGAGACACTCAGACTATCCCTGATCGGACTTTACTGGACTTTATCTTGCACTAAACACTATTTGCGTCATTACCTTTATCATGTATCTGTACACTGTGGATGGCACGACTGTAATCATGTACAGTCATTCTGCTGCTTGGGTAGCACGCAACAAAAGCTTTTCATTGTACCTCGGTACACGTGACAATAAACGAAACTAAACTAAACTAACTAAATCAATTCAAGGAGAGTTTTATTGTGATATGCACAAGTACAGTGAAGTAAATATAGGCACAATTAACATCTTGCTTGCAATAGCACCAAAACCACATAGACTCAGGCAACGTTCAAGAACATAAATGATACATAAATTACACACACATTCTAAATCAGACTGAAACAAAAAAGACTACAAAAAAAAACAAGATGAATAGTGCATGAGCTAGTTATAGAAACATAGAAACATAGAAATTAGGTGCAGGAGTAGGCCATTCGGCCCTTCGAGCCTGCACCACCATTCAATATGATCATGGCTGATCATCCAACTCAGTATCCCGTACCTGCCTTCTCTCCATACCCTCTGATCCCCTTAGCCACAAGGGCCACATCTAACACCCTCTTAAATATAGTCAATGAACTGGCCTCGACTACCCTCTGTGGCAGAGAGTTCCAGAGATTCACCACTCTCTGTGTGAAAAAAGTTCTTCTCATCTCAGTTTTAAAGGATTTTCCCCTTATCCTTAAGCTGTGACCCCTTGTCCTGGACTTCCCCAACATCGGGAATAATCTTCCTGCATCTAGCCTGTCCAACCCCTTAAGAATTTTGTAAGTTTCTATAAGATCCCCTCTCAGTCTCCCCCCTAAATTCTAGAGAGTATAAACCAAGTCTATCCAGTCTTTCTTCATAAGACAGTCCTGACATCCCAGGAATCAGTCTGGTGAACCTTCTCTGCACTCCCTCTATGGCAATAATGTCCTTCCTCAGATTTGGAGACCAAAACTGTACAAAATACTCCAGGTGTGGTCTCACCAAGACCCTGTACAACTGCAGTAGAACCTCCCTGCTCCTATACTCAAATCCTTTTGCAATGAAAGCTAACATACCATTCGCTTTCTTCACTGCCTGCTGCACCTGCATGCCTACTTTCAATGACTGGTGTACCATGACACCCAGGTCTCGCTGCATCTCCCCTTTTCCTAGTCGGCCACCATTTAGATAATAGTCTGCTTTCCTGTTTTTGCCACCAAAATGCATAACCTCACACTTATCAAAACTTATGTTTTGAATCTTGAAGTTCTTGGTTCACAATTGTCTGTGAAACATGACATTGATTAAGAACCACCCGTACCTTATGACTCTGTTGTCCAAGAAGATCCCAACATAAACACACATACAGCTACAGGTAGGGCTGCATGTTTCCTACTTACACCATTTATCTTACATTTTTAAAGCAACATTAAAATATAAGTGTTAATATACACATTTAATGAATTAGCTGTTAATTTAGCGCAGTAACTAGAGTCATAGAGGGTTATGACAGATAGGAATGGTTTAGATTTAGATATCATCCAAATGCAGGCAAATGAGAATAGCGTAGATGGGGCATCTTGGTTGGCATGGACACGTTTGGCATAAGGGCATGTTTCCTTGCTTTATGACTCGTACATGGAAACAGGCCCTTTGACCCAGCAGATAGACACAAAAAGCTGGAGTAACTCAGCGGGACAGGTAGCAACTGTGGAGAGAAGGGTGACGTTTCGAGACCCTTCTTTAGACTCAGCAAGTCTGCTCCATAGATCAACCATTCAGTTATAGTGATGGATACATGAATCCCATTTCCAATTCTCTTCACATTCTCATCAACTTCCTCCCCCAGCTTCCACCACTCACTTACAAATTAGGAACAATCTACAATGTCTAATTTATCCACCAGCTTTCACATCTTTGAGGTGGGAGGAAACCGGAGCAACTCGAGGAAAACCACTCTGTGATGGAAAAAAACATGAGAACATCTAGGTCAGGATAGAGTCCCATGTCTAGCTCTGTGAGATAGAGGCTTTAGGAGCTGCATCTGATCTCCTCACGGGTTTTGGTGTTAGGTTGTCCTTTGAATAGTTTACTTCTCAATTTAAACTCAAAGAAGTTCCATTCCTTTGTCAGACCTGTATTTGATATTTCACTTTATGCTCTCTGTACTGATTCCAGCTCAAATAGCTTAATGATTGAATGGTCCAACAGCGATTTATTTTATCCCTGGCATAGATCATTTGATCAACACAGATCCAATAGGATTTTTTCAGCAACTTTACCTAAATATTCCCTAATTTTGAAAACCTCTACTATACTTTGTAACTTTCACTAGACCTAATGATTGGCTACAGACACAAATCTGCTTACTTTGCTTATATATCTGTTCCATCTGGAAAGAGACATTCCTGATTCAACAGTGACATTTTTGATTCAACTGATGCTGTTCAACTCGAGAAGCCCAATTTAGTTGAACAAGGTGAGTTTGTAATTGTATCTACATTAAACGTTTGTACATCCTATGATGATATGTAGAACTTTTAGCAGTCTAATGCCCCTGTCCCACTTGGGACATCTGAACGGAAACCTCTGGAGACTTTGCGCCCCGCCCAAGGTTTCCGTGCGGTTCCTGGAGGTTGCAGGTGGTTGCCGGAGGTTGCAGGCATTGGAAGCAGGTAGGGAGACTGACAAAAACCTCCGGGAACCGCACGGAAACCTTGGGTGGGGCGCAAAGTCTCCAGAGGTTTCCGTTCAGGTTTCCTAAGTGGGACAGGGGCAACAAGGAAAGGGCCAGGCAAAGTTTCATGCTGATTTTTGAAACTTTGCCTCTGACGGCTAGCTTGTTTCCTTCATTTGAAGCCGAATGATATAAAGGAACAAAAGTGTATTAAGTATCAATCTGTGACAGTTTGTGCGTAGATCAAAACTGGTGCCATCATCAGGTGAGCTATGATGTGAACATATAAATGTGCTCATCTACACCATATTAGGTTGTTTAATCTGCATCTTTATGTTTATTTACAATCTGTTTTGAGTGATTGTTGATCAGTACAAGATAAAGGAATTGTCAATCGTTTCATAATGGATATCGCCACATGCAGACGTTGTAGATGCAAGCAAAGATCCTATAGCGGAGCAAGATAGACCACTCCTGCTAAATGCAATGGGCTGATGTGTGGTACGCAACGGAGTGGAACGTGGGCCTTTTATCCATCCATTTCCGTAACCGGACCCGACCCGACCCGACCCGCGGTGTAATCAACATTGCGGGGGAACGGTTTGTGTTAATAAATTAAAATTCTGAAAATGAGGAGAAGATTTTTACCAAAGAACCTTTATTTTTACGAGGATGTTTCCGTCTCCGCACTAGTATCCTACGGGATCTTTGGTGTGGAGACGGAAGCCGGTTACGGAAATGGGGCCGAAAATTTCCCGTGAATCTGCCCGTGACCGTACTATGTCTTTTTCGTCGAGTGGACCATCTTGCTCGCTATAGGATCTTTGGATGCAAGCAGTGGTGGACAATCAAGCAGATAGTACAAGGAGGAGGCTCCAATATCCTATCTTCATAAGTACTGGGTCAGGAGATGACCTCTTTAAAAAGGAATAGAGCAAAAGCTACTGAATATTATGCTTAATTAAAGATAATAAAGAGACATTTCAACTATTTTGTGTAGTTCTTCCGCTTATTTTAAATTTATTGATCAAAAGCCTTTACATTGAATTGCATTCCAGAGATATATTTCTTCTTGTTGTGTTCTGGCAATAATAAATTCTGCTGGCCTCTTAATAACTTTGAAATCTGGTGGGCAGAGTTGGGATGGGAATGGTGGGGGAAGCGACACTTGATATCAGGGCCATTTGTGGGTAAAACTAGCTACATGTGATCAGAATGACCCTGAGATGGGTGGGTCTGAAACAATCGACTGGGAGCTGACAACACATAGCAAGGTTGAGCCTGTGACCAGGCAACAGGCAACCAGAGAGCACAAATGTTTTTTCTTAACTTTATTTTTGTCCTTATCTTGTTATTCGTCATATTATTTCATTATTGACTTGGTAAAGGGCCAGTCCCACGAGCATGTGACCTGCATGCGGCAAGCGCGACCAAACCGGAGGCGGGGGCCGCGTGAGGGCTGCGTGGAGGTTGAGTGATCCCCGTACAGGGCCGGTCCCACCAGCATGTGACCTGCATGCGGTGAGCGCGACCAAACCGGAAGCGGGGGCCGCGCGGAGGTCGACTGAGTGACGTGAAGTTCGGGCGAAATCCACTGGAGGTTCGTGCGTGACATATGGCATCAAGACGTGCGTACGGCGGCGAGACACTGCGCACGCCCGTCGAGGCGATGCGTACGGCGTTGAGATGGTGCGTACGGTGTCGAGATGGTGCGTACGGTGTCGAGACGGTGCGTACGGCGTTGAGGCCGTACATACGGCATCGAGGAGACTGCGGGCCAGTAGGCCGTTGCCGCGCGGAATTTTTGAACACGGTCAGTTTTTCGGAGCCCCGCGCGATGTCGGGACCAGCTCCGCACAACTCCATACGGCTCCGGCGATCGAAGTGGGACCGGCCCCATGAGGCCGTACGGCTCAAGCGACCACGTTAGGTCGCGCTTGCCGCATGGAGTCGCATGCTCATGCTACTGGCCCTTAACGATTGATATTTGAATATGTTTCTCCTGAACTCCATTGATTATCTTTTCCAATGTTTCCCATTGCTATTCCATATATTTTTTCCCTGTCATATTTTTGTTTGTTTACCTTCCTGTTGCCCAATTACCCATTTATTTTTTTCCTATTACCGCAAAACCTGTTATTATCCCCCCATTCTATTATTATGGGTTACCTTGAAGATCAAAGTTCAAACATAGACCACAAAATAGTACAGCAAAATACCAACCAATGTTCATACCACTAGGGGGTGTAAACTACCCAAGTGAAATACGAGGTGCTGCTCCTCCAATTTGCACTGGGCCTTAATCTGACTAAGGAAGAGGCCAAGAACAGAGTGGTTACATTGGGAATGGGAGGGGGAGTTGAAGTGCTGAGCAACCGGGAGATCAGGTAGGTTAAGACGGACTGAGTGGAGGTGTTCTGCGAAAAGATCGCTGAGCCTGCGCTTGGTCTCACCGATGTAAAGAAGTTGACACCTGGAACAGCGGATACAGTAGATGAGGTTGGAGGAGGTGCAAGTGAACCTCTGCCTCTCCTGTAAAGACTGTTTGGGTCCTTGGATGGAGTCGAGGGGGGAAGGTAAAGGGACAGGTGTTGTATCTCCTGCGATTGCAAGGGAAAGTACCTGTGGAGGGGGTGTTTTGGGTGGGAAGGGATGAGTTAACCAGCCAGTTGTGGAGGGAACGGTCTCTGCGGAAAGGAGAAAGGGGTGGAGATGTGTCGGTATGGGATGAGATTGAAGGCGGCAGAAGTCTCGGATAATGGCGTGTTGGACGCGGAGGTAGGTGGGGTATAAGGAGAGGACCAGGGGGACTCTATCTTTGTTCCATTTGCGGGGAATGGGACGGTACAGAGGAGACACTATTGTGGGCTCCATCCACAACAGCAGGGAGAAAATGACATTTACTGAAGAAATGGGACATCTCAGATGTCCAAGATTGGGAAATCTCATCTCGGGAGCAGATGAAGAGAAGACGGAGAAATTGAGAATAAGCGAGGTCCCATGCAAGGTCAAGGAACAGCACCTCATCTTCTATCTGGTACATTGCAGCCTGCAGGACTCAGTATTGAAGGGCCCTGAGCCAATCTGTTCCAGCTGTGCTGCAGCATCTTATGATAACAAAGGTCTACATCGAGATGTTGGAATTCATGTCTCAGTTCCTACTCTTCTCAATGTAGGCAGATAATAATGAAGTTCACCACAGTGCACCAGCTCGGCCTTTGGTTATATGAAGAAAGTGTGAAAATCAATTTTCTATTGAGTAACAATAGAAATCCTATTGAGCTCAGCACTTCTACTCCCCTTCCCATTCCCACACTGACCTTTCTGTCCTGGGCCTCCTCCATTGTCAGAGTGAGGCCCAGTGTAAATTGGAGGAACAGCACCTCATATTTTGCTTGGGTAGTTTACACCCCAGCGGTATCAACATTGACTTCTCTAACTTCAGATAGCCCTTGCTTTCCCTCTCTCCATCCCCTTCCTCTTCCCAGTTCTCCACTCATCTTACTGTATATGACTACATTCTATCTATGTCCCACCCCCCCTCCCCTGATATCACTCTGAAGAAGGGTCTCGACCCGAAATGTCACCCATTCCTTCTTTCCAGAGATGCTGCCTCACCTGTTAAGTTACTCCAGCATTTTGTGTCTACCTTCAATTTAAACCAATATCTGCGGTTCGTTCTTACACAGCAAAAGAAACATAGAAACATAGAAATTAGATGCAGGAGTAGGCCATTCAGCCCTTCAAGCCTGCACCGCCATTCAATATGATCATGGCTGATCATCCAACTCAGTATCCCGTACCTGCCTTCTCTCCATACCCTCTGATCCCCTTGGCCACAAGGGCCACATCTAACTCCCTCTTAAATATAGCCAATGAACTGGCCTCAACTACCCTCTGTGGCAGAGAGTTCCAGAGATTCACCACTCTCTGTGTGAAAAAAGTTATTCTCATCTCGGTTTTAAAGGATTTACCCCTTATCCTTAAGCTGTGACCCCTTGTCCTGGACTTCCCTAACATCGGGAACAATCTTCCTGCATCTAGCCTGTCCAACCCCTTAAGAATTTTGTAAGTTTCTATAAAATCCCCTCTCAATCTCCTAAATTCTTTGGGTGGGATTAGAAAGGGAATACGCCCTGTCTGTGGGCACCCTGAGGGAGTTCCAGGACCGCTGGGCTCCGCAGGGTGTTGAATGTATCCTCAATAAGGATTGTATCATAATTGTATAATAGTTTATTATGGATATATGTTTGTATTGTATTTATGGTGGTGGGTTCTGGCTTGCTTTATTGTAGTGTAAATATTATTTTTTAATAATTGAATAAATATTTTGTAAAAATAATAAATAAATCTCCTAAATTCTAGAGAGTATAAACCAAGTCTATCCAGTCTTTCTTCATAAGACAGTCCTGACATCCCAGGAATTAGTCTGGTGAACCTTCTCTGCACTCCCTCTATGGCAATAATGTCCTTCTTACAGGTCCTTCGACCCACAATGTCAATGCCGAACATAATGCCCAGACCAACTCTTCTCTGCCTGCACATAATAGAGAATATAGAACAAAATATAGAACATGGAACAGCCATTCTCCTGCCGTTATTTGTTGCAGTCAACTGGGAAAAAAATGGGGCAGGTCTAAGTTATCATTAGTTACACATTGAATTTAGCCCAGTCTTTTCACTGCAGAATTCCCATCGTGTTTAATGAACCATCAGTCACATGCAGGAGCACTCAACAACGTTGCAGCGGCAGCGATTTGTCTTCGGAGCCTTGGAGGCTTCGGCCGCGGGCCCAGTGGACGACATCGTCGGGAGCTCCCAGGTTGGTTCCCTGGAGCTCCAGCAACAACAGCTTCGTCCGCTGGACTGGAGGGTGGCAGCTTTGTCCGCGGAGTTTGAACCGGCCCGTTCGCGGAGCTCGGATTCAGCTGCGGGACTTACCATCACCCGGCGGGGTCACACCATCGGAAGCCTGGATCGCCTCAATGCAGAGGGAGAACAAGGAGGGAAGAGACAAGGACTTTAAGACTTTTGCCTTCCATCACAGTGAGGAGGTGCCTGGTAGACTCACTGTGGTGGATGTTAAACTGTGTTAAGTGTGTGTTTTGTTATTTTATTCTATGTCATGACTGCAAGGTATACAATTTTGTTCAGACTGAAAAGTCTGAATGACAATAAAGGATACTTTATATACGTTATACTTTATGACTCACCTCCTTCAACAGAAGCATGCATCAGAGTGTTCTTGAGTTAATTAGTGTCTCTCTAAAAATCTCTGTAAAGCACTTTGGTTCAAATTGATTTTGTTTAAAAGTGCTATATAAATAAACATTATTATTATTACTATTATAATTACTCAGATCTAATCAAATTCAATGACAGATTGATTAATATATCATCAAAATATAATCTATTTTACTGGCCTGATAAACGGCTCCTGGAGTTTTCAACAATATTTTATTCGAAAGTTCAAGTTGCAGCATACAGGTTTAACAGACACGTCTGGCCAGCGCTGAACTAACTCGCGCATGGAAAAAAACGCGCAAAAACAACAGCCACGTGACCGCGGCTTCCGAACGCCGGGTTCGATATCCACGTGCGCTAGCAGGCACCGCTACAATTTCTCTTTTACTGCAGATAGAAATAAAATGTGCAGCATAATCGTATATTATTGCTAGGAAATCAGCCTTGCAACTATTTCATAAACATAAAACATAAACATAAAAATTAGGTGCAGGAGTAGGCCATTCGGCCCTTCGAGCCTGCACCGCCATTCAATATGATCATGGCTGATCATCCAACTCAGTATCCTGTACCTGCCTTCTCTCCATACCCCTTGATCCCCTTAGCCACAAGGGCCACATCTAACTCCCTCTTAAATATAGCCAATGAACTGGTCTCGACTACCCTCTGTGGCAGAGAGTTCCAGAGATTCACCACTCTCTGTGTGAAAAAAGTTCTTCTCATCTCGGTTTTAAAGGATTTCCCCCTTATCCTTAAGCTGTGACCCCTTGTCCTGGACTTCCCTAACATCGGGAACAATCTTCCTGCATCTAGCCTGTCCAACCCCTTAAGAATTTTGTAAGTTTCTATAAGATCCCCTCTCAATCTTCTAAATTCTAGAGAGTATAAACCAAGTCTATCCAGTCTTTCTTCATAAGACAGTCCTGACATCCCAGGAATCAGTCTGGTGAACCGTCTCTACACTCCCTCTATGGCAATAATGTCCTTCCTCAGATTTGGAGACCAAAACTGTACACAATACTCCAGGTGTGGTCTCACCAAGACCCTGTACAACTGCAGTAGTACCTCCCTGCTCCTATACTCAAATCCTTTTGCAATGAAAGCTAACATACCATTCGCTTTCTTTACTGCCTGCTGCACCTGCATGCCTACCTTCAATGACTGGTGTACCATGACACCCAGGTCTCGCTGCATCTCCCCCTTTCCCAATCGGCCACCATTTAGATAATAGTCTGCTTTCCCGTTTTTGCCACCAAAATGGATAACCTCACATTTATCCACATTATACTGCATCTTGTTCTTGAGTTAATTACTCAGATCTAATCAAATTCAATGACAGATTGAGTAATATATCATCAAAATATAATCTATTTTACTGGCCTGATAAACGGCTCCTGGAGTTTTCAACAATATCTTATTCGAAAGTTCAAGTTGCAGCATACAGGTTTAACAGACACGTCTGGCCAGCGCTGAACTAACTCGCGCATGGAAAAAAACATGCAAAAACAACAGCCACGTGACCGCGGCTTCCGAACGCCGGGTTCGATGTCTGCGTGCGCTAGCAGGCACCGCTACAATTTCTCCTTTCCTGCAGATAGAAATAAAATGTGCAGCATAATCGTATATTATTGCTAGGAAATCAGCCTTGCAACTATTTCAAAGTAGAGATGCATGAAGCTGCAGTTGCTGGAATCTAAAGCAACAAAACATTTACAGGAGGCAATAACTTCATATTGGGCAGCTGGTATGAATATTGATTTCTCTAATTTCATGTGAGGAGTGCATTCCCTCTCTTTCCAACCCTCCTCCACCCTAGTCGTTCTGCCAGTTCCACTGTTCGCATTCATAGATCCCTTTGTTCATTTCTTTCAACTCCCAGCTGAAGACGTTGATATATACATTAAACAGTGTCGGGCTCAGATTGCAGCCTTGCCAGACGCCTCTTCTCGGGGCAAAAAGTAAGACTATGCGGAGGAGAAATTCCCCACATTGGGACACTAAACAGGGAATGCTTGGCTCCCAACTCTACAGCATAGTTCTCACTGGTCACTTTACTAGTTGAATGTCCTCTCGCAAGGTTATCTGATTGCTACTTGCCCTTGGATCTATGATTGTAACTGTACCAAACAAATATGTCAAATACTGTACATAGAAATGCATAGAAAAGCAGAAAGAATTGCTACAAATCCTGGCTGCTGTTAGCTGATATCAGAATGAAAGGCATTTGAAGGGTGGCTCAGAAAGCTGGTAGAACGTCTGACTCACAACACCCGAGTCCTCGGTTCGATCCTGACTGTGTGTGCTGTCTATGTGGAGTTTGCATGATTCCCTCCAACTGCATGGGTTTCCTCCAGATGTTCCAATTTGCTCCCACATCCCAAACACATGCGGGTTTGTGGGTCAAAATTGCCCTTAGTATGTGGGAAGTGGATGAGACAGTTGGATAATGTAGAACTCATGTGAACACGTGATTGAGGTCTGCGTTGACTTGGTGGACTAAAGGGCCTGCTTCCATACTGTATGTCTAAAATAAACTAAGAAGGGATAAACAACATGTTAAAATATTTTGGTGTGTACACCACCATACAATGAATGTTTGTGTGCAATGGAGTGAGGGCAGAATGAGACTGATAAAAAGAGGATATTTTCATGACGGTAACAGGATGGATTTGAGCTCTCCTTCCCTTGCTCCTTTAACAATAGCAGGTCATAAATGCTGAGGGCCATTTCCTGAAATCTCAACAGCTCCTTCAAATTGGCACTTGTCCTGCTAAGGCACTCACGGTGGCTGTGAACAGCCTTCTTCTGGAAGCAGGCTAAAGACATCCAGATGCTGGAAATTGGCAGAGCACCCAGACAGGGAGCCCTGCGGCCAGGCCTCATCTCATCCCATGTGAATGCATTCCACTGCAGCACGCATTGGGGTTTTTGGCGGCTGTCATTTCCAACATTTATATGTTGCTGTGCAAACCATTCACGACGTACACCAAAGTGTTGCCTCACAGGTTTTCGGTGACAAAGAAGCCTGTACAAATATTTTTCACCCGGTACCCAAAATAGTGTCTCCCCAGTGACAGAGTTGCTTGCAAATTTGCTTGGTAACTTGCCCATTGTGAATATCATGCACATAATTAGACATAGCTTGACAGCCCCTTGTGATGCCAGGAAATGTCTTTCTCACTTGTCCTATGCTTCATTTCATTTCTTCCATGTAAGCAGTTTCGGGAAGAGGAGGTGTGGCTTCTTCTCCAACCTCAAAATATGCCATTTTTAATAGCGATTTATCCCTCATAGTTCATCTTGGTTCCATCGAAATTCCACCCAAAGCTAATTTTCACATACTTTACTGGTTTTGGGTCTTGAAGGACTTTGGGCTCGTTGCATTTCCTGCCTCATACACAGCAGTGTTAAGAGGCAGGCTTTCCTTGCCTCTATAGTAGGGTTGCCAACTATATAACCATATAACCATATAACCATATAACAATTTACAGCACGGAAACAGGCCATCTCGACCCTTCTAGTCAGTGCCGAACACATAATCTCCCCTAGTCCCATCTACCTGCGCTCAGACCATAACCCTCCATTCCCTTCCCATCCATATAACTATCCAAATTATTTTTAAATGATAAAAACTAAACGAAAACTGTCCGCTATTAGCTGGGACATCCCATATTTTGGGCTAAATTGGTTTGACCCGCACGGGACCGCCCTTGTCCCGTATTTGACTGCTGCTACTCGGAGCGAGGGGACTGTCGGGTCAGAGCGCCGCGTCCGGTCCCGCCTCACCCGTCCCGACGTAGCACAGCAGCAGCGCCTCGCCCGTGGCCCCGTCGGTCGGCAATTCGGCCAGATGTCCGAACTTCGGACCTTCACTTACCGCCAACACCACCTCATAGCCGATCATCGGTTCATAGATGGGGTGCCGGCCAAAACTCCTCAGCTGGCCCGCCGGCTGGGCTTTGTGCGCAGTCCAGCACCCCGGGCCAACTCATCATTCACCCAGCCACGGCCGAGTAGGGCAACGAATTGCCGTCGGGAATTTGTCCCGTATTTTGACCTTTTGTCCCTTATTTGGGAATGAGAAAGTTGGCAACCCTACCTTCAATGCAACACTGGCAGCAGGTTAAAATTTAAGATGCAATGGTTACATAGAAACATAGAAACATAGAAAAGAGGTGCAGGAGTAGGCCATTTGGCCCTTCGAGCCAGCTATGCCATTCAATATGATCATGGCTGATCAAACAAAATCAGTACCCCGTTCCTGCATTTTCCCCATATCCCTTGATTCCCTTAGCCCTAAGAGCTACATCTAACTCTCACTTGAAAACATCCAGTGAATTAACCTCCACTGCTTTCTGTGGCAGAGAATTCCACAGATTCCCAACTCTCTGGGTGAAAATGATTTTCCTCATCTCAGTCCTAAATGGCCGACCCATTATTCTTAAACTGTGACCCCTGGTTATGAACTCCCCCAACACCGGGACCATTTTTTCTGCATCTAGCCTGTCCAAACCATGAAGAATTTTATATGTTTCTATAAGATCCTCTCTCCAGTGAAAATTCCGGCGAATACAAACCCATTCTTTCACCACATGTCAGACCCGCCATCCCGGGAATTAACCTGGTGAACCTACGCTGCACTCCATCAATAGCAATAATGTCCTTCCTCAAATTAGGAGACGAAAACTGTACACAATACTCACACCAGGGCCCTGTACAACTGCAGTAGGACCTCCTTGCCTTGATACCAATTGTTACAATTTGTTACCAATGCAAATTTTAGTGGGTCCTGCCTTCCTGCTCTGGCAACTGCTTGCCCATGCTACAAGTTGGAGAGTGCAAAATTAGTTCACATATTTCAAAGTCCTTTGTAAATTGGTCAGCTCGGGTTAACTAAACAGAGATTAATACAAAATTATTTTGTTCAATCTTCAAGCCAAATTAGATTTGATTGTGCAATCTAATTAAATTCCTGTGGCAGGAACAAAGAAAGAAAGCTTGCTTTTATGCAGAAACTTTCATCATCACAAGATGCCCTGAAGTGCTGAACAGCCAGTGATGCACTTTTGAGATGTAATCAGTTTTTTTTAACATGGGATTTCTGGCAGCCAGTTTGTGAATAGCAAGCTCCTAGTAATTGTAATGTGATAGCAACCATAATCTGTTTAATATTGATTATGGGATAAACATGGATAAAGATACTGAAGATGGCTTTCCGGTACTTCTTTCAAATAGCAGCATTGGAGTTTTACATTTAGCGGAGAGGATATACAGGGTCTCCGTCTAATGCTTCATTCAGTAATCACCAAATCCCAGACAGTGCAGCCCTCCCTCACCATTGCACTGCAATGTTGACTTGTTTCTGAGGTTCTGGAAAGCAACGTGTACCTGATCTGGACAAATGTCCCACATTGGCACGTAGCTCTTGCCCTCTCCCCATTAACAGTGGTCATCTCTTTACAACAAAGCCTCCTCCTCAAACCTCTAGAGTTTCTAGAATCTATGCTAAGGTTGAAGTTGTTTCTGTATTTTTGTGACTGTGAACTGAATCACTAGAGATACTGAAGTTGAGAGATATAAACATCTTTATTCGTGACAAGCAGGCAATTTCTTGGAGAATCAGTAGAGTATACCTGAACTCAAAATGTACCTGTTTTTATATACAAAAAGTAGTAATCACTGCCCAGTCCATCATCGGCTCTGACCTCCCTTCCATCGAGGGGATCTATCGCAGTCGCTGCCTCAAAAAGGCTGGCCGCATCATCAAGGACCCACACCATCCTGGCCACACATTCATCTCCCCGCTACCTTCAGGTAGAAGGTACAGGAGCCTGAAGACTGCAACGACCAGGTTCAGGAATAGCTACTTCCCCACAGCCATCAGGTTATTAAACTTGGCTCGGACAAAACTCTGAACATTAATAGCCCATTATCTGTTATTTGCACTTTATCAGTTTATTTATCCATGTGTGTATATATTTATATAATGGTATATGGACACACTGATCTGTTTTGTAGTCAATGCCTACTATGTTCTGTTGTGCTGAAGCAAAGCAAGAATTTCATTGTCCTATCAGGGACCCATGACAATAAACTCTCTTGAATCTTGAATCTTGAATACTCTTAAGAAGAAAGCTAACATTAGTAATTCATTACTTCATTAACTACAATTACATTGTGTACTTTCATATTTTGAATCTGACAGTTGATTCCATTGATTACATTAAACTTGTTATAACGGACCAGAAGGGGAATGGTGTCCGTTATTGCTGATTGTCTGCTATAACCAAATAAGGTATTATTATTGTATAAGCAGTGGAAACAAACAACTGCAGTTGCTGGTTGATGCACAGAAGGACAAAGGAGGATGCTGCAGTAATTCAGCGGGTCAGGCAGCATCTCTGGAGAACAGGGATAGGTGATGTTTCAGGTTGAGACCCTTCTTCAGACTCTTGGTCGTTAACTGGACCTGGAATCCAGGTGAGTTGCCGGCCCAGGCTTGCTGAGGTGAGGATCAGCGGAGTCGATGGTCGCGGTCCCGCAGGAAGGAGTGTGGGTAAGGATCGCTTGGCGGCGACTGAGAACACTAATGTTAATATTGGCCAAGTTAGAGGTATCTATAGAGGGAGTGCAGAGAAGGTTCACCAGACTGTTTCCTGGGATGTCAGGACTGTCTTATGAAGAAAAACTGGATAGACTTGGTTTATACTCTCTAGAATTTAGGAGATTGAGAGGGGATCTTATAGAAACTTACAAAATTCTTAAGGGGTTGGACAGGCTAGATGCAGGAAGATTGTTCCCGATGAAGGGGAAGTCCAGGACAAGGGGTCACAGCTTAAGGATAAGGGGGAAATCCTTTAAAACCGAGATGAGAAGAACTTTTTTCACACAGAGAGTGGTGAATCTCTGGAACTCTCTGCCACAGAGGGTGGTCGAGGCCAGTTCATTGGCTATATTTAAGAGGGAGTTAGATGTGGCCCTTGTGGCTAAGGGGATCAGAGGGTATGGAGAGAAGGCAGGTACAGGATACTGAGTTGGATGATCAGCCATGATCATATTGAATGGCGGTGCAGGCTCGAATGGCCGAAGGGCCTACTCCTGCACCTAATTTTTATGTTTCTATGTTTCTATGACACAAATGGAGGATCTTTGCATTTGCAGGGCCTGCTAGGCCTGTTTTTGTGAAAAGTTGCAAGCTGTGAGCCGGTCCCACAAAGTCTGGACCCTAGATGGATACTCAGGATGAGGTGAGGTTCAGATGTATTTTCCTTAGTTAAAACGTATAAGGACTTTTGCAGTGTAGCTCAGAGATGACACAAATGCATGGCCAGGATTGGTCAGATAGGGGGGAGTTGTACATACCGTTAATAATGTTGCAGAATGTTGGAGCAGTTATCTTGTAGGTATTTTGCAAAACCTACCTTCAGCGGGGCTGCAGATCTGTCCCTGCCCGTGTGTGCGATTTTGGCGCCATTGAGAGGGGGGCGGGTTTAAAACGCGATTTTCTCTCGGCTATTCAAATCGAGGTTGTTCAGCCTACTTAGTTGCTGATGAAAAATCGTTGCGAGGTTCTTTCGCTGCAGCTATTTTTTAATTTAATTGGTTAATTTAATTGTTATAGTAGGTTAAAAATTATCCTCTAAACCCGCGACCGCCGAAAACGGGACGGATCTCATACAGGGGACAACGGAAGGTTGGTTGTTTATTAAAAAGGGCTTCTTAAGATCCCTTTATACAAAGTTTTATGTTGCGAGTAGCTAATTTGGGGGCCACATTAAATCCCGCAATATTTTTCTGGGCATATGGGGTACAAATTCACCGCAATGGGAACGTTCTAAACCAGCGCGTTCCACAGAGTTCCACAGGATCCCACTCGAAAGCTGATTTAAATGGCCATTAATTTACAGCAATTGAACACTAAATTCCTTCCATTTGGCCTATAAATGAATGTAAATGAGATTTTAAAATCATGTTTTATTGTGAATTCTTTGTGAATGTTATTTGGACACTTAGGCTATTTAAAAATGTTAATCTTTTCTTAAGAAATGGATAGATGTTTAGATCTAGTAATTGAAGTTTGGAATTAGCTACAATTGGGTAACTAACTAATTATATGCTTTAATTTCAGGTCATTCAAGTAAGATTGTTTCATATTTGTTTCAGAATGCTTCAGTCTATAATAACTGAAAATGTCTTTCAGTTCTCTTAATTTTTAATAAAGTTATGGCCATTTCACTGTCCTCGATCACAGCTTTTGTGTTAAGTCAATGGAAAAACCAATAGGGAACAAGATGCTAATTTCCGAGTATGAAAATGGCCATAATGTTTTTAATACTGAAGATATGAAAGTGAATTAGGTCAAATTAAACGTATTTTTGTGCTTTATCTGATGGGATAAATTGCAGACTTGATTTTTAAAATCTCAAAATTTTGTAACATTGCTATATCTTGTGATTGGTTAAAGTGTGAAGACTGTTTACAATTGCCTGAGAAAAAATGTTTCTATACCTAAGTAAACTTTGTCAACTGAGTCCCTGCTAGAACTTTCTGCAGAAACAATGTAATGGGATACTTTGTGATAGGGAACTATCAATAACTGTATAATGCAATCGATATTAGTGATTGGTTTGTAGGGGCTGCCACCTCCATCTAGTTTTGCACCACAGGTTCCGATGACTTATGAATGAGTGGACCCCATGAGGATCGGAGTCGATCTTTCGGAGGGGTGCCTTGGACTGCGTGACCTTTTGGAAGTGTCTGCTTGCACGAGGCTGAAGGGCTTAAACGAGCAGAGTCAAGGATCGGACCCACGGTGGTTAGGTATTGTATACCTCCGGATTGTCAAAGCTGCCACAGCCAGACATAAAAACTGTTTTTATCCATGAGTAGTTGCTCTACTCAACAGCCAAAAATATGTAGCCTCCCTTTGATCTGGTATTTTGTGGTTCACATGCTTGATCAATCGTGTTTTATCATGAATGTTTTATTATTGTTAATGTTTAGTGTTTTCTGAGTCATTCGTAACTGTCACTGTATGTCATGTTGTTACTTGTGGGCAGAGCACCAAGGCAAATTCCTTGTATGTGAATACTTGGCCAACAAACAAACAAACTTACTTACTTACTTACTTACTTACTTACTTACTTACTTACTTACTTACTTACTGAAGTTTGTTATTGTTGGAAAGAATAAAGAATAGTTGATCCGATGCCTGACTCAGTGTTCTACTGAACTAGACTAGGGGGCTAACTTTAGGAGCATAATTACACTGTATGGGCAGGCAGTGGCGGCAGAAGGTCTGGTCTGGCAACACTGTGAGCCGGGGCTGGCGTGAGTGGCTGGTGCTGCAAGCAGCGGGCAGAGCGAGCTGCGGTGGCATGGACGTAGCGCGGGCAACCGTCGGTAGTTCCATCTGCCATAATCAAAATCCATAATAAAGAACCTTGTTAAAACCTGGGTTTTTCTCTATTTACAATGGGATCTAATTGCATTGTATCTGACAAGATAGCTCTGAATATTCAAACACCCACATCCATGGGATAAAGTAATTCACAAGGATGGTCTAAAGGATGTTCTGAAAACAGAGAAACACAACACCCAAAATTAGTGTAGTGCGGGCTGACCCTTTGAATGCACAAATATCCCAATTATTGGTATACAGAGCAAATATGCCAATGACAAGTTTGATGTGCAAAATTACAAAATAAGTCTGGTCAGGAATTTTCCTTGATCTGAATCACAATGGTGCAAAATAACTTAGCTGAATGTGTAAGAATAAGGGGTAAGGCAATTAGATTAAGAATAAGGGGTAAGGCAATTAGATTAAGAATAAGGGGTAAGTCATTTTGAAAGGAGATGAAGAAAAACATTTTCATACAGAAGGTTGTGAATCTGTAGAATTCTCTGCCTCAGAAGGCAGTGGATGCCAATTCTCTGAATGCTTTCAAGAGAGAGTTAGATAGAGCTCTTAAAGATAGCAGAGTCAGGGGATATGGGGAGAGGGCAGGAACAGACTGGCATTTACCTGGACTGACATTTATTTCTCCGCTCTCCCTTCCCATCCACCTAAATTCCTTCCTCAAGCTTCACAATTTGCCACTCTTCAATTCTTTTGTCACATCTTTTGTCTTTTCATCTCTGCCCCCCCCCCCCCCCACACCATCCTGCCAGGGCTTTGTCCTGCCCCTCCACTCTTCCCGCTTTCTCTGGATGAATTTCCCCCCCCCCCCCCCCCCCCCCCCCCCCCACCCCCTCCACCCCTCCACAATCAATCTAAAGAAAGCTCCCGACCTGAAACGTTACCTATCTATGTTCTCTAGAGATGCTTCCTGACTGGCTGTGTTACTCCAAAATGTTGTGTACATTTTTTCTTAAAAATTATTATTTTACATTTAGATTTAGGTTTATTGGTGTAACATGTACCGAGGTACATTGAAAAGCTTTGCTCTGCATACTATTCAATCAACTCAGATAAGATGAAGAGTCTGATTCTTATTCAGACATTTGAACACAAATTCATGCCCAATGATTTTGCAAATGCGAAAACGGCAAGCATGTCCCTCCATGTTTTGGACCCTGTGCATTTTGACTTTCTGAAAATTCTGTTTGCACCCAAACAAATAATGGGTTTGACTACACAGAACACAGTGAAACACTGTGGAAAAGCATTTCAATCTTACACCAATTGTCATTGCTGAATGCTGCAGGTTGCTGGATGCCGAATGTTAGCATTCATAGCAACAGGATTTGAGTATAGGAGCAGGGAGGTTCTACTGCAGTTGTACAGGGTCTTCGTGAGACCACACCTGGAGTATTGCGTACAGTTTTGGTCTCCTAATCTGAGGAAGGACATTTTTGTCATAGAGGGAGTAGAGAGACGGTTCACCAGACTGATTCCTGGGATGTCAGGACTTTCATATGAAGAAAGACTGGATAGACTCGGGTTGTACTCGCTAGAATTTAGAAGATTGAGGGGGGATCTTATAGAAACTTACAAAATTATTAAGGGGTTGGACAGGCTAGATGCAGGAAGATTGTTCCCGATGTTGGGGAAGTACAGAACAAGGGGTCACAGTTTAAGGATAAGGGGGAAGTCTTTTATGACTGAGATGAGGAAAACATTTTTCACACAGAGAGTGGTGAATCTGTGGAATTCTCTGCCACAGAAGGTAGTTGAGGCCACAGTTCATTGGCTATATTTAAGAAGGAGTTAGATGTGGCCCTTGGGGCTAAAGGGATCAGGGGGTATGGAGAGAAGGGAGGTACAGCCATGATCATATTAAATTGCGGTGCAGGCTCGAAGGGCCGAATGGCCTACTCCTGCACCTAAATTCTATGTTTTAGATGATCAGCCATGATCACATTGAATGGCGGTGCAGGCTCAAAGGACCGAATGGCCTACTCCTGCACCTATTGTCTATGTTTCTATGTTTCTTCACCAAGAGCAAGGAAAATGTCCTTGCTGACTGCATTATATTGAAGCATCTGGCAAGCTTCTGTGATGTTGCTGCATTCTGAGGTTTTGCTCTTCACCATCAGTCTGTCTGTTCCCTGTGGGAAAGTGAATCACATAAACCTTGGAATTTTAATTTAACCTGCAAAATTGCTTGGAATTTTGCCATTGGCTTTGGAAATTGCCTGTAAGCAAACCAAGGAATTAACACATTTTGATCCAACTACAGGTGCTGTTTATTGGTACAGAATCAATGTGAAGCTAACAAAATGGAAATTCTGTCTGAAGAAGGGTTTCGGCCCAAAACGTTGCCTCCATAGATGCTGCTGCACCCGCTGAGTTTCTCCAGCGATTTTGTCTACCTTCGATTTTCTAGCATCTGCAGTTCCTCCTTGAACATTCTGATGAAAATCACTGGTATAACAAGGCTATGAAAGTGATAGTCAGGATCTGTATGTGAAGCAAGGCAAAAAGGATATTAATATTAATGCTCCACCATCGTCAATATATTGGCACTCAGTCATTCATGGGTTTGTTGGACTTTTCCTCATAAACATGTCAACTTTCACTCAGCCACTGTTTGAGTTGTTGCTCACAAAGTTGGGTTTCCACAGTGCAAAGAGAATGCCAGCAATACAAGCATCATGTTTTCTAAAGTAAATGGATAACATGCTAAGAATCAGTTCAGCACCTGAGGCCGTATGGAGTTGGCACAGGTATTTCACATGTCTTTAGCATGCAGTCATTTGTTATCCTCAGCTGTAGAACACCCAATAATTTGGGCTTCTAGAAATCTAACTGCAAGTGACCAAAGCTGTCTTCAATGTGGACCTGCACAGCAGATTTGCAAAATAAACATGTTCACATCTACATGGATCTCTTCTTATTCCCCCCCCCCCGCCCACTTCTCATCAAGTCAAGTCAAGTTTATTTGTCACATACACATACGAGATGTGCAGTGAAATGAAAAGTGGCAATGCTCGCGAACATTGTGCAAAAAGACAAACAAACAAACAACCAAAAACAAACTACAAACACAATCACATATTCTTTTACATATTAAATATTGTGGGCGGAAGGAAAAAAATTCAGTAAAGTTAGTCCCTGGTGAGATAGGAGTTTACAGTCCGAATGGCCTCTGGGAAGAAACTCCTTCTCATCAGTGTTATTAATATATAATTTCCAGTTAAGCTCTATTCACCAGAATATAGCACGTGTCAATCTTTTATCTGTATAGCTATATTTAAGAGGGAGTTAGATGTGGCCCTTGTGGCTAAGGGGATCAGAGGGTATGGAGAGAAGGCAGGTACAGGATACTGAGTTGGATGATCAGCCATGATCATATTGAATGGCGGTGCAGGCTCGAAGGGCCGAATGGCCTTCTCCTGCATCTAATTTCTATGTTTCTATATATGTATATGCCTATGTATATAGATCTACATATCCTCATTAGTATATATTGTTTTAATCAGCATTTTACTACTTTGCATTTTAATTCGATGCTAAACTGCATTTCGTTGGACCTGTACTTGTATTTGTGCATTGACAATAAAGTTGAATCTAATCTAATCTAAAATCTAATGTGTTGGTAAGAGCAATTAACGTTGATAGCAGACCTGGTTTGAAGCCTGAATACCAATGATCTAGATAACATGATTCTCCATGCCAAGAGATGTTGAACAGCAATAAAATAACATATTCCAGATATATTGGTTGATAAATGTTGGCCAGCACTCTGGGAGAACTCTCCTCTCCTCCATGGGATAAGTCTCTGCTCTTCTCTGAGAAATGCCAGGGATGTTATTGCCATCATTTGAGAGGGAAGGCAGTTTAAGACAACCATGTGAACAGCCCAAACCTCCAACCTACAGCCCCTGGCTCAGTACTGAATCAAAGCATCAGTCTAAATTATTTGTTCAGTCTCCAGGGTAGGACTATGAACCTGTGACCTTCTGACTCGGAGGCAAGAGGACTACAACTAAGTCAAAGCTGACACCTTCATTATATTTCAAGATCATATATATGCTGCTATGTGGGCACAATCGTATTCACTCTTTAGTCTTAGGTGCAATAAAAAGTGTAAAACATTATTTGTGTACAAATGTTAGTAGTCACCTTAGGCAGATTGCCATTAAGTGCAACATGTTAAATTAACCAGACCTGCGCAGCTGTTGTAGTTTCTGTGTTTCTATTGTTCTGTGTCAGAATGTGTGTACAGTTACACAATCTCTCTACAGCACCTAAAGAATAGCACAGAATCAAATCACACTCTTTTGATGTGGTCCCCATAATTCACTATAATTAGTTTCAGCTAGTGCCTAATGGCCCAAACGGCTGGAACAGGGATAACGCTCTAGTTGTAACAAGCACTTCATTGTTCTCCATGGTGAAATCAAGAAAGTCTCACTGCTTTTTCTTTTGTTTTTAAAACTGTTAAAACAACAACCAATGTTGTCCACCTTTGATTAGACAAGTGTCAGTAGAATTTAGATGGGAATGTCACGGGTGAAAAACTGGCGGTAACGTGACTCAGGTTGTCAGTTAAATGGACAGACGCAGGGACGAATCAATGCAGTAAGGACTTGAGTCTGTTCCAAAATAACTGGGCATGGATTTGCTCAATTTTAGTTGATACATTGGAGGTGTTAGGATATGCTTTATATAACTTCCTCGCTTTGACAAGTTGCCATTATATTGGGAATGTACCATAGAGTCTCAACGTTGCAGACATCTCGTGCATATAAGGTGCACGTTATTCATCACCACAGTCGATGCATACCTGGGAGAAAGCGGTGACAATTCAAAAACTGAAAGATATTTTAAGTAATGTTTCTTAAGCCATGGAGCAAGGCAAAATGTAAGAGAATCACACTCATATGTACACAACTATAAGAAAATTTAACTGATAAAATAGGACCATTGATCAATGAAATTCCAACTAAAAATATAAGTACCTGTACTGTAAAATGCTTAGCAGGTTGTGCAGTATTTGTGGAAAGAGAAATGAAGGGGAGAGGGAGAGGGAGAGGGAGAGGGAGAGGGAGAGAGAGGGAGGAGGGGGAGGGGGGGGGGGAGGGAGGGGGAGGGAGAGGGAGAGGGGGAGAGGGAGAGGGAGAGGGAGAGGGGGAGAAAATAGGTGCAGGAGGAGGAGGCCATTCAGCCCTTCGAGCCAGCACCGCCATTCATTGTGATCATGGCTGATCATCCCCTATCAATAACCCGTGCCTGCCTTCTCCCCATATCCCTTGACTCCACTAGCCCCAAGAGCTCTATCTAACTCTCTCTTAAATGCATCCAGTGACTTGGCCTCCACTGCCCTCTGTGGCAGGGAATTCCACAAATTCACAACTCTCTGGGTGAAAACGTTTTTTTCTCACCTCAGTCTTAAATGACCTCCCTTTATTCTAAGACTGTGTGGCCCCTGGTTCTGGACTCGCCCAACATTGGGAACATTTTTCCTGCATCTAGCTTGTCCAGTCCTTTTATAATTTTATATGTTTCTATAAGATTCTCCCTCATCCTTCTAAACTCCGGTGAATACAAGAGACACAGAGACAGAGAGACAGAGAGACAGAGAGACAGAGAGACAGAGAGACACAGAGAGAGAGAGAGAGAGAGAGAGAGAGAGAGAGAGAGGGGGATAGAGGGAGAGAGAGAAGAACATGCTTAAGTTGTGAAAATCTTTGAGAAGGCTGGAAATGTCTAACATCACGTAGTGTCTACGGAGTGAAAAAAAGTTACTTTTACCATTATAAAACCTTACAGCAGTTCTGGTTTCAACAAGGAAGACAAGTATCTGAATCTGTTGAACTTGATAGTGAGTTTGGAAAGCTGCAAGGTGCTGAGGTAAAAGATGATGTGCTAATCTACCAGTTTACATCAGGCTTCATTGGTGTAGAGCAAGAGATCACATATAAATGGTGTAGAGTGGGTGGGATGGAGAATTAATCCTCTCTGCAACTTAAAATTAACGTGTCATCACTTTTCCAGTTCTGATCTGAAAGAGTGTTTTTCTTTCCACAGATCCTTAGATTCCAGTATTTTCTTCACTTTAATTCGATCTCCAGAATCTCAAGTGTCATCACTGGTAGAAAAGCTCCATGGAAGGAAGTAGAGGGTGAAGGTGGAAGTTTGCTTCTCGGACTGGAGGCCTGTGACTATTCGGGTGCCACAGGGTTCGGTGCTGGGCCCGTCATTGTTTGTCATCAACATCAATGATTTAGATGAGAACATACAGGGCAAGATTAGCAAGTTTGCTGATGATACAAAAGTTAGCGGTTTTGCAGATAGTGAAGATGGTTGTGAACGATTGCAGCAGGATCTGGATCGATTGGCCAGGTGGGTGGAGGAATGGTTGATGGAATTTAATACAGGTGTTGCATTATGGGATGTCGAACAAGGGCAGGACCTACACAGTAAATGGTAGGCTTCTGGGTAGTGTTGTAGAGTAGAGGGATCTAGGAGTACAGGTACACAAAAAAGCTGGAGAAACTCAGCGGGTGCAGCAGCATCTATGGAGCGAAGGAAATAGGCAACGTTTCGGGCCAAAACCCTTCTTCAGATCTAGGAGTACAGGTGCATGGTTCCTTGAAGTTCGAGTCGCAGGTAGATAAGGTGGTCAAAAAGCCTTTTGGTACTTTGGCCTTCTTCAGTCAGAGTATTGAGTATAGAAGCTGGGAGGTCATGTTGTAGTTGTACAAGATGTTGGTGAAACCACATTTAGAATGTTGTGTTCAGTTCTGGGCACCATGTTATAGGAAAGATATTGTCAAGCTTGAAAGGGTTAAGAGAAGATTTACGTGGATGTTGCCAGGACTACATGATCACACTTCACTGTGGCAACTGGCACATGTGACAAATAAATGTATCTTGTATCTTGCATCTTGAAATGGATGGAAATGACAGAAAGCTGCAACACAATAGATTTGGAGGTCCTTGTGCATGAAGCACTGAAAGCTAGCATTCGATTGGCAGAGAACAGGGCAGCTAGTGGAATGATGTCCTTATTTTGTCAGAAAGTCACACTACAACATCCAGACCACACTCCTGCTACATAAGATAAGGTTTCATTGCAGGCAGCACAGGGATGGTCCCAGATCTGAAACGATTGCCCTGTGAGGAAAAGTTAAAGCGCCTAAGTTTCTACTCATTGTAGTTTCATGAAAGGCAGTCTTACTGAAAGATGAAAGATTTTAGTGTGCTGAAAAGGGTAAATGCTGAGAGATCAGCATGGGTTTCAACAACTAAGTTACAGAGAAAGGTTGAATAAGTTAGGTCTTTATTCTCTGGAGCGCAGAAGGTTAAGGGGGGACTTGATAGAGGTCTTTAAAATGATGAGAGGGATAGACAGAGTTGATGTGGACAAGCTTTTCCCTTTGAGAATAGGGAATAATAAACAATAAAAGGCAAACATTTCATGGAGCGGGAGATGCTGAGGAAAGGGAGAGGATATGTAATGTAGGCAAATGGAACCATTGTAGCTGGCTTCCACTTGATTTGATTCCCTTATTGTATTGTTGCTTTTCGAGACTCTCATTTGAGTATTGTGCTGAGCCCAATAAATAACGTTTGCCAGCCAACGCATGTTAAGATGCATAATAATAATCTTATTTATATAGCACATTTTTAGTCAACTTGCATTGACCCCAAAGTGCTTCACATAATTACATTACATTTTACACACAGGCAAAGGTGGGTGAAGTGTCTTGCCCCAAGGACACAACGACAGTATGCACTCCAAGCGGGATTCGAACCGGCTACCTTCAGGTCGCCAGCCGAACACTTAGCCCATTGTGCCATCTGTCGTCCCAAGGGAAGATTCAAACAAGAGGACATGACTTCAGAATTAAGGGACAGAAGTTTAGGGGTAACATGAGGGGGAACTTCTTTACTCAGAGAGTGGTAGCGGTATGGAATGAGCTTCCAGTGGAAGTGGTGGAGGCAGGTTCATTGGTATCATTTAAAAATAAATTGGATAGGCATATGGATGAGAAGGGAATGGAGGGTTATGGTATGAGTGCAGGCAGGTGGGACTAAGGGAAAAAAGTTGTTCGGCACGGACTTGTAGGGCCGAGATGGCCGGTTTCCGTGCTGTAATTGTTATATGGTTATATGGTTATCTTTCTTCTCGTGGGAAAGCCTAGAACCAGAGGGGATGGACTCAGACTAGGAGATGCACATTTACGACTGAGAAGAAGGAGAATCAGAGCTTCTTGCTATGGAGAGCTGTGGAGAGTGGAAGAATACTTGAGATAGATTTCTAATTAAAAGAGATTCCAGGGTTATGGGGAAAGATATGGTAAAACAAACTTGAGGAATGCCACATCAGCCATGATCTTATTGAATTTTGGAACAGATTAGAGGGGTTGAATGGCCTATTCCTGTTTTCACTACCGATAGTTCAATTATATTTTTAAGTCACAACACAGAAATGTAAGCA
This sequence comes from Leucoraja erinaceus, assembly GCF_028641065.1. Lineage (NCBI taxonomy): Eukaryota > Metazoa > Chordata > Chondrichthyes > Rajiformes > Rajidae > Leucoraja > Leucoraja erinaceus. The sequence goes on from NC_073377.1 coordinate 165,759,237, forward strand.
GAAAGCATCTAATATTGCACATTAATAAATATGCATGATTCATCCCATCAACGCAGCTTCATCAAATAACTAGATTTTAATTTATAAGGGAGTGCAGGTTTGGGTGCTGATTAAAATAAGGCAGGATGTGAGCAGACTAGGAAGTCTGCTGTAATTCCCAGCGCCTGCCTTTAATTTAACCATATTAAGCTGCAAGCACGCATCCTCCTCAGGAGAGGTGGGGTTGCCAATAATAACAAGCTAATCTCCTGTGATTGCAAGGTGAGACCATGATGCCCAATCAATCTTGGAGGAATCCTGCAAGTATGTACTCAGGACTATAATTTGAGATACGTGGTAGTGTTATATAAGAAATCAGATGTGTTTCGAGTGGAACGTGACTACAGCCATTTCCTGGATGAATATTGTCCTTCTGCAAATTCTGCTGGACATTACTGATTATGCATGCTGCAAGTGCAGTTGATAAGATTTCCACAGTAAAAAAAAAGCACGGAATGATCCCATCCCTTAGCCAAGACTGTCTTAGCTTGTTGTTATTGGCAACCCCACCTCTCCTGAGAACATTGCCCGCATGTCCCAGGGCTCTGTTCAGATATTGACCCTCTCATCCCACAACCAAGCACAGAAATGGAAGCCTGGGCAGCAAGTTGCTGCCTTTTATGCCCCTGTCCCACTTGGGAAACCTGAACGGAAACCTCTGGAGACTGCGCCCGACCCAAGGTTTCCGTGCGGTTCCCGGAGGTTGCAGGTTGTTGCCGGAGGTTGCAGGTAGTGGAAGCAGGTAGGGAGACTGACAAAAACCTTCGGGAACTGCACGGAAACCTTGGGTGGGGCGCAAAGTCTTCAGAGGTTTCCGTTCAGGTTTCCTAAGTGGGACAGGGGCATTACAGCGCTTGCAGTGTCGGCGACCCGGGTTCGATCCCGACTACGGGTGCTGTCGGTACGGAGTTTGTACGCCCTCTCCATGACCTGCGTGAGTTTTCTCTGAGATCTTCAGTTTCCTCCCACACTCCAAAGACCTACAGGTATAATTAGATGAATTAGCTTGGTGTATGCGTAAATTATCCCTTGTGTGTGTGTAGGGTAGAGCTAATGAGCGGGGATCGCTGGTCGGCACGGTCTCGGTGGGATGAAGGGCCTGCTCCGGCGCTGTATCTCTAAACTAAACTAAACTAAACCCTAAATCAACTTTCTCTCATTCCGCCTGAACTTTTGATTGGAATTCAGACACTCCTTCTTCTTTCTCGTGGAGTGCACAGCCTAAAGTTGTTGGACAACTTGTTCTATTTGATCTTCCGTTTGTGCACGTCGAGTTGATTGCATTAGTCGAAACAGGGCGGACCACATGAAGGTTGCAATCTTACCCCCCCGAATTTGGACCCTAAACTATCATAAGTCCCCAAACTGGATCCTGACATTCGACAAGCACACGGCACTCTCTGCCCCGATCCCAGCTCCACCATGATGCCCCTAACCATGTCCAAGTTGCACAATGCAAAGTTAAGAGTGGGAAGACCTTTCCCTAATTGAAACTAAACCAAGTCCTGGATGCCTGTACGTCTGCTGACAACCACAGGCTCACCGTCAGATGTGAAGAAAACAAAACTGTAAATTTGCTCTCTTGCTAAACTCCACATGGATCCCAATATACCTGAGGTTCTTCAGCATCATGAGTAAAAACATCTGCTGGTGTAACTCAGCAAGTTAGGCAGCATGTCCGGAGGAAATGGGCAGGTGATGCTGAGGTGACACCTGCCCATTCCCTCTAGAGATGCTGCCTGACCTACTGAGTTACTCCAGCACTTTGTGTTTTATTCAAGATTCCAGCATCTGCAGTTGCTCATGTTTCCATTCTGCAGCATTATATCGCTCAGATCTTTGATGATTTTTGCTATTAGTTTTACAAAAAAAATAATTGTAAATGTTGATGGTTTTTAAATATGAGACTGTTGGAAGGATTAAACTCAAACAGAATAGCTATAACTTTTATGGCAGGCAAATTCCACTTTTACCAAAGAGCAAATGCTTGAACATGAGTAAAAAAACAAGTGGTGCAGGAACTCAGTGAGTCCGGGAGCATCTCTGAAGAACATGGATAGGCATTGTTTTCAGGTTGGCACCCTCTTGTAGACTGATGGAGTGGAGGAGGAGGCAGCACAATAAGATGTAGTGAGAGGGAACTCGTGTTGATCCAAATCGCCCCGACCTCCATCCTCCACCCCATGGATCATGCAGATGAGTGCAGATCAGTGAAGCTGTGCTGTTCCTTGCAGGCAGAGATGTCAAGTCAAGTCATGTTTATTCGTCAGATACACATACGAGATGTGCAGTGAAATGAAAAGTGGTAATGCTCGCGTATTGTGGAAAAAAACAAACAAACAAACTACAAACAGAATGGAACAGAATCACAGATTCACATATTACATATTTGTGGGAGGGAGGGACGGAAAAGGAAAAAAACAGCAATTTTAAAAAGACACAACACAACAGTAAAATGGTTCAGTACAGTTAGTTCCTGGTGAGATAGGAGTTTACAGTCCTAATGGCCTCTGGGAAGAAACTCCTTCTCATCCTCTCCGTTCTCACCGCAGGGCAACAGAGGCGTTTGCCTGACCGTAGCAGCTGGAACAGTCCGTTGCTGGGGTGGAAGGGGTCTCCCATGATCTTGTTGGCTCTGGAGTGGCACCTCTTGATGTATAGTTCCTGCAGGAGGGCAAGTGTAGTTCCCATAGTGCGCTCGGCCAAACTCACTACTCTCTGCATAGCGGTTCCTAACACTCTTGTCCTGGGCAGAGCAGTTCCCAAACCAAATCATGACATATCCGGACAAGATGCTTACCACAGCCGCTGAGTAGAAGCACTGGAGGATCCTCAGAGACACTCTGTATTTCCTCAATTGCCTGAGGTGGAGCCATAATGAACTAAACGTAAGAATTTGAAAGGTAGACACAAAAAGCTGGAGTACCTCAGCAGGTCAGGCAACCTCTGTAGAGAGCATGCATAGGTGATGTTTTGTGTCAGGACCCTTCTTTAGACTGATTGTAGTTGGGAGAAAGATCCTATAGCAGAGTAGATCTTTGGTTGGGAGAGTGGGGGGAGAATCTGGCAGAGAAGGAAAAACAGGACAAATTGGGGCCGGGTTTGAATTTGAACATGCGTTAGGTGACAGAAACAGAAGGGGCATGAAGGGAACAAAGGTGAAGGCTAAGCGAAGCTAGAGATGGTAATGCTGGCTGAAATCCATGTGTTAAAGGCTTGTTTAAAGGCACAAATGATCTGTCTGGAAAAGGTGGAAATGAAAGGAAATAAATGAGCATAGAGAAACGGTCAGAAAAAGATTTGAAAATGTAAAACATTACAGGTCCTATAAATCTAAAGTAGAAGAATATTGTAAATACTTAACAGCTCAGGTAGCATCTGCGGGGAGTTCGGGTTAAGATTTGGTTATCTATCACCACAACTGACAAACTCTGACACAAAATGGAAAACATAGTGGAATTGTTAAATTCTTTTTTTTTTTTTTTGTTTTTGTTTTTTTTTTGTTTATTTTATTAGAAGTTAATAACAGTACAAAACAGTACAGTGGAACCTAATTTTAGGTGCCAACTATGTAATACTGTAATCCATTCTATGTACAACCTCTAGTTTTATGTTATGAGAAGGAAGTAAGCAAGACAAGAAAAAGAAAACAATAGAAAGAGGAAAAAGTAGAAAAATAGATGGTAGAGAATAGAAAAACGTGAAGTGTGTAAATAAACAATTAAAAAGAAAAAGAGAAAGTGGAAAGTAAAAATAGAAGAGAAGGCCCCTTAAAAGAGAATTTTTCAATTCTGTATTCGGAGATGTAGATCTATCCGCGTCATGAACTGAAATCAGCAATCCTTACGGCACCGCTGCATCACATGATTCCAAAAAGTCGATGAAAGGAGACCAACTCTTTAAGAATTGGTCATATTTATCTATTAGTCGGAGTCTCATTTCTTCAAGGCGTGCTATGTCCATCATATTCTTAATCCACATTTTAACAGTTGGTATGGTTGTATTTTTCCAAAATTTAAGTATCAATTTCTTTCCAATTATTAACCCATAATTAAAAAAAACATTTTGATCTTTAAGTTAAATTCTTTCTCAAGTTATCAGGGTGTAATGTACCCGGATGGAAATTGAGGTGTTGTTCTGTAGGTTTAATAGGCTATGCGGGAACATTAGAAGAGCTCAGACTGGAAGTGGAATCACATTGAAAATTAATGGGACTTGAAGGTTCAGGATCATCCTCATGTATTGAATGGGGGTGTTTAATACAGAGCACTTCAACACGTAGAGGAGGCCCTATTGCAAACGCAAAATGCAATTCAGGTGGCACCGTGGCACAGTTGGTACATCGCGGTGTCAAAATCCCAGGCTCAATCCCTGCGTGCTGCCTGAGTGGAGTTTGCACGACTCTTTGTGACCAGGTGAGTTTCCCCCCGTGCTCTGCTTTCCTGCCACATTGTTGTGTTCGAGGGCTAAATAAATTCACAAACGACACTTGGTGTCCAGAACCTGAAGTGTGTTTATTACAAGCCAAACATGGCTGCCGCTAAAACCCTGCAGCTCCCACAGGGACCCTCCCTGAGGAAACATGCATTTTGAGACAGAGCTCTCTAGTGGTAACTCCAGGCCACCACACACATCCCAAAAGACATTTGAGTTAGTGGGCTCATTGGCAGCTGTCCATTGAGTCTAGTGTGTGGGCGAGGGGTGGAATCTGGGGATGGATGAAATTAGATCACTATATTAAACATAGAAACATAGAAATTAGGTGCAGGAGTAGGCCATTCGGCCCTTCGAGCCTGCACCGCCATTTAATATGATCATGGTTGATCATCCAACTCAGTATCCCGTACCTGCCTTCTCTCCATACCCTCTGATCCCCTTAGCCACAAGGGCCACATCTAACTCCCTCTTAAATATAGCCAATGAACTGGCCTCGACTACCCTCTGCGGCAGAGAATTCCAGAGACTCACCACTCTCTGTGTGAAAAAAGTTCTTCTCATCTCGGTTTTAAAAGATTTCCCCCTTATCCTTAAGCTGTGACCCCTTGTGACTTCCCCAACATCGGGAGCAATCTTCCTGCATCTAGCCTGTCCAACCCCTTAAGAATTTTGTAAGTTTCTATAAGATCCCCTCTCAATCTCCTAAATTCTAGAGAGTATAAACCAAGTCTATCCAGTCTTTCTTCATAACACAGTCCTGACATCCCAGGAATCAGTCTGGTGAACCTTCTCTGCACTCCCCCTATGGCAATAATGTCCTTCCTCAGATTTGGAGACCAAAACTGTACGCAATACTCCAGGTGTGGTCTCACCAAGACCCTGTACAACTGCAGTAGAACCTCCCTGCTCCTATACTCAAATCCTTTTGCTATGAACGCTAACATACCATTCGCTTTCTTTACTGCCTGCTGCACCTGCATGCCTACCTTCAATGACTGGTGTACCATTAAGGAATGGTCAGCATGATAGGTGGGCTGAAGGGCCAGCTTCCGTGCAATATTTCACACCATTAATTATCCAAATTGGAAGAAGCATAAATGAATCATTGCTGCACCTGGAAGATGGATCGAATCCCTCAATAGTTGGAAGGAAGAATTAAAAAGGTTGGTTTGCATATCCAGTGGTCAGATGGATAGCTGTCTTGAGAAGGGGACCACACATCCGTGAGGCTCTCATGGAAGGCTCAGTCCGTTTGAAATGCTAAAAGGGAAAGAGAGGGTTAAAACATGTCTGATGGTGGCATAATATCTTTGGACTTTAGACTTTAGTGATACAATGAGGAAACAGACCCTTCAGTCCTCACCGACCAGAAATCACCCATACACTAGTTCTACCCTACACACTAGGGACAGTTTACTGAAGCCAATTAACCTGCAAACCTGTACATCTCTGGAGTGTGGGAAGAAACTGGAGCGCCTGGAGAAAGCACACCTGGTCATAGGGGGAATGTATAAACTCTGTACAAACATTAATAATAATAATAATAATAATAATAATAATAATAATAATAAATGTTATTGTCATTGCACATAGATGCAACGAGGTTTGTTATGCAGCTTCCATCCGATGTCATAACTTAAACAACTAAAACAAATCAGCATTCATAGTCAGGATCGAACCTGGGCTCCTTGCGCTGTAAGGCAGCAACTCTACCACTGTGCGGCCCCAAAATGGAAGTGCAAAATTACAGAAGATGCTACATTGGATGTGGAGCTCGGAGAGGCAAAAGAATAGAACAAGAGGAACAGTATCCTCATTCTAGCTGGGAGAAGAATTGATGACAACAGAATGTGGCAAATCCAGGTCAGAAAGCAACTTTTAACAATGAAAAAAGTAACCACACCAAGGAAACAGCGGCAAGTGGTCAACATTTGCCGAGCCAATGACTCTTGCGTTTAATGGACAGCTGCAAGAAACCGCAGCAGTCTAAGGCAACAGTCACACAATGCAATCTTACCTGTCACCAGAACAATATTCCTTCATGCAAAACCATCCAATTCAGTTGTGCCTGTGGTGAGACACAGGAACCACTCTGTGATACATTATACTCAAGGCAATTTGGTTGCACCGCTCAGGCTTTAGCAAAAGAAACATTTCCCAAATATCTTTTCTCCTGAGACAAGGAGGATGAGGGATAAGACCTGAGAGAAGTCTTTCAAATTATGAGATGTTTTTGAGGAAAGGAATCAAGAGAATGGTCCCATTTGTGGGAGGATCTAAGCTGGTGCCCGTCAACATAAGTTAATCACAAAGAAATCCACAGAGAGTGTAAAGGTAAATAGGATAGATGTATTTAAGAGGAAGCCTTCCACATATATGAGGGAAAGAGGAACAGAGGATTAGATTACTGTATCTGGATGCAGAAAGAAGAGGCTTCAATGGAGCATAAATGCCTGAGGAGACTGAAGAAGGTCCATCTGTCTCCTCAGATCCTGGTGAACTTCTACCGCTGCACCATCGAGAGCATCCTTACCAACTGCATCACAGTATGGTATGGCAACTGCTCTGTCTCCGACCGGAAGGCATTGCAGAGGGTGGTGAAAATTGCCCAACGCATCACTGGTTCCTCGCTCCCCTCCATTGAGTCTGTCCAAAGCAAGTGTTGTCTGCGGAGGGCACTCAGCATCGCCAAGGACTGCTCTCACCCCAACCATGGACTGTTTACCCTCCTACTATCCGGGAGGCGCTACAGGTCTCTCCGTTGCCGAACCAGCAGGTCGAGGAACAGCTTCTTCCCGGCGGCTGTCACTCTACTCAACAATGTACCTCGGTGACTGCCAATCACCACCCCCCCCCCCCGGACACTTATTATTATTTATTCAAATCGTTTGCTATGTTGCTCTTCAAGGGAGATGCTAAATGCATTTCGTTGTCTCTGTACTGTACACTGACAATGACAATTAAAATTGAATCTGAATCTGAATCTGATCTGAATCTGAATCTGAATGCCGACATAGGCTGGTCAGACCGACTGAAGTATTTCTGTTCTGCTAATACTTCATAATTCCATGTATTTGTATGGGTATATATATGAAGAATTATTTTAAATTCTGACACTTGGTTTTGTTGTGTTTTCACTATTTGACTCTGAAAATAATGATTTAGTATTTCAATGGTGGATTGGTGACGATAATAGATTTTCATATATAAATTTGCTTAATTGCTTAATAACATTTAACACAGCATTACCCATGACAGAATAAGAATAACTACCAAAGAATAACATCCAAAGAATTCATAGCAAAAAGGATTTGAGTATAGGAGCAGGGAGGTTCTGCTGCAGTTGTACAGGGTCTTGATGAGGCCACACCTGGAGTATTGTATACAGTTTTGGTCTCCTAATCTGAGGAAAGACATTCTTGCCATAGAGGGAGTACAGAGAAGGTTCACATGACTGATTCCTGGGATGTCAGGGCTTTCATATGAAGAAAGACTGGATAGACTCGGCTTGTACTCTCTGGAATTTAGAAGATTGAGGGGGGATCTTATAGAAACTTACAAAATTCTTAAGGGGTTGGACAGGCTAGATGCAGGAAGATTGTTCCCGATGTTGGGGAAGTCCAGAACAAGGGGGGTCACAGTTTAAGGATAAGGGGAAAGTCTTTTAGGATCGAGATGAGAAAAACATTTTTCACACAGTGGTGAATCTGTGGAATTCTTTGCCACAGAAGGTAGTTGAGGCCAGTTCATTGGCTATATTTAAGACGGAGTTAGATGTGGCCCTTGTGGCTAAAGGGATCAGGGGGTATGGAGAGAAGGCAGGGATGGGATACTGAGTTGGATGATCAGCCATGATCATATTGAATGGCGGTGCAGGCACAAAGGGCAGAATGGCCTACTCCTGCACCTATTTTCTATGTTTCTATGTTTCTAACTACCTGTTTTGTTTGTATGAATTTTTCTTGGAAATGAAAAAAAATTCTAGGTATCAAACTTTCTCTTTGTTAAAGTTTGGTTACCCATCCAATCATCAACTTTTTAATCTGAGATTATAAGTGCAGTTATAAATTTATTGACTGCATTTATAAACTTGTCATTAGTTTGAAATGGAGTGAATGGAATAATCATAGGAAGGTTACAAGAACATTTGAAGATAGGTGCAAAATACTGGAGTAACTCAATGGGTCAGGCTGCTTCTCTGGAGAATAAGGATAGGTGACATTTCAGGTCAGGACCATATAAAATGACCATATAACAATTACAGCGCGGAAACAGGCCACCTCGGCCCTTCTAGTCCATGCCGAACACTTATTCTCATCTACCTGCACTCAGACCATAACCCTCCATTCCTTTCCCGTCCATGTAACTATCCAATTTATTTTTAAATGATAAAAACGAACCTGCCTCCACCACCTTCACTGGAAGCTCATTCCACACAGCTACCATTCTCTGAGTAAAGAAGTTCCCCCTCATGTTACCCCTAAACTTCTGTCCCTTAATTCTCAAATCATGTTGTCTTGTTTGAATCTTCCCTACTCTCAATGGGAAAAGCTTATCCATGTCAACTCTGTCTATCCCTCTCATCATTTTAAAGTACCTTTCTCCTATTGCAAGATATGATACATTGGCTGCAGATTCATTCTGAAACAGTGCTGGTCTACTATTCCGAGCATTATACATGCACTGTACTTCAATGATATGCTTTTATGCAGGTTTTTGACATCAGATACAGTGGCTTGCAAAAGTTTTCATACCCCTTGAACTTTTCCACATTTTGTCACGTTGCAACCACAAACGTAAATGTATTTTATTGGGATTTTATGTTATAGACCAACACAAAGTGGTGCATAATCGTGAAGTGGAAGGAAAATGATACATGGTTTTACAAATAAAAAACTGAAAAGTGTGACGTGCAAAAGTATTCAGCCCCCCGAGTCAATACTTTGTAGAACCACCTTTCGCTGCAATTACAGCTGCAAGTCTTTTGGGGTATGTCTCTACCAGCTTTGCATATCTAGAGACTGAAATTTTTGCCCATTTTTCTTTGCAAAATAGCTCAAGCTCAGTCAGATTGGATGGAGAGCGTCTGCGAACAGCAATTTTCAAGTCTTGCCAGAGATTCTCAATTGGGTTTAGGTCTGGACTTTGACTGGGCCATTCTAATACATGAATATGCTTTGAATATGCAAACGGGACTTCTTATGGCTTTTTTTCAACAATGGCTTTCTTCTTGCCACTCTTCCATAAAGACCCAATTTGTGGAGTGCACGACTGATAGTTGTCCTGTGGACAGATTCTCCCACCTGAGCTGTGGATCTCTGCAGCTCCTCCAAAGTTACCATGGGCCTCTTGGCTGCTTCTCTGATCAATGCTCTCCTTGCCCGGCCTGACAGTTTAGGTGGACGGCCATGTCTTGGTAGGTTTGCAGTTGTGCCATACTCTTTCCATTTTCGGATGATGGATTGAACAGTGCTCCGTGAGATGTTCAAAGCTTGGGATATTTTTTTATAACCTAACCCTGCTTTAAACTTCTCCTCAACTTTATCCCTGACCTGTCTGATGTGTTCCTTGGGCTTCATGATGCTGTTTGTTCACTAATGTTCTCTAACAGACCTCTGAGGCCTTCACAGAACAGCTGTATTTATACTGAGATTAGATTACACACAAGTGGACTCTATTTACTAATTAGGTGACTTCTGAAGGCAATTGGTTGCACTGGATTTTTTTTAGGGGTATCAGAGTAAAGGGGCCTGAATTCTTTTCAACGCCACACTTTTCAGTTTTTTATTTGTAAAAAAATTTGAAAATCATGTATCATTTTCCTTCCACTTCACAATTATGCGCCACTTTGTGTTGGTCTATCACATAAAATCCCAATAAAATACATTTACGTTTGTGGTTGTAACATGACAAAATGTGGAAAAGTTCAAGGGGTATGAATACTTTTGCAAGCCACTGTATATTAACATTGTTTGCCGTTCAGCGCTGGTCTTCTCATTTTTGGAACTGCACAGTAGCATCATTCCCATTCCATCTGGTGGAAATCACACCCTGGAGGAAAATTCAATCCCATTTCCATAGTATGCCAACAGTTGGTGTCTCTTATGTTCCAAGTTGGCAGGAACCTTACTGCCTTAAGGGTGGATAGGATCTATTCCAGGCATGCAATCTTACCCTGCAGATCCTCCTGCCAGCACTGTGCCATCAATATTATGCAACTCGCCACAGAAATAGGAATATTATTCCTCTATATCCACATGAGAGAGAAAGAAGGAACAACAGTCAGACGTTGTTTGGAATGTGGCATTGATATATATATAATCAGTATCAATGTTTCATGCAGGTTTTTGACATCAGATATATTAACATTGTTTGCTGTTCAGCGGTGGTCTTATATATATATATAAAAACATAGAAACATAGAAATTAGGTGCAGGAGTAGGCCATTCGGCCCTTCGAGCCTGCACCGCCATTCAATATGATCATGGCTGATCATCCAACTCAGTATCCCGTACCTGCCTTCTCTCTCCATACCCCCTGATACCCTTAGCCACAAGGACCACATCTAACTCCCTCTTAAATATAGCCAATGAACTGGCCTCAACTACCCTCTGTGGCAGAGAGTTCCAGAGATTCACCACTCTCTGTGTGAAAAAAGTTCTTCTCATCTCGGTTTTAAAGGATTTCCCCTTTATCCTTAAGCTGTGACCCCTTGTCCTGGACTTCCCTAACATCGGGAACAATCTTCCTGCATCTAGCCTGTCCAACCCCTTAAGAATTTTGTAAGTTTCTATAAGATCCCCTCTCAATCTTCTAAATTCTAGAGAGTATAAACCAAGTCTATCCAGTCTTTCTTCATAAGACATTCCTGACATCCCAGGAATCAGTCTGGTGAACCGTCTCTGCACTCCCTCTATGGCAATAATGTCCTTCCTCAGATTTGGAGACCAAAACTGTACGCAATACTCCAGGTGTGGTCTCACCAAGACCCTGTACAACTGATATACAATAATGATGTACAATATATATGATTTTACTTTATGTGTTCAAGTTTGTGACATGAAACCTGGCTGGAAGGTGAAAGCCAGATATTACTCTTCGCTTGTGAAATAATGGCAATCTTTATTGTTCCAATATGAGTCCACTGTGTATATTCTCTTTATCCATCACTCTGCCAGATGAAGACCCACTATGCTCACCATAACATGGTGACCAGAAGCTCAGAAAAACACTTTTCTTCGTACAGTATGACCTTCTTGCCCTCATATTCTATTTCTCAACCAGTTATAATGGGATGTTGGCCTTTATAACAAGAGGAATCGAATATAGGAGCAAAGTGGTCATTCTGCAGTTGTACAGAGCCCTAGTGAGACCACACCTGGAGTATTGTGTGCCGTTTTGGTCCCCTAATTTGAGGAAGGACATTCTTGTTATTGAGGGAGCCCAGCGCAGGTTTACAAGGTTAATTCCCGGGATGGTTACCTTCATAGACTGATGAACAAGGACCCCCAGATCCCGTTGTACTTCCCCTTTTCCCAACCAGGGCAGCACATACATGGTGAATGGTAGGGCATTGGGGAGTGTTGTAGAGCAGGGGGATATTGGAGGACAGGTATGTCATTCCTGACAGTGACATCACAGGTGGCGAAGATAGCATTTGGCATGCTGACCTTCATCAGGCAGAGAATTGAGTATAGAAGACGGGACATTATATTAGATATAAATATTTAATTGGAACCTGAGGAGCAACCTTTACATTCAGTGAGTATATAGAAAGAGCTGTCAGATGAAGTAATTGAAGAAGGCACAATAACAACATTTAAAAGACATTTGGGCAGGAACATGGATAGGGAAGGTTTAGATGGATATAGGCCAAGTATGGTCAAATGGGAATAGCTCCGAGTCAGTCAATGTCATCATTGGCAAGATTTGGACCGAGATGAGAAAAACATTTTTCACACAGAGAGTGGGGAATCTCTGGAATTCTCTGCCACAGAAGGTAGTTGAGGCCAGTTCATTGGCTATATTTTAGAGGGAGTTAGATGTGGCCCTTATGGCTAAAGGGATCAGGGTGGTATGGAAAGAAGGCAGTTACAGGATACTGAGTTGGATGATCAGCCATGATCACATTGAATGGCGGTGCAGGCTCGAAGGGCCGAATGGCCTCCTCCTGCACCTATTGTCTATGTTTCTATGTTTCTAACCCCTGGAGCCAAGCTCGTCTCTTAGCTGTGTGGGAGGAATAATTTATATTTTCAATATAATTTTATCCCCACTACCAAGCATTGTAGAGAGAGACCATTCTCCTCCCACCACTGCCAACTTCCTGATCCGCACATCTCTAAAACACATCCCTCTAGCCTTCCCAGTCTCTGATCATCTTCTCCCCCTGTAGGCATGCCCTCCCGACCACCATACCATGGGGATCCTCACGTCAACCCTAGCACTCCAATCTCTCCATAGTACATGACCACAGCCCCATCCTAATTCAAAAGGGCAGCTGGAGCCTGATGCTTGCCCCTTCTCCAGTTGCCTGATTTCCAGGAATTGGGAATTCTGATTGACCTGAGTCCTATGACCCTGTGAAGTCCTGGAATTTCTTGAGAGCTATGAAAGCCTAGAAACTAAAGATGCCCTTTTCTCCTCATTCCACCCCGATTCCTTCTGTAACATGAGAGGAATAGATCGGGTAGACGCACAGAGTCTCTTGACAAGAGTAGGGGCATCAAGAACCAGAGGGCTTAGGTTTTAGGTGAGGGGGGAAAGATTTAATAGGAACCTGAGGGGTGGCTTTTAACACAAAGGGAGGTGGGTGGATGGAACGAGCTGCCAGAGGAGATAGTTGAGGCAAGTACTATCACAACGTTTATGAACTAATTAGATAGGTACATGGAAAGGACAGGTTTGGCCGATGTGGGCAAGTTGGGCTGAAGTGCCTGTTTCGATCATGTAAGACTCTATGACTCCATGCCTCTATAACTCACAACAAATCTCTAAATTCTACTCCTCCTCTCCCACAATGACCTGGAATCCCCACTCTAAGTCCCACAATCACACAATGGAGATCTGAGACGTGTGGTCCATCTAAAGCCTACAACACTGGGACAACCACCCAACTACTCAAAGGTCGGCATTTTCTCCAGACCCTTAATTACCCTTTAAATTTCAATTCTCCTCTCCTTTAGAAACATAGAAACATAGAAAATAAGTGCAGGAGGAGGCCATTCGGCCCTTCGAGCCAGCACCGCCATTCATTGTGATCGTGGTTGATCATTCCCTATCAATAACCCGTGCCTGCCTTCTCCCCATATCCCTTGACTCCACTAGACCCTAGAGCTCTATCTAACTCTCTCTTAAATCCACCCAGTGACTTGGCCTCCACTGCCCTCTGTGGCAGGGAATTCCATGAATTCATAACTCCCTGGGTGAAATTTTTTTTTCTCACCTCAGTCTTAAATGACCTCCCCTTTATTCTAAGACTGTGGCCCCTGGTTCTGGACTCGCCCAACATTGGGAACATTTTTCCTGCATTTAGCTTGTCCAGTCCTTTTATAATGTTATATGTTTCTATAAGATCGCCCCTCATCCTTCGAAACTCCAGTGAATAAAAGCCTAGCCTTTTCAATATTCCCTCATATGACAGTCCCGCCATCCCAGGGATCAATCTCGTAGATCATATACTCAAGGGCTATTGCACTTGTCATTGTTCCTCACCCATTGGCATTCCTATGGAAATGAGTCTGCAAGTCCAATATCTGAGTACTTATTCCCACAAGATATGAAGTACTTAAGCACAGGATGCCAGATCCCAAAATACCTATTACCTAACTTATTTCAAAGCAATCATCACTGGGGCATCTTGGTAGGTATGAACGAGTTGGGCCGAAGGGCCTGTTTCCATGCTGTGTGACACTATGACTATGACAGACGGCAACATGGAAGAATAATATCCAGGGACAAATCTTAAATCTTCGTCAATGCAAATGGAGCTAATCTGCATTCAATTAAAAAAGAACAAGCCCTCTCTTTACACAGGACAGTGCTGAGTTAGAGTTGAATTAATGATCTGTTGGAAGCAGAAAAATGTTTATTGTGTTATTGCCAACTAGCACATTGACCGAACAACAAAACTATATCTTCAAAAGGAAGGTCTGCCTTTTTTTTTGCTTATTCGGTAAATAATGTGGTATATATTAACAAAAAACATACTTCATGTTAGTAGCAAACCCTGGTCCACATGTTTTATGGGCATATGGTGCCGACACCTGGAAGAGGGAGTGAAAAGAAGGCAGTTCTCAATGTTTGTCTTATTTTGTGCAGTTAGGCACAACTGATCACCAGTGTGTTGGAATTCAACTGTGGTTTACTGAATATGCCTGTGGCCCCAGACTCCCCAGTGGTATGTGGGAGGAATAATCAGCAAAGGCATTCATTTCCTTACTGAGGCTATGCATGTGCATCTAAGATTTCGTAACTGATTTAGGGAACCTCTACACCATGTAATATGCACTATCCATCTTTTTGTCTTCGCAGTCTGGGAACCAACTTGTGTGAAAGTGGCAGGATAAATTAAATCATAGCATTTGCCTTTCAGACAAAAAAAAAAAAATCTGGTTTCCATAGACACACATATCTAAAAACGTTCCTGTGGCTTAGCTGCATTGCGGGCAATCTACAATCTTTTCAGTAAATGGAACATTACGACTTACAATAATGCAAACTTGGCACAGGGACAATAGTTCTGGATGCTGATTTGGAATGTTTTAGGTGGGCTGTAAATTCAAATAAATCTACAGACAAATCCTTAGTTATGAGCATACCTTCAACATACTGCAAGTCGAAGCAGTGATGAATGTGTTGGTCACAAAGATTAAATAGATAAGCTCCAGTCTGTTCAACTTCAAAGTATTGAAATGCACATTATACCTCAATACTCCGAAATCCAGATGATTCAATCCTGAATCTTAAAATCCATGCAGCTAATCAGGTTGGTAGGTCGAAGGCACAACTACATAGAAACATAGAAAATAGGTGCAGGAGTAGGCCATTCGGCCCTTCGAGCCTGCACCGCCATTCGATATGATCATGGCTGATCATCCAACTCAGTATCTCATCCCTGCCTTCTCTCCATACCCCCCGATACCTTTAGCCACAAGGGCCACATCTAACTCCCTCTTGAATATAGCCAATGAACTGGCCTCAACTACCTTCTGTGGCAGAGAATTCCAGAGATTCACCAGTCTCTGCGTGAAAAATGTTTTTCTCATTTCGGTCCTAAAAGATTTCCCCCTTATCCTTAAACTGTGACCCCTTGTTCTAGACTTCCCCAACACCGGGAACAATCTTCCTGCATCTAGCCTGTCCAACCCCTTAAGAATTTTGTAAGTTTCTATAAGATCCCCTCTCAGTCTTCTAAATTCCGGCGTGTACAAGCTGAGTCTATCCAGTCTTTCTTCATATGAAAGTCCTGACATCCCAGGAATCAGTCTGGTGAACCTTCTTTGTACTCCCTCTATGGTAAGGATGTCTTTTCTCAGATTAGGAGACCAAAACTGTACGCAATACTCCAGGTGTGGTCTCGCCAAGACCCTGTACAACTGCAGTAGATGCCCACCAAATTATTTAGCTCCATTATTGACAAAGGCAGTGCATGCAGATATTTAGTTAGATATTACACCCCTCACCCAACGACTGTCTTCTCTCCTCCCACTAAGAGCGAGGGGAGCATAATTTTAACATTCTTCTAAATGCTTCTAAATGCAGATGATTCAATCCTGAATCTTAAAATCCCTGCAGCTAATCAGGTTGGTAGGTTGAAGGCACAACTAATATTGGGTGTCAGCCTTGTATAGGTTGAGAGGGATATGGCTCAAAAAGCAGGTAGGTAGGACTATTGTAGACAAGGCACTTTGGTCGGTGTAGGCAAATTGGGCTGATGGGCCCGTTTCCATGCTGTATGACTCTATGCCTCTGTACCCGTCTAAATGCTTCTTAAATGTTGCAATAGCACCTGCCTCAACTCCCTCCCCTGGCAGCGTGCTTCATACACCCAACACCCTTTGTGTGAAAAAGTAACCCCTCAGGCTCCTATTAAATCTTTCTCCCCCTCTCCTTAAACCCATGTCCTCTGGTTCTCGATTCCCCTCCTCTAGGCAAAAGACTGTGCATTTACCCGATCTACTGAATACCTCTCATGATGTTGAGTGCTATAAGTTCTATTTAGTCACGGCAAGCTGTGTAAGGCCTTCCATTTGGTTTCATTAAAATGGGGAGGACATTGATTTTTCTACACTTTGCAAGACTGCATACAATGCAGCTGTCTTCTCGTGCCTTGCTGGATGAAGGATTCTAAAGATTAATACTAGCAAAGCCAGATAAAACATAGAATTCATCACCAGAATCAGAATCTCTCCTCTCTCTCCAGCTGCTGCCATAGATCATGCATGTCCAGGTGTTTTACATTAGTAGTCCATTTCCAAACAGAAGGGCACAAAAAGAATTACAAATGTATTCCAAATGGAATGTTTTTTTTGTGGCATTCCAGAACTGAGTATTAAACCAACGCAGGAAATCCTAAAGTGATGATGCAGCACTAGAAGAGATAATTTGCACGTTCGTGGCAGAACAGTGCAATTAATCCTTCATCACTGCTCCATCTCCAGCTGCTTTCATCATTTAAACATTTATCTGATTTTTTTTTTAACATTACCATTGAATCTACTTGCAGTCCAGATCACAGTAACTTGTCATATACAAGATCTATTTCATCAGCTGCCTGGTTAATCTTTTTCCATTTGTCACCTCTAGATGCCAACACTTCTGCCAGTAGATATAATGTCTTCTTATTATCATTATTTTAACCATTTATGGTTATGATCACCAATGTCGAATCCCCTTAAAATCTTTTCTGCTCTGGCTTGAGGAAGAAGCTTACACTAACTCCTCAATCCCTTAACAATCCTTGAAGACTGGTACCATTCTTTCAAATTTCAAATCCCTCGTCCACCCTCTCTAAGACCTTGACATACTTACAGCGGGAGGTCCGGACTGCTGAGGAGGAGGATGTTCACCGTCGGGGTTCGGCGTCGGCGTTCCACCAGCCCGGCGTGAGGGCCTGAACATCGGGCCACCCGGGGCGGCGACTGCGGAAGGCCCCGACCACGGATGAACACGGAGGGGAGGCTGGCTGGACTATGGTGCCATCCTCACCTGGGTGCCATTTATGTTATGTTGTGTCGTGGACTTCCTGTGTTTGTGCTTTTTTAAAAAATTCAATTTCAATTTTATTTTTAATATGTTTTATTATTTATTTATTATTATTATTTTTTTTTTTATGATTTTTATTTTTTTTATTTTTTTTATTTTTTTTTTTTTTTTTTTATGATACTGCCTGTAAGGGAAATTCATTTCGTTGTCTCAAATTGAGACAATGACAATAAATTTGAATACAATACAATACAATACAATACTATCTACAGTTCGATTCAGAATTAACCAGTAATTCCTAAGGATTATGTTCTAACTGTTTTTTTTCTTTAACTCCATAACTTTAGTAATATAACATGTTTTTTTTCATTATCCTGGCAACTTCAAAGAGGCGTGTGAACATTCACTTCAAAATTGGACTATTTAACTCATGAATATAAAAATAATTGTAGGCGCCACAAATCTGAAATAAGAGTGAAATGCTGGAAGCATTCATCAAGCTAGTCAGCAACTGTGGAAAGAGACACAGAATTAATTTTACAGGTCAAAAACCATTCAACAGAATTGATTAAATGAAGAAACAAGTTAGTTTAGATCGAGGTATCAACTTCTGTATATCGTTGAGACCAAACGCAGGCTCGCCGATCGTTTCGGCTGAACACCTCCGCTCAGTCCGCCTTAACCTACCTGATCTACCGGTTGCTCAGCACTTTAACTCCCCCTCCCATTCCCAATCTGACCTTTCAGTCCTGGGCCTCCTCCATTGTCAGAGTGAGGCCCAGCGCAAATTGGAGAAACACCACCTCATGGGTTGGGTAGCTTACACCCCAACGATATGAACATTGAGTTCTCTAACTTTAAATAGCCCTTGCTTTCCTTCTCTCTCCATCCCATCCCCTTCCCAGTTCTCCCACCAGGCTTACTGTCTCCGACTACATTCTATCTCTGTCCCACCCACTCCCCTGAGTTCAGTTTGAAGAAGGGTGTCGACCCGAAAGGTCAACCATTCCTTCTCTCCGGAGATACTGCCTGTCCCGCTGAGTTACTCCAGCATTTTGTGTCCACCTTAGTTTAGATCACACTGTGGGCCACCATGCTTTCTGCTGAAATAGAACACGTTATACTTCTGTATGCTAGATTTAATACATCGCATTCAAGGTTTCAAGGTTTCAAGATTTCAAGGTATTTTATTGACACGTCTACCAATTAAGGTGCAGTGATATGTGTATTACCATACAGCCATATTGAAAAAAAACAAAAAGACACACAACTACATAAAAGTGAATGTAAACATCCACCACAGTGGATTCCCCACAGTGATGGAAGGCAATAAAGTCTAGTCCTCCTGTGGTCAGGGCAGATCGAAGCTCCCACAGCCAGCAGTCGAAGCCCCCGCGTCAGGGCTATCGAAGCTCCCTCTTCAGGACGGTCGAAGCTCCTGCGGCTTGGAGCCCTCGAAGTCTGTTAAATCCACAGGTTCCCACTGTTGGAGCTCAACGGTTGTTTCCCGACAGGGATCGCCAGCTCCACGATGGTAAGTCTGCCGGCTCCTGCGGTTGCAGCTCCCAAAGTCGGTCTCCAGCAGAGGCCGCCAGCTCCATGATGTTAGGCCGCAGTGCGTACGGAGATACGATATGGAAAAAAATTGCATCTCGGTCGAGGTAAGAGATTAAAAACGTTTTCCCCCCTCCCCCCTCCCCCCCGCCCCCACCCCCTCCCCCCCCCCCCACGCCCTGCATAAAACAAGTTAAAGAACATTCCTGCCAATTTTAAGACAATATTTTATTTTCTTAAGTCTATTACAAACTTCACTATTGTTTCTTAAAATTGTGTTAAGTTTTGCAAAGTTAGACATTTTAACGCATCCCAGATTATTAATCTTTAACATGAGCAGTGATTGAACAGTGAGCATATGGAATTACCTCTTTCTTCCAATTGGAAAAGCAACTGCTCAGACCTAGTTTCATACCCTGTCCATTGCTTAATCTATTTTGCACTAATGCTTCTCTATTCTGAAGGCCCATGATTTCTTCATGAGCATAATATATGGGGTCAAATTAAAATCGCTAAATTTCTTCTATGCATTTAAAAATGTTGCTGGATTTTACAACAAGGCTCGAATAGTAAAGAAGAAATTAAAATGCAAACATGTGTCATTAGTGCAAAGCAAAGACACAAAATGCTGGAGTAACTCAGTGGGCCAAGCAGTATCCTTGGAGAACATCGATTGATAACATTTTGGGTGGGGGCACCTCTTCATGTACCGGACCAAAACGTAACCTATCCATATTGTCCAGGGATGTCTTTTTGGTAAATGTCTGGTGCCAGGACTAGTGAATGAATCTTCCATGTAGTGCAATGACATAGAAACATAGAAAATAGGTGCAGGAATAGGCCATTCGGCCCTTCGAGCCTGCACCACCATTCAATATGATCATGGCTGATCATCCAACTCAGTATCCCGTACCTGCCTTCTCTCCATCTCCCCTGATACCTTTAGCCACAAGGGCCACATCTAACTCCCTCTTAAATATAGCCAACGAACTGTGGCCTCAACTACCTTCTGTGGCAGAGAGTTCCAGAGATTCATCACTCTCTGTGTGAAAAATGTTTTTCTCATCTCGGTCCTAAAGGATTTCCCCCTTATCCTTGAACTGTGACCCCTTGTCCTGGACTTCCCCAACATCGGGAACAATCTTCCTGCATCAAGCCTGTCCAAACCCTTAAGAATTTTGTAAGTTTCTATAAGATCCCCCCTCAATCTTCTAAATTCTAGCGAGTACAAGCCGAGTCTATCGAGTCTTTCTTCATATGAAAGTCCTGCCATCCCAGGAATCAGTCTGGTGAACCTTCTCTGTACTCCCTCTATGGCAAGAATTGTTTCTCACCTTGTTTTCCTGCACGACTATTTTAAAGCTAAATTTCATTGTCTGAACATATCCATATCTTTCAATCCAGTGGTTAAGTCAATGCTATTTTATTCATGATTAGTGATGATTCCTGTCGTTTATACTCAACCTTATTATTCATTCGGCCCACAGCATTACCAGACGATGATACTTTAAGCCAAATGAAACAAAATAATTAAACCGCACCATCTGTAACACAGAAACAAATAATTGTGGTTTTTTAAAATTTTATCTCAAGTAAATAATGAAAAAGCATTTTCCATTGTTTTCTTCCAAATAAAATTATTTATGGGAATAAATCAATAACAGTTTCATTACGTGCTGTTTATGAGTTGTTTTATTTATATCAACGATGATTGCTGCAGAGTTGGGAATGCACACATTGAATGTATTTACAAAATGTACTTGTGAAAGTGTAATTTGCCGAAACATAATGTTACATTTTGCAGAAGTGGCGTGTGATCCTGACCACATGTATATTTAATACACACATTACGGCAGAAGCTAAAGTGTTTGGATTGTAAAAACCAAGCACCAAGATGGCATTTTGTGGTAACCATTCTCCAAAGTAAAGGACATAGCCTGCTGCATGATTTTCAATTTACATATGAGTCGTAGACTATAGAGTCATACAGCAGATAATCAGGCCACTTGTTCAACATGCCCCATCTAAGCCAATCCCACTTGCCCACATTTAGTCAATATTCCTTAGTCAATAAACCTTTCCTATCCATGTACCTGCCCAAGTATCTTTTAAATGTTGTTTTTGTACCTGCCTAGACTACCTCATCAAGCAGATTATTCCATACACCCACCACTCTCTGAGTGAAAACATTACTCACCAGTTTACCCACCAGGTTCCTATTAAATCTTCCCCCTCTCATTTTAGCCTATATTCTCTGGGTCTTGATTCTCCTAACTTGTTTAAAGGTGCTGTGCATTCACACTATCACCTTCCCTCATCATTTTACACATCTCTATACCATCACCCCTAACCTCTTGCACATTAAGGAATAAAGTCCCAACTTGCTCAATCTCTTCCTATAGCTTCAGCCCTTGACTCCTACCAACATCCTCGTAAATCTTCTCTGCACGCTTCCCAGCTTAATGGTTCCAAGTGTACAGGTTTTGGTGAATCCATGCTGGATTAGTTTCTCTAAACATATATAACTTTTGATACACAGCAATAACTTGTCACCCTTGCTTACTTTAAAGGCACAGAAATACAGTAGTGATTAGAATAAAAGACTATATAATTATTAGTTATTTGCATTATATTTGTTATTTATTGAACTTTTTCTCCCCCCCCCCCTTATATACAATGTTTACATATTCACATGTTGTGCTGCAGCAAGTAAGAATTTCATTGTCCCATCCCGGACATAGGACAATAAAACACTCTTGACTTGATTGACGATAAAATGTTAATTAGTCTCATTTAATTGCCTTTAATCTTTCACACCATCAGACCCAAGGAACACATAAGAAGTTTTATAATGCTAAATGGCACCGATGTGATACCATTGTAATTTTAATGAGTGTACCATGTTGTTAAAACCAAAGATCCTATAGCAGAGCAAGATGGGTTACTCTCACGCCTAAGTGTAGTACGCTCATGGACGGATTCATGGGTGATTTTATGACTCATTTTAGCAACCAGCCCCCGCCATCTTGTTCCGCCATCTTGCTCAGCCGTCTCGCTTCCGGCCAAAGATTGGATCCGCAACGGGGAGAGGGAGTGTGGGGTCTGGGACAGTGAGGAGAGTGAGCGTGGGGTCCGGGGCAGCGGGAGAGGGAGTGTGGGGCGGGGCAGCGGGAGAGGGAGTGTGGGGTCTGGGGCAGTGGGAGAGGGAGTGTGGGGAGAGGGGGAGACATTGTAGTGTGGGGGCAGGCGAGGGAGTGCCGGGTGGGGGGGGGGGGGGGGGGGGGGGGGGGGATAAGGCCTAGTGTGTGTGAAGTTGCGGGGAGGTTTACAATGTTTCTTATTTACAATGTTTCTTGTGTTTACAATGTCCCTTGTCTAGTCTGAAATAAAGTTCATTATTGGATCAGAAGAATATAATTGTGTGTGTTATATGATTATATGCATTTATACAATTTTCATGTATGTGTGTTTATAAACATTTTATTCTTTAACAAGAATTAACAGAATTATGAACTAACAGAATTATGAATCTAACCCTATATCACACACAAAAAGTTCCCCCGCAATGTCAATTATCCTGCGAATCGGGTCGGTTCCGGTTACTACAAAATCAACTCAAACACTGCTTGTGAACCATTTAAAAAGAAATGATTTAAAAAACATTAAAAAAGACAATTACCAGAATCAAATTTTATTCTTGACAAGAAGTTTGAACTGACAGATTTATGAATCTAACCCACACAAACTGTTGCCCTGCAACATTGATTACACTGCGAGTCGGGTCGGGTCAGGTAGGCTCAGGTTACTAAAATGGGCGGGGAAAATGCCCAGGATCCCCTCCATAACGTACTACACGTCAGCCCATTGCATTTAGCAGGATTGGCCTACCTTGCTCTGCTATAGGATCTTTGGTTAAAACTACCCTCTGTTACCAACCCATCTATGGGCAATACTGAGACTAAGCGGAGGTTGGGCAATTGTTTCGCCGAACACCTCCGCTCGGTCCGCTAGAACCTACCTGACCTCCCGGTGGCTCAGCACTTCAACTCCCCCTCCCATTCCCAATCCGACCTCTCTGTCCTGGGTCCCCTCCATTGCCAGAGTGAGCAACACCGGAAATTGGAGGAACAGCACCTCATATTCCGCTTGGGGAGTCTGCATCCTGCGGGCATGAACATTGAATTCTCCCAATTTTGTTAGCCCCTGCTGTCTCCTCCCCTTCCTTAGCCCTCGAGCTGTCTCCTCCCATCCCCCAGCCTCCTCCTCCTCCTTTTTCCTTCCTTCTCCCCGCCACCCCCTATCAGTCTGAAGAAGGGTTTCGGCCCGAAACGTTACCTCTTTCCTTCGCTCTATAGATGCTGCTGCACCCGCTGAGTTTTCTGCAGCATTTTTGTGTACCCCAGACAGCAAAGCAGCCATTTTAAAAGGACTCTCAAACTCAGTTATTCTCAAGTTAAAATGTAGCAAACTTGTCTTTCATTTGCTTATGGAGTAATCTTTAAACATGTGAATGTATTTGTGGTCGTTGACGATGCTTTCTGTGGGAACTGTACTTGGAATTTCACAGCATGAGGGGGATGAGCAAGAACAAAGGAACACACAACATACTGTACACAGCCATAGGAGAGCGCGGAGAGAGGAATTCTTGTGAAATACTATTGGTTTAGAATAAAACCCTGAAGAATTTAGTGGATATGCAACGGATCAACAAATCCATGTATTTCACTTCGGAATTCATTCCCATTTATTGTCGCAGTCATAGCATCATACAGCACATGAACAGATCTCTCAGCCCAACTTGCCCATGGTTTCTTGGTTTCTTGGTCCTCCAAAATATTCCAAATGGAATTTGGGACATGGACCATGCCGAACAAGGTGCCCCATTTATGTTCATCCCACCTGCCCAGTGATATTACTTGCTTCAACCACCTCCACTGGCAGCTCATTCCATAAACCCAGCATCTTCTGTGTGAAAAAAATTCCTAGCAAATGATGAGCAAGGGCCTGGATTGGAGGGGTTTAGAGGAATATAGGGCAAATGAAGACAAGCATAGATGGGGCATCTTGGCCAGCATGGATAAGAAGGGCCTGTTTCCTTGATTTTAGTCATCGACTCAAACAAAATGCAGTTTGAGTCGATGACTATGGTTCTATGTGGCCTGGAAGATGTTTCTGGGATTTGAAGAACTGTATGATTGCCACAAGCAGCTCAGGAGATGCCCACACAAATGAGCTTCAGCAAATTAAAGAGGCAAAGATAGGACTGGAAACCTCACTCAGATAGGTCTTTAACAACACAGCCATTGGTGAAGTTATGCATAGTGGGAGAATTTTTCCAAGGGTGCAACAGAATAGAGATGAGTTGGAAATTTGGGCAGAGATGGCAGATGGAGCTAATCCAGACCCCTGTGGGGTGTTGCAATGGGGAAGGTAGCAGGACACTTTGGAGCATTGATGTACAGGGGGAATTTTGGCTTCATCAGTTATAGGAGCAGAATTAGGCCATTCGGCCCATCAAGTCTACTCCACCATTCTATCATGGCTGATATTTCTCTCCCTCATATATTTTGAATTTTGGCTTTATATTTGTATTCATGAGGATTTAGAAAACAATTAGAAAAGAGTTTTAAATTATTACTGAAAATGATTCTGATGATAGAAATGGACAAGAGCTTAATGCTAATTTAAATAACCTGTCTCACCAATTTAATGTTGATCAATTAACCTTGTTGTTTTAATCTAATTCATCACATGAACCCATGAAGTGTTGTTTTGCACATGAAGTTATAACCTAAATCCAAAATGATGAAAAATAATATTCTTTACATTTCCTGCCAATGCATATTTTCACATACAGTATTTTCATGCTTGTTACAGTCATGGATAAATGGGTTAGCCGATGAACATGTTCCCTTTTTGACCTCTAGTGGAAGGGCCAAATACCCCAGGTCAGGTTCCATGGCATGTTCTGAATTCGCAAAGCATGCAATCTGCTTCTGAATTCAGCTGAAAACACTGGCTCGACACAGCTCCTCAATTTCCCTCACTAATTCCCAAGCAAGGAAAGACTGAAGGATGACTTTTTAGTCATCAATGGGGTCCATCTCTGTCTAACCAGATGAAGAATCCTCAAAATGTATTTCACATATGAACTTTTAAGAAAGAGTATTCATAATGCACAATGTATCACACCATCTGTTTATGATCAGAACTGAATACCAGATGTGGAACCAGAACTATGTTACCCAAAGCATCGAGCTCCCATCAACATCCAAATGCCATGTAATACTGTACGCCTGAAGCACAAGTTTCAATGTATCAGGAGCTGGCATTATGGGGTGAATACTGTTGAGTGAGCCTGCAAAGGGCATTTACTGCTTGGATTCCCAATTTTCGTTGGAGGTCTGAACTGTCTGCCATACAGCCTCCGAGACTGATCAGTGTCTTGGCATTGTGCAAAGTCATCAGATAAAGTAAATGGCCCAGAACCAGCCATGTCTACATAACTACTGAGTCGATCCTCGATAGACAGCAAAACCATACAACTCAGCTGTCAAAACTGTCAAGATTTTGGAATGGTTCTGATTGTCCATTTTAGTTTAGTTTAAAGACACAGCGTGGAAATAGGCCCTTCAGCCCACCGAGACTGCACCGATTCACACGGAGAGTGGTGAATCTGTGGAACTCTCTGCCACAGAAGGTAGTTGAGGCCACAGTTCATTGGCTATATTTAAGAGGGAGTTAGATGTGGCCCTTGTGGCTAAAGGGATCAGGGGGTATGGAGAGAAGGCAGGTACGGGATACTGAGTTGGATGATCAGCCATGATCATATTGAATGGCGGTGCAGGCTCGAAGGGCTGAATGGCCTACTCCTGCACCTATTTTCTATGTTTCTATCTTTCTATGACCAGAGATTCCTGCACATTAACACTATCCTACTTTTTTTATCATTTATTTATTTATGTATTTTATTTTATTTTATTTTCTTTTTTCTTTTTTTCAAGTTCAAATGAGTTTATTGAAATGTGTCCCTGTATAGGACAATGAAATTCTTACTTTGCTTCAGCACACAGAACATAGTAGGCATTTACTACAAAACAGATAAGTGTGTCCATATACCATGATATAAATATTACATTTTAGCAACATAGAAACATAGAAATTAGGTGCAGGAGTAGGCCATTCGACCCTTTGAGCCTGCACCGCCATTCAATATGATCATGGCTGATCATCCAACTCAGTATCCCGTACCTGCCTTCTCTCCATACCCTCTGATCCCCTTAGCCACAAGGGCCATATCTAACTCCCTCTTAAATATAACCAATGAACTGGCCTCGACTACCCTCTGCGGCAGAGAGTTCCAGAGATTCACCACTCTCTGTGTGAAAAAAGTTCTTCTCATCTCGGTTTTAAAGGATTTCCCCCTTATCCTTAAGCTGTGACCCTTTATCCTGGACTTCCCCAACATCGGGAGCAATCTTCCTGCATCTAGCCTGTCCAACCCCTTAAGAATTTTGTAAGTTTCTATAAGATCCCCTCTCAATCTCCTAAATTCTAGAGAGTATAAACCAAGTCTATCCAGTCTTTCTTCATATGAAAGTCCTGACATCCCAGGAATCAGTCTGGTGAACCTTCTCTGCACTCCCTCTATGGTAATAATGTCCTTCCTCAGATTTGGAGACCAAAACTATACGCAATACTCCAGGTGTGGTCTCACCAAGACCCTGTACAGCTGCAGTAGAACCGCCCTGCTCCTATACTCAAATCCTTTTGCTATGAACGCTAACATACCATTCGCTTTCTTCACTGCCTGCTGCCTGCTGCATTTTACAATTTACATGTATACCAAGCCATGTAACCTGCAAACCTGTACGTCTTTGGAGTGTGGGAGGAAACCGAAGATCTCAGAGAAAACCCATGCGGTCACAGGGAGAACGTACAAACTCTGTACAGACAGCACCCGTAGTCGGGATCGAACCCACATCTCTGGCGCTTCAGTGCTGTAAGGAAGCACCACCGTGCTGTGATTGTAAATAAATCAACAGTTTTAAAATCATAAAACAGATGATTTCTGAACATAAAATGTATAAAATTCAAATGGTTTAAGCTATTCTGTAGGCAAAAATAACTAAAATAATTAATTCACCTGATTTTTATAGATTTCCCTCATGGTCAGAAAACTTTAATTGAAGGTCGAATCCCAGCAAATGGCAAATACCATTTGACTCCAAGCAGATTCTATTGACAGATACCAGGCAGAAATCCATCAGCAGGGTTGCGAATCTTGCCCTTTGGTTATGGTCATGACCAAGTACTGAACTTGTGTGCATTTTCAGAGTTAAATTCCGGCAGATAGGTGAAGTAGCAAAAAGTTTTGACCAGACAATATTAATATCATTGGAAAATTGAGAAACTTCCAAATGCTATACATTATCTTTCTGTTGCAATACTTCCCACATCTATTTAATTAGCACAGTTGTAATCAGTATTCCCTATATTTTTTCAATACTCCAGACACCCCAGTTTATCCTACACATGTCCATGGTGTTGAAATAACGATACGCTCCAATCTAACTCATTCTCAAATATTACCGTCCTTCATCTCCATAATTTAAAAAAACAAACACTGTCCTTTCACATCCAATATATCATGACCCAGTATTTCTGTGACCCTGAACTTCAACACTAATATCGTTGCCCCATTAGCCTATCTTTGCACCCTGAAAATATAACCGCATCCTTGTGTCGTCAGGGCACTCCCAATGTACCAGGGTCATCCCTGCATTTTTCAATACATCCTTAATGTAAGATACTATTGTATGTGTCCATTCTTTAACATGAATGTAACAGTCCTGTATTAAGTTGTATCTTCATTTCATTTACTTACTAGCGCCCGCCGGGGGCTCCAACATCAAGACCTTGCATCGCCCGGCGCGGCTATAATGGCCGCGGGACACTTACCATCGCCCGCTGGGGGCTTTGACTTTGACATCGGGAGGAGAATGGAGAGCAGGGGAGAGATAAGACTTTGCCTTCCATCACAGCGAGGAGGAGATTCGCTGTGATGGATGTTTGTGTAAATTGTGTTGTGTCTTGGTTCTTCTACTTGTGTGTATGACTGCAGAAAACAAATTCCAACAAATGCAACAAATACATTGTATTGTATCATTGTACCATCTAATCTTTAGCTTGTGTGCTATTTGTCTTGACTTTCAACTAGTTAGAAGTTCTGACTAACATTTAGCTTTTCAATAGAAAGCTCATTTAACTTTTACTTAAACAATTAATTGATTCACAGTAACTTTTGCAAGGTGGTGTTAACATATCTCACTGCATTTACATTTGATTCCAAGCATCGGTTCAGCCGACTTAATTATCTGTATGTAGTAGGCTTACTGCATCGTGTGTTTTTTAACGTTTTTTTCCTTGAAAAAAGAAATGAAAGGCTTGTTATGAAAATCATCTCACTAACTGAATCATCAGAGATTAATCATCAAAACACACACTATATCTCCCTGAAGAAAATGACAGATTCTAATAGTCATCAAAGTGTGTCTCTTGTGTCTGTGCATTTAATGTGACAGCAATGTGTCTCTCCAATGAAATTCTATCACCTGATATTGTACATTGGAGACACTGGCCACATTCTTCCTGAAGTGATCTAACAGGCTCTTTGCCCAACAGTGGAGCTAGAGCAGGAAATGTTCATCAATGAAATAAGGGTCACAGATAACATAGTAGAGGCATTTTAAAGGCTGGTCTGAATTCCAATGAAGAAAATCACAGCAGAAGCCGTGCTTGATGTGAATGATTCTTACTACAAGTGTATGTTAAACTGACACTGCGGGAGACCCACTCCAGGTAACGTTCATGCAGGCATTTTGTAAATACAACTTTTCTCATTGAAAAGCACCATAGACAACACTTTGTCCTTTAGCATTAGTGTAAGCTTAAGTAGTTTCAGCAGTCTTGACATCAGCTAAAACTGACAGATTCAAACTGAGATCATAGTTCAAACACATGAAGAGGAACTGATGAGTGAATTAGATTGAAACTAATTTGATTCCTGGGTTGAAGGGGTTGTTTATGAGGAATGATTGAGTAGATTGAGCCTGTACTGTCAGCAATTTAAGGAGAAATATGTCTGTTTTGAAAATTCTGAGAGGACTTTACAGGGTAGATGCTGTGTGGCTGTTTAACTTAATTGAGGGATATAGCAGTTTGGGGAATAGTTCAGGTTTAGTTTAGTTTAGTTTAGTTCAGAGATACAGTGCGGAAACAGGCCCTTCGGCCCACCGAGTCCGTGCCGCCCAGCGATCATTAGTGCTATCCTACACACACTAGAGACATATATACACCAAGCCAATTAACCTGTAAACCTGTACATCTTTGGAGTGTGGGAGGAAACCGAAGATCTCGGAGAAAAGGCCACGCGGTCACGGGAAGAACGTGCAAACTCCGTCCAGACAGCACCCGTAGTCTGGATCGAACCCAGATCGACGGTGGTGTAAGGCAGCAGCTGTACCTCTGCGCCACCATTAATGGCGCACCAATTTAAGAATGAAATTAGGACAAACACCTTCTTTCGGAAGGTCGTCAACCTTTGAAATTCTCCACTCCTGACCTATTAACTGTGTTCAATTCTGAGATAGATCTTCGGATGCCAGGGAAGTCAAGTGTTATAGAGATCAGACAGGGAGGTGGAGTTGAGCTATAATCTTGTTGAGTGGTAAAGAAGTCTTGTGTGGGACATGTGACTAAGCCCATCTCCTATTTCTCATGTTCTCGTCTTACATTTGAGTTCCATTCAAGCACTGCAAGGTGTTAGTGTGCAGCTTTAAGACAGCACTGTTTATCCACGGCAATTCAGACACGGGAGCAGATTTCCCACTTCACCAGTGTGGACCGGGAAATCTTAAAGGTAGACACAATCATCAGGGGGTTGGTCCTGCATGCAAGAGGGCCCTGGAAGACCTTGACTGTGGGGAAATGATGCATTAGTGGACAAAATCCACTCATGTTTGTAGTGATGCCTCAAGGGTCTGATCCCAGTGTCTTAACATCTTAACAAGCTTAATGAGCCCACACATCTGGCTAACACAGTGCCAACAACACATTCCAGCTGCCAACACTAGTATTACTTCACTCAGATACTTACCCCCATGCTAAAGCCCACACACATACATATCGTACACAATGCATTGACTAAGAGCTATTCGACTATGGAAACATAGAAACATAGAAAATAGGTGCAGGAGGAGGCCATTCGGCCCTTCGAGCCAGGACCGCCATTCATTGTGATCACGGCTGATCGTCCCCTATCAATAACCCGTGCCTGCCTTCTCCCCATATCCCTTGACTCCACTAGCCCCTAGAGCTC
This sequence comes from Leucoraja erinaceus, assembly GCF_028641065.1. Classification (NCBI taxonomy): domain Eukaryota; kingdom Metazoa; phylum Chordata; class Chondrichthyes; order Rajiformes; family Rajidae; genus Leucoraja; species Leucoraja erinaceus. The sequence continues at coordinate 165,789,853 of NC_073377.1, forward strand.
TATCTAACTCTCTCTTAAATCCTTCCAGTGACTTGGCCTCCACTGCCCTCTGTGGCAGGGAATTCCATAAATTCACAACTCTCTGGTTGAAAACGCTTTTTCTCACCTCAGTCTTAAATGACCTCCCCTTTATTCTAAGACTGTGGCCCCTGGTTCTGGATTCGCCCAACATTGGGAACATTTTTCCTGCATCTAGCTTGTCCAGTCCTTTTATCATTTTATATGTTTCTATAAGATGCCCCCCTCATCCTTCTAAACTCCAGTGAATACAAGCCCAGTCTTTTCAATATTTCCTCATATGACAGTCCCGCCATCCCAGGGATCAATCTCGTGAACCTACGCTGCACTGCCTCAATCACAAGGATGTCCTTCCTCAAATTAGGAGACCAAAACTGTTCACAATACTCCAGATGTGGTCTCACCAGAGCCCTATACAACTGCAGAAGAACCTCTTTACTCCTATACTGAAATCCTCTTGTTATGGAAACATTATCATGATCATGATTTTTTTTTGTTGTGCATGGGATCAGAATTTCATTCGAAATTATTGTCTATTTGCCAAGGCAGTGGTTACTGCTCAGAGGGAGGCCAGGCTGGTAAGGACAGCAGATTCCCTTCCTGAAAGATATTAGTGAACCAGGCAAACTGCTGGTTTCATGCAGTGGAGAATGACGAGACTCCCTGGAGTCCTGCAGAGTACCTGCCAGTGATCCAGGGAAGAAGAATCACATGGGGATGCGATCATGCTCTTCACCATTGCATGTCTGCAATGATGAGCACAAGTCTGGAATGTATTGCGATGCAAGGATGGATGAGACAGTCCTGGTCCACTTCTACCTGTGTCAGTACAGTAAGAGGCTCAGGATGAATGCATCATATGAATTTCCTGGAAGACCTTAAGAGCTCTGCTTTGAGATCTGTGTGCCATTGTGGCTGCCAGTTCACATGTGGAGCCGAGAGCTGCTTGTCGCTTCTGAAGGAGAATGGATTGAATTCCCCGTCTCTTGAGCAGACAGGGCCCGTGCAACAGTTAGTGGTAATTGTGATATGTAGTTAGATTTAGTTCCCAGGGATAACAGAATCAAGGGATATGGGGAGAAAGCAGGAACGGGGCACTGATTTTGGATGATCAGCCATGATCATATTGAATGGAGGAGCTGGCTCAAAGGGCTGAATGGCCTACTTCTGCACCTATTTTCTATTTTTTCTAAACATAATAAATGTCAGCTACCACAGGGTTTGAATGATTCAGAAGCAAAGACATTCCAAATGAAAGTGACCTTCAAATCCATGGGCAGAGTTGTCCAAGCATGGTAGAGAAACATTGCTGGAGAAACTCAGCGGGTGCAGCAGCATCTATGGAGCGAAGGAAATAGGCAACGTTTCGGGCCGAAACCCTTCTTCAGCCGAAACTTTGCCTATTTCCTTCACTCCATAGATGTTGCCGCACCCGCTGAGTTTCTCCAGCAATTTTGTCTACCTTCGATTCTCCAGCATCTGCAGTTCCCTCTTGAACATTGTCCAAGCATGACTGGAACTCTGCCTACAATAGATGACAATCTCCCTCACCATTGTCCAAGCCTCTGGATGCACTGCGGCATGAGATTCACGGTGCATGGTCTCCAGAAAGACTGTAATGCCCCTGTCCCACTTAGGAAACCTGAACGGAAACCTCTGGAGACTTTGCGCCCCACCCAAGGTTTCTGTGCGGTTCCCGGAGATTTTTGTCAGTCTCCCTACCTGCTTCCCAATTGCTCCCGATGTTGGGGAAGTCCAGGACAAGGGGTCACAGCTTAAGGATAAGGGGGAAATCCTTTAAAACCGAGATGAGAAGAACTTTTTTTCACACAGAGAGTGGTGAATCTCTGGAACTCTCTGCCACAGAGGGTAGTTGAGGCCAGTTCATTGGCTATATTTAAGAGGGAGTTAGATGTGGCCCTTGTGGCTAAGGGGTTCAGGGGGTATGGAGAGAAGGCAGGTACGGGATACTGAATTGGATGATCAGCCATGATCATATTGAATGGCGGTGCAGGCTCGAAGGGCCGAATGGCCTACAATTTCTATGTTTCTATGTTTCTTCCACTACCTGCAACCTCCGGCAACCACCTGCAACCTCCGGGAACCGCACGGAAACCTTGGTTGGGGCGCAAAGTCTCCAGAGGTTTCCGTCCAGGTTTCCTAAGTGGGACAGGGGCATTAGGGTGGGCCATCTTTAGGGGAGTCTTTCTGGAGCTCCATCTTTGAGCTAATTGAAGAAGTTGTCCTGGACTTTGCCCCTTCTAATCCTGTTCTCCCTATACTGCCAATCAAGAGGGACCACTAGTAAAACCATACACTGCGCTTAAAAGCTGTGATCTCATCCCTCATTCAGTCCCCCAACTAGAGTTCCGTGTGCAGCCTTCAACATGGTGGAATGCAATGAACTTTCCTCCAACTCGGTCATTAACAAGCCTCCAAGGCAGCCTATGTTTCAGTTGCACAGGAGTTACATCAAGCTTACGTGAAACCTGAACTGACATCACCGATGCACGCCTTACATGTTTCATGTACAAGTGAGTCATGTGTATGGAATTGGCCTTTGAAGATCTCTTAATCCACGGTGTAAGCTGCAGTAGAAGGTCACACTTGCATTGTGAATTGCTCCTACACTAGAAATCAATTGAATAGCACTTTAAAACCATGCACTGTGTGAATATAGTTCTAGGACAATGCCTCCAAATAAAATATTTTCTTGTAAAAATGCCTCAAGAGAAATAGTATGCTATCTCTATTGTGTTCTGTGAGGATAAAATGCCTTGCCAATAAATAAATCTTTCACGCCATGCAACCTGCATCCAATTACTCACTCTTATGAGTATTATAAGGCTAGACTGCAGCATAGTAGAAAATGCTGTGATTAGGTGTTTCCTTGGGGAAAGGTCTAGTCAACTCACATTGTAAGTGGTGTCTGTAAGCACTTAGTTATGAGGATAGCACATATAAATTTAAACTGTGCTCCGTGCCCCTGACAATGAACAGAGTGATCCCTGGAGCTCCAAATCCAGAGTCTGGATAAACCCATATTTGGTAATTAGGCATGAGATGAAGTAACACTATAGTTATCCAGTCTCTTAATGTGGAAGAAATTCATTGTTTAGACTAATTCGGCACCATGCATGCGGCCTCAGGCAAGCTGATGTCACGGAGGGGATTGCTTCATTCGTGTGACTATGGTCTGAATCCAGTTCAGATGGGGTAGAGTATTTTTGGTCTGGCAGCTGTTATTGGCTTCCAAGTGAATGGATTGGGGAAAATGCCCACACCATCTCCCCTGGATGTGAGTTCAAGTGCTTCCTCCAACTTCAATCCTATGCACACTCATCTGGTAACCCCACTCAGAGAACAACTTTGTTTATGCAGTCTGTTACTGATCATAAGTGGAATCCAGAATTATTGTCTAAGGAACACAATGCAGTTCAACATTATAATTGGTTTTCTTTGGTTCAGTGTATTGTATCAACAAAAACTTCCTTTCATCACTTACAATAGACAATAGGCAAAAGATAATAGGTGCAGGAGTAGGCCATTCGACCCAGCACCGCCATTCACTGTGATCATGGCTGATCATCCACAATCGGTACCCCTTTCCTGCCTTCTCCCCATATCCCTTGACTCCGCTATCTTTAAGAGCCCTATCTAACTCTCTCTTTAAAGCATTCAGAGAATTGGCCTCCACTGCCTTTCTCTGAAAATTCCACAGATTCACAACTTTCTGGGTGAAAAGGTTTTTCCTCATCTCCATTCTAAATAGCCTACTCTTTATTCTTAAACTATGGCCCCTGGTTCTGGAATCTCCCAACATCGGGAACATGTTTCCTATCTCTTGCGTGTCCAATTCCTTAATAATCTTATATGTTTCAATAGGATTCCTCTCATCCTTCTAAATTCCAGTGCACACAAGCCCAGATGCACCATTCTTTCAACATATGACAGTCCCGCCATCCCGGGAATTAACCTTGTAAATCTATCCTGCACTCCCTCAATAGCAAGAATGTCCTTCCTCAAATTTGGAGGCCAAAACTGCGCACAATACTCCAGGTGTGGTCTCACCAGGGCCCTGTACAACTGCAGAAGGACCTCTTTGCTCCTTTACTCAACTACTCTTGTTATGAAGGCCAACATGCTATTAGCTTTCTTACCTGCATGCTTACTTTCAGTGACTGATGTACAAGGACACCCAGATCTCGTTGTACTTCCTTTTCCTAACTTGACACCAATCAGATATTAATCTGCCTTCGTGGTCCTGTCACCAAAGTGGATAACCTCACATGTATCCACATTAAACTGCATCTGCCATGCATCTGCCCACTCCCCCAACCTGTCCAAATCACCCTGCATCCTCAGAGTATCCTCCTCACACTGCCACCCAGCTTTGTGTCATCTGCAAATTTGCTAATGTTACTTTGAATCCCTTGATCTAAATCATGAATGTATATTTTAAATAGCTGTGGTCCCAGCACCGAGCCTTGCGGTACCCCACTAGTCTCTGCCTGCTATTCTGAAAGGGACCCGTTAATCCCTACTCTTTGTTTCCTGTCTGCCAACCAATTTTCTATCCATGTCAGTACCCTACCCCCAATACCATGTGCTTTAATTTTGCCCACTAATCTCCTATGTGGGACCATATCAAATGCTTTCTGAAAGTCTAGGTACACTACATCCACTGGCTCTCCCTTGTCCATTTTCCTAGTTACATCCTCAAATAATTCCAGAAGTTGGCAAGCATGATTTGACCTTCGTAAATCCATGTTGACTCGGACCGATCCTGTTACTGCTATCAAAATGTGCCGCTATTTCATCTTTTATAATTGACTCCAGCATCTTCCCCACCACCGATGTCAGGCTAACTGGTCTATAATTCCCTGTTTTCTCTCTCCCTCCTTTCTTGAAATGTGGGATAACATTAGCTACCCTCCAATCTATTGGAACTGATCCTGAATCTATAGAACATTGGAAAATGATCACCAATGTGTCCACAATTACTAGAGCCACCTCCTTTAGTACCCTGGGATGTAGACCATCAGGCCCTGGGGATACATCAGCCTTCAGTCCCATCTGTCTACCCAACACCATTTCCTGCCTAATGTGAATTTCATTCAGGTCTTCTGACATGACATTACCATTTGATTAACATAAAGTATTAGGTATAAATTGCAAGCCTGAACGCATACATCATGCGTCATTCCTAACATGGCAACACATGGCATCCATTAACTCACAATTTTCTGTGAGAAATCTTGTTTAAATGAGTCAATTTGTTTTAAAGTAAATTACATGTTGCTGCAGTACAACGAAGAGGACATTTATAAGACGTTAATGCTAAACACTGCACTTGTAAAAATTATTTTTATTAAGGGCAGTGAACAGAAGATATAGTGCATAATTTTCCTACTGTCATTATGGAAAGGGGCCGTAATATGTTATAAAAAGAGCCAAGAAATGTCTGTGTGTTGGATAGACATTAAAGCAGTGTATTAATAATAGGTTGTCCCACGCTCTCCGGTGAAAATCTGGGCGCTATTGTTAGGACTTTGACGATTGGCCCTTTGTAAATGCACCTAGGTTCGAGGCTATGTCTGGAGATTTGACCAAGAGAGAGAGAACAGTTGGGACTTCGATGAAAGTGGAGGACCGTCGCTCACGTGACCATCGGCAGGTTGTTCGAGCAAAGATGTGCCACAGAGAACGGAGGGGGGGCCACCAAGAACAAAGAGGGACCCATTGTGGGTTCAACAGCATGGGTTGGGCCATGGGGGGTGGGGGGGCGGGGGGGGGGGCGGGGGGGCGGGGTGGTGGTGAGAGGAAAAAGGAGACATTAATCAAATGTCAAGAGCGTTTTATTGTCATATGTTCCAGATGGAACAATTACATTCTTACTTGCAACAGCACAACAGAATATGTAAACATAGTACACTGTAAACAATGTTATAAATGAGAAAAAAAGTTCAGTGCGTAGATATATACACATAAAAAAACTAATAATAATGGTGCAATAACAACAATAATAATCTATATAGTTCAGAGCACATTGGAGGTTGTAGTGTTTAATAGCCTGATGCTGTGGGGAAGCAGCTATTCCTGAACCTGGACATCACAGTTTTCAGGCTCCTGTACCTTCTTCCCGATGGCTGGGCTGAAATGAGTGTGTGCCCTGGGTGGTGTGGGTCTCTGATGATGCTGGCTGCCTTTTTGAGGCAGCGACTGCGGTAAATCCCTTCGATGGTGAGGAGGTCAGAACCTGTGATGGACTGGGCAGCGTTCATAACGTTTTGCAGTTTTCTTTGCTCCTGGGCAACCAGTCTATATGCTCTCTGCTGCATTACCTGTAGGCGTTCAAGAGAATCCTCTCTGACATACCAAATCTCCGTAATCTTCTCAGGAAGTATTGAGGTGTAGGACTGGGTGTTACAATCCCTAAGATTTCACTACAATTGACATTCTTGGGTGTGACCTCTAGGTGAATTTGCTACCAATCAGACACATCTTCAGTTGTGTACCTCAACGTCACTGGGTGTTTCGGCCTTTTATCACAAGACACCCTCAGTCGAGGCAGGCCCACTGCAGGGTGAGCAGACCTGGGTGTGTTATCTAGATCAGTGGTTCCCAACCTTTTTTTGGCCATGCCCCACCTAATCACCTCTAAAATCCTGATGCCCCCCTCCCCCCCCCCCCCCATGTGGTGATATATAATTCTTATCATTTCAATACCTTGGTTTAAACAAGCTTCAAAAGAACATGGTTCAATAAACAAGGTTCTCCCATGACCTCGCGTGCTTTGTGCGACATGCATGAAGAGCGATGGCGCGGTGATTATGTAATAACTACACAATAAAGACCTTTTTTACCCCCAAAAAATTATTTACTCAAAATAACATCTGAAACATAAACTACATATGTTTACCTGATGGAAAATACAAAAAAAAAAAAATTGGAAATGTGGACCCAGACCTCCTCAGTTGTGCTCAATTGCACCCCTTAAAAATCAAATTGCCCCCCTGTGGGGCGTACTTCCATGTTGGGAACCACTGCTCTAGATGGTCACGTGGCAGCCCAGGCAGCATCTTTCCTCTTCAGCCACAGCCAGTGACTGCTCCATTCGGGGGCATTGGCAAGTTCTTTTATTGCCCTCCTTTGTGCCTGCCCTTTGATTCCTACTTCCCTCAGGAGCCTTGCGGTGGAACTGGCTACAAAACCCCTGCACCCCACCCCCACTGGACACACCCTTATGCCCCTGTCCCACTTAGGAAACCTGAACGGAAACCTCTGGAGACTTTGCGCCCCACCCAAGGTTTCGGTGCAGTTCCCGGTGGTTTTTGTCAGCCTCCCTACCTGCTTCCACTACCTGCAACCTCCGGCAACCACCTGCAACCTCCGGGAACCGCACGGAAACCTTGGGTGGGGCGCAAAGTCTCCAGAGGATTCCGTTCAGGTTTCCTAAGTGGGACAGGGGCATTACACTCCAACCTCTCTCCTCTGCCTCTGCTGCAAGGTTTGAATATCAAAGCTTTTTCCTTTCATAAGCCTCGTCCACAGCCTCCTCCCATGGGATCGTCAGTTCGATGATGAAAACACACCGACAGGAGTTGGGTCAGAGAACGAGGTCTGGTCGCAGGTTGGTGAGGCGTTGATGAGCTTCTTTATAGAAAGCGGGACCATTGGGACTGCATTGAACACTTATGTAACTTTTTGACAGTCCTAGACGTGGCGACTCTTTGCTCACATGTATTGAATGGGAAAACAAAGAACTTCACTGTACCAAGTATACGTGACAATAAAATATCAAGCAAGCAAACAACACAAAATTAGGAATCCAGAGGACTTGGGGGCAAGAGGGTTGCAGAGAGTCAGTTTGTCAAGGAGGACTCCCTCTAACTTCTACAGGTGAACAGTCGAGAGCATGCTGACCGGTTGCATCGTGGCTTGGTTCGTCAACTTGAGCGCCCAGGAGCGGAAGAGACTACAAAAAGTAGTAAACACTGCCCAGTCCATCATCGGCTCTGACCTCTCTTCCATCGAGGGGATCTATCGCAGTCGCTGCCTCAAAAAGGCTGGCAGCGTCATCAAGGACCCACGCCATCCTGGACACACACTCATCTCCCCGCTACATTCAGGTAGAAGGTACAGGAGCCTGAAGACTGCAACACCCAGGTTCAGGAATAGCTACTTCCCCACAGCCATCAGGCTATTAAACCAGGCTCGGACAAAACTCTGATTATTAATAACCACTTTCTGTTATTTGCTCTTTATCAGTTTATTTATTCATGTGTGTATATATTCATATTACGGTATATGGACACACTGATCTGTTTTGTAGTAAATGCCTACTATGTTCTGTGTGCTGAAGCAAAGCAAGAATTTCAGTGTCCTATACAGGGACATGACAATAAACTCACTTGAACTTGAACTTTGGGAAGATGGCTCCAACCGTCCTAAAAGATAAGGACTGAGAGAACATGATAGTACAGGTACTAATGAAATATTAGCTCGGTCACAAAACGCAAAACTCAGAAAGAAGGTGTAATGTTTATCATTGTATCTGTGTGCTGGAGCAGCATGAAGTAAGAATTATACAGAACATACTAACCTCTGAGGGATTAGATCAGCATTTGGCAACATGGTGGGCATGAAGTGATCTCCAATTTTATCTATGTGGAGTTTGTATGTTCTCTCTGTAACCATCTGTGATTCTCTTGGTTGCCCTGGTATCTCCGCACATCCAAAAGGGAAACTGGTCAGTAAGTTGGCTGTAAATTGCCCCAAGTAAGCATTAGGAGGATCATTGGCGTCCCCCTACCCTCGGTACAAGAACTGTTCCAGAGCCGCTGTCTGAAGAAAGCACAGAGAATTGCCAAGGACAACTGCACCCCCTCCACGCACACCTGGATCTCCTGCCATCAGGCAAGAGATATCGTAGCATCAAAGCCCGGACTACGAGGCTGCTAAACAGCTTCCTACCACAGGCTGTGAGGCTGCTAAACAGTCACTCTGCACCCACAGTCACTTGACTTGACTCTGCGGCTGGCACGGACACTTTAATACTGGCACTGGCCACTCGAATCAGCGGCCCCGGACATTTTTTATGATTGGTTTATTGAATTTTAACATTGTGTTTTTTTTACCTGCTTTTAACTATTTATACTGTTCCATCAGGGACTGGATTGTTTTTAGTGTTATTATGTGTGAAGTGTTTAAATTTCATGTGCGATGCTCCGCTATTCACTGGGAAACGTCTTTTCATTTTGCATTGTACAACTGTTGCTTGCAAGATGACAATAAAGGCTGATTGATTGATTGATTGATTGATTGAGGTGGCATCAGAATTAAGTTTAGTTTTAGTTGAGTTTATTGTCAATTACACCGATGTACAGTGAGTAGCTTTTGTTGTGTGCTAACCCATCAGTACAAAGACAATACATGGTTACAATCGAGCCATCCACTGTGTACAGATACATGATCATGCAAATAATGTTTAGTGCAAGGTAAAGTCCAGTAAGGTCCAATTAGAGATAGCCGAGGGTCTCCAATGTGGTAGATGGTAGCTCAGGACCGCGCTCTAGTTATTGATAGAATGGTTCAGTTGCTTGATAACAGCTGGGAAGAGACTGTCCCTGAATCTGGAGGTGCACATTTCACACTTCTGTACCTCTTGACTGATGGGAGAGGGGAGAAGAGGGAGCTATAGGGATGAGACATCCTTGATTATAGTGGAGCGTTAGTGAAAGCTGGGTGGCAGGGTGAATGGTGAGGAGGAAGCTGAATTGGACAGGTTGGGCGAATGGGCAGAGGCATGGCAGATGCAGTTTAATGTGGATAAATGCGAGATTATCCACTTTGGTGGCAAGACTAGGAAGGCAGACTATTATCTGAATGGTGTCAAGTTAAGAAAAGGGGAAGTACAATGAGGTCTGAGTGTGCTTGTACATCAGTCACTAAAAGTAAGCATGCGGGTACACCAGGCAGTGAGGAAAGTTAATGGCATGTTGGGCTTCATAACAAGAGCAGTTGAGTAAAGGAGCAAAGAGGACCTTCTGCAGTTCTACAGGGCCCTGGTGAGGCCACACCTGGAGTATTGTGTGCAGTTTCGGTCTCCAAATTTGAGGAAAGACATTCTTGCTATAGAGGGAGTGTAGTGTAGGTTCACAGGGTTAATTCTCAGGATGGCAGGGCAGTCATATGTTGAAAGAATGGAGCGACTGGGCTTGTATACACTGGAATTTAGAAGGATGAGGGGGAATCTTATTGAAACATGATTATTAAGGGTCTGGGCACGCTAGAGGCAGGAAACATGTTCCTGATGTTGGAGTCCAGAACCAGGGGCTACAGTTTAATAATAATGGGCAAGCCATTTAGAACGGAGATGAGGAGAAACGTTTTCACTCAGAGAGTTCTGAATCTGTAGAATTCTCTGCCTCAGAAGGGAGGCCAATTTTCTGGATGCTTTCAAGAGAGAGTTAGATATAGCTCTTATAGATAGCGATATGGGGAGAAGGCAAGAATGTGGTTCTGATTGTGTATGATCAGCGGTGCTGGCTCGAAGGGCCAAATGGTCTACTCCGACACCTGTTGTCTATTGTCTAAAACCTACAAGAACACAACATGTTAGTGTAAATTAAAAACATGAACAAAATAAGACACAAATGAAAGTCCAGTTTCTTCAGGACTTGATTTTGTTTATAGCTATGTCTTTTTCAACATCAAAGCATGCAACCGGTACATGAAAGGAACAGAATGACCAGAATGATTTTTTGACACCTCTGATATTAACCAATAAAAATGAATAAATGCACAAGCGGATGTAAACAACATATTTCCACTGTAAATGACACTCATTTACTTTAATGTGGAAAGTATTCGGTTTTGATATCCAAAAGGTGGCCTTTTGACTGATCACAGTGGGACAGAGGAAAGGTAATAATGTTTTGTAATCAAATTAGGAGGAATAAGAACATGCTTTCCAATAACCTGCGATGGAATAAGTACTGGGATTATAGGGGGGGGTGGGAAGGCATTGATGTCCTCCATGGGACAGCATGCGAATAATGACTGGCCTCAAATGCATTCTTAAATAGGAAAGAGGAAAAACGGAAAGGAACATAGAAACATAGAAATTAGGTGCAGGAGTAGGCCATTCAGCCCTTCGAGCCTGCACCGCCATTCAATATGATCATGGCTGATCATCCAACTCATTATCCCGTACCTGCCTTCTCTCCATACCCTCTGATCCCCTTAGCCACAAGGGCCACATCTAACTCCCTCTTAAATATAGCCAATGAACTGGCCTCAACCACCCTCTGTGGCAGAGAGTTCCAGAGATTCACCACTCTGTGTGAAAAAAGTTCTTCTCATCTCGGTTTTAAAGGATTTCCCCCTTATCCTTAAGCTGTGACCCCTTGTCCTGGACTTCCCCAACATCGGGAGCAATCTTCCTGCATCTAGCCTGTCCAACCCCTTAAGAATTTTGTAAGTTTCTATAAGATCCCCTCTCAATCTCCTAAATTTTAGAGAGTATAAACCAAGTCTATCCAGTCTTTCTTCATAAGACAGTCCTGCCATCCCAGGAATCAGTCTGGTGAACCTTTTCTGCACTCCCTCTATGGCAATAATGTCCTTCCTCAGATTTGGAGACCAAAACTGTATGCAATACTCCAGGTGTGGTCTCACCAAGACCCTGTACAACTGCAGTAGAACCTCCCTGCTCCTATACTCAAATCCTTTTGCTATGAAAGCTAACATACCATTCGCCAAACAGCCAAACAGGGAACTTCACAAGGAGAATAAAAAACAAGTTCAAATTGAAGCTTTAGAATAAGATGACCTCAGGGCCATCCGGGATAATGAGAGTTTCCTGGGCAGGACCTACAGTGAGGTTGTCACGCCGAAGATACGGGAAGAGTGACGGTGGGTGACTGGGAGAAAGGGTGGGAATCGTGGAGTGTGGGAGACTCAGGTGGCCGTGCCTAATGAAAACAGGTACGCCCTCTTGGGGGCTGTCGGGGGAAGACGATGCTTCCAGTCCGAGCGGCAGACACGTCGGTGGCTCCCATCCTAGAGATGGGACTTGACCGGCAAGACGGACGTCAGGCAGAGGCCTAGTGGTGGGTGACTCCATTGTCCGAGGTGCGGGCAGGAGATTCTGTGGCGGCAGACGAGACTCGAGGATGGTCTGCTGCCTCCCTGGTGCCAGGGTTCAGGATGTCACGTGCCGAATTCAGAACATCCTCGAGAGAGAGAAGGTGAACAGCCGGCAGTAGTTGTGCACGTCGGCACAAACGACATCGGGAAGAAGTCTAGCGGCTAGAGCTCTATCTAACACTCTCTTAAATCCATCCAGTCACTTGGCCTCCTCTGCCCTCTGTGGCAGGGAATTCCATAAATTCACAACTTTCTGGGTGAAAAAGTTTTATTAGTACACTTCCAATGAGATTTGTGCTGCTACCACTTTGATTCAGTTGTTACCTGAACACCCAATGACAGCTAGAATGAGGCAAAGTAGTTTGTGCTTGGCGCTACTATGTTCCTGCCAAAGTCAGCCAATGTCACAAGTTTGCTTTACACAGTTGAACATGCATTCGGATCAACATTGCTTTAAGCAATCATGCATTATTTTCAGATTAGTTCTTGCATTCTTTCTTCTTGGCAATAAGTCCAATTCTTCATGTTTACTGGAGCTTTGCTACGCTTGTAATTCTTCCAATTTTCATTGGTCTATAGAGATTGGTCAGGTTGTCGCTGAAGGTTCAAAGTCTTAAAGTGCGTTGTTCCAACTGAGAGAGATGTGGAAGGCCTTTGTCCGGAAATCGAAAACAGAATGAGCCAAAGAAAGAGGAAAAACGAGTGGGAGGAAAGCCCAAAAGAGTCTTTAGAACCAATTGTTCTACATGAAATTCAGTGAGAATCAAATTAAAAATGATCGTGACTGAAATCTTCCAAATATTACAGCCTCTTGCCCATTGGCCATGGCTGCCATGGTAACCAAGGCACACTGCTATGAAATGGAGTCCATGGAGGTTCTATATAGTGGGGGAGGCTGCATTATCTTGTTACCTGTTGAAACAAGGAACTGCAATTGCTGGTTTACAAATGAAGATGTGTACTGACCTGAAGCATCACATCCCCATGTTCTCCAGCGATGCTGCCTGACCTGTTGAGATATTCCAGTGCTCTGAATCCTCATCTGGTTTCCTCTTGAGCTGGGAGACACAATTGGATTGAACAAAAAGTCTGCTTTGTTTACAGGGCTCCCCAAAGTGCAAGGTGCTGCATTGCTTTGCATAGTCCTTATGCAAACTTTGGAAAGGAGTTTCAAATGATCAATGAATAGTTGCTATTTGACTCTAAATAGTGGATCTTGGAGATGAATGTGCATTATCTGGGCAATAGCATGAGGCAGTTCAGCTGCAATGCACCCATCATGGCAAGCCCATGACTAGCTACCAGGGAGCAGGAGTAAACCCCTTACAAAATAGCGTATCTCCCTACAGTGAAGATGTGGATTACAAACATGTCTGAGACACTACATTTGGAAAATATTAGGCTTGTCTTGGCAGAAAAACCAGATCAATTTTTCAAGACATGGACACCCATCGCCGAATTCTTACAAGGATAGTATATGGTGCAACACAAATCTAAAATTTAAATCCGAGTCTGGTCTGGGTGAGGTGGGCGGGGGTAGGGGGGGGGGGGGGGGGGGGGGGGGGGGGGGGGGGGGGGGGGGGGGGGGGGGGCGGGGGGGGGGGGGGGAGGAGGGGGGGTGCTGGGGGGTGGTATATCTCCACTTATCTTTTTTCTTTTTTTATCTCTGCTTTCTTTTTGGCCACACTACTTTGATAGTTCAGGGGATCTTTTTAATGTGCTTTTCCGACCTATCTTTTCACCTCACTTTTTCCCCTCCCTTGTTCTCTTTCTTCTTTTCTTTCATTTTGAGGTGATAAGGTTAAAAATGAAGCTTTACAATAATTGTATAATTTTAGATGCCAAATGTTTTATCCTTGGACAATCCTAATAAAAAATTAAGAAAAAAAAAAAGAAAAAAAAGTTTATGACTGCAGTCTCAAACCCATGTACACGTCCACAATAGGCAGCAATGAGTGTCACGTTGTCACGTGTATAGAAGATACTGCGATCATCCTGAAGCAATGCCTCGTGTCTGGGGGAATGACTGCAGCAGCACTCAGCTGAATGGATACCAGGACTTCAGATACTTTGCTGTAAACATCAGAGTCTGGCCAATAAGACTGAATAACTGGTGAATTATAGCAAGTAAGACATTGAGCTGCTAAAGCCATGAGGAGTGTGAGCTGCAAGAGGAGGTTGTTGAGCAGGAAATGAAAGGGAAAGGTAAAAAGCAGATTGCTGCTTTGTTCCTGAACGCCACATACCCATAAAGAATTCGCAAGCCATCATTGCCCAAAATGCAACTCTCCATTTCCCAACAGTTTGGCATTGTTCAGCTTCACTCTATCACTGACCCTTGTGTCAACTTCCTTCTGATCATTTTCCGCAGCCACAGTGCATACCTCAATTAGGAACTCCAAACTAACGTGCCACAATTATTTCCGACCTCATATGGAAAAGTGTGTTCCCACAAAAAACATTTGTTTCCCCACCCAGAAGCCTGCAAGGAACCAGAAGGTACACAACCTTCTGAGGACCAAAGTCTTGGGCATTCAGGTCTGGCAATGCACATCCATATACGAAGTCCAGGTACGACATTGATAAGACCATCAAAAAGGCTGAAGGGGACTTTTTCTCTACATTGGAGGATAATAGACAATAGACAATAGGTGCAGGAGTAGGCCATTTGGCCCTTCGAGCCTGCAACGCCATTCAATGTGATCATGCCTGATCAACCCCAATCAGTACCCCGTTCCTGCCTTCTCCCCATTTCCCCTGAGTCCGCTATTTTTAAGAGCCCTATCTAGCTCTCTCTTGAAAGCATCCAGATAACCTGGCTCCACCACCCTCTGAGGCAGAGAATTCCACAGACTCACCGCTCTCTGTGAGAAAAAGTGTTTCCTTGTCTCCATCCTAAATGGCTTACTCCTTATTCTTAAATTGTGGCCCCTGGTTCGGGACTTCGCCAGGGTCTTGGGCCTGTCTCACTTTGGCCGTCAGATCCGCGACAGGCCGTTGGCGCGCAAAGATTTCGTTCGTTACAAATATTTCAGATCCCCGCGCGGTGTCACGCACAACTACATACCCCTCCGCGCTTCTCAGTGGGACCGGCCCTGCGCGACCATACGATGCCCGTGCGCCTCAACGCGACCACGAGGTCGCATAATTTGCATGCCAAGGACACGCAAGTGGGACAGGCCCTTAAGGCAGCAACTGGACACTGCTCCACCCGGCCGCTGACTTTAGCTGAATCAGTTTGTGGAATCAGATGCTATTACAACACAAGGTTTTAGCTGAAGGTTTCCAAGACAAGTATACAAAGGATTGTTTAGTTTGGATGAGATTTCTATTAGCCCCCTTTTCCTTTTACCTGACCCCAAAGGAGCACATCCCTTGATTTACGAGCAGCCACGAATAAAACCCATCCTCAGGAGAGGAAGTAGCTGTACAGTTCTCTGGCATAGTGGCCCATCCGCTTCAATTATTAGCGTTTAGTTTAGTTTAGAGACACAGCGCAGAAACAGGCCCTTCGGCACATCAGGGCTGCACGGACCAGCGATCCCTGCATATTAACACGATCCCACACCAACTAGGGACAATTTTTACATTTACCAAGCCAGTTAACCTACAAACCTGAACGTGCTTTGGAGTGTGGGAGGACACCGAAGTTCTCGGAGAAAACCCACGCAGGTCACGGGGAGAACGTACAAACTCCGTACAGACAGCACCCGCAGTCGGGATTGAACCCAGGTTTCTGGTGCATTTGCTGTAAGGCAGCAACTCTACCGCCTACAGCATGAAATGGGGCTGTACAGTTTGTCAAGTCCAAACCTGCTTTGTGGGAGAGCAATCCAAATAATCCCATTCCCTTGCCCTTTCCTTATAACCGTAGAATTGTTTTCCCTTCAGGTACTTGTCCAGGTCCCTGTTAAATGCTTCAATTGAATCTGTCTCCATTATTTCCCCAGCTGGCACAACCCAGGTGATGGCAACACTGTGTATAAATACTTTTCCTCAAGTTACCTTTGGTTCTTTTATGAATTACATAGAAACATAGAAATTAGGTGCAGGAGTAGGCCATTCGGCCCTTCGAGCCTGCACCGCCATTCAATATGATCACGGCTGATCATCCAACTCAGTATCCTGTTCCTGCCTTCTCTCCACAAGGGCCATATCTAACTCCCTCTTAAATATAGCCAATGAACTGTGGCCTCAACTACCTTCTGTGGCAGAGAATTCCACAGATTCACCACTCTGTGTGAAAAATGTTTTTCTCATCCCGGTCTTAAAACACTTCCCCCTTATCCTTAAACTGTGACCCTTTGTTCTGCACTTCCCCAACATTGGGAACAATCTTCCTGCATCTAACCTGTCCAACCCCTTATGAATTTTGTAAGTTTCTATAAGATCCCCCCCTCAATCTTCTAAATTCTAGCGAGTACAAGCCGAGTCTATCCAGTCTTTCTTCATATGAAAGTCCCGACATCCCAGGAATCAGTCTGGTGAACGTTCTCTGTACTCCCTCTATGTCTTTCCTCAGATTAGGAGACTAAACTGTATGCAATACTCCAGGTGTGGTCTCACCAAGACCCTGTACAACTGCAGTAGAACCTCCCTGCTCCTATACTCAAATTACCTCCAACGTTGTCGTGTTGAGTGGGAAGACCTTCTCTCTGCTTGAACACCACATTCACTTAAATCTCCTTCTCTATTCCAAGGAGAAGGGCCATAGATTCTTTAGTCCTTCGACACAATGCGCCGAATCATTTTACTAAAGCTCCTGTTCCCATATCTATGGTTTTCACATCTTCGCTGAAGTGGGGTGCTCAAGGGTGGACACGGTACTCAATTTGCAGCCAAATCTGTGTTATATAGATCAAAAACATAAGATGCAGGAAACACTCAGCGGGGCCAGGCTTCAGATTTTTATTGACATTCACCGTGACTTTGTTGCTCTTCTACGCCATGCCAGCACTTCTAAATCCCTGGATCTTTTCTGTTTATTTAACTGCTTCGTCAATCTGAACTGCCGCTTACAGCAGTAGAATTTTTTTGTTTATTGATGAAGCAAGGCAAGTGTTTTAAAAAATGTTGCTTTTGAGGAATACTAATTTCCCCAAAACTGCTAGTTAGTTTGTGTTGATCATTGTAGCTTTTGTTCTGATAATTCACGTGCAAGATCAGGTCTGTACTGGATACAAAGAAAGAATGACAACATGAATATGTACACCAAAATGATCTATCAATTAGAAGGTTATTTGCAAAACAGGTATGGCAATTATGAATGAAAAGCAGGTTATAAAGTACAAAGGTATGGCCTCTTGTGAGGCCCTCACTGACAGACATATATAGGAAGCATAGAAACATAGAAAATAGGTGCAGGAGGAGGCCACTCGGCCCTTCAAGCCAGCACCGCCATTCATTGTGATCATGGCTGATCGTCCCCTATCAATAACCAATGCCTGCCTTCTCCCCATATCCCTTGACTCCACTAGCCCCTAGAGCTCTATCTAACTCTCTCTTAAATCCATCCAGTGACTTGGCCTCCATTGCCCTCTGTGGCAGGGAATTCCATAAATTCACAACTCTCTGGGTGAAAAAGTTTTTTCTCACCTCAGTCTTAAATGACCTCCCCTTTATTCTAAGACTGTGTGGCCCCTGGTTCCGGACTCGCCCAACATTGGGAACATTTTTCCTGCATCTAGCTTGTCCAGTCCTTTTATAATTGTATAAGTTTCTATAAGATTCCCCCCTCATCCTTCTAAACACCAGTGAATACAAGCCTAGTCTTTTCAATCTTTCCTCATATGACAGTCCCGCCATCCCAGGGATGAATCTCGTGAACCTACGCTGCACTGCCTCAATCACAAGGATGTCCTTCCTCAAATTATGAAAAAGCTTAATTTAGCTTTTGCCGGGAACTGATGGTCTCCTTCCCAAAGCCCTAAAAATTAGTGGAGAAGAGCTTTGGACGCTTGTTTGCTATCTCATCTACCATACTCCAGAGGAGAAAAACATGTCAGGGGACATTAGTGATGTAATAATCACTGCCATCACGAGTTAACTGCAGAGGGATGTCTCAGCTGTCTGTCACAGTGGGAAAGCTGTTGACAGGATATCACACACGTGAAGGACAGGCTCTCCAAAAATGTGCTAACGGGAACTGGATCGAACTGTTTTACACAGATATCTGTACAGCTGTCCAAATTAGAAAGGTGGGAAATGGATGGATTCCGCTTCATGTTTGGAGTCAGAGGGCTTCCATCTCTCCCCCGTCTTGTTTGTGTGTGCTGCATGGAGCGCTTTGGGAAGGGTCAGACTTAGAGCAGGAGAGGGCTGCCTGTCACAAGGCTCAGGAAAGGAGAAGACTCGAATGCAGGCACACCCAGACAAGTCCAGGAGAAAAACAAAATCCAAACGCAAACGTTCCCGACGGAATCCAGAACTGATTAGTCAGTAGGGAGTGAACATAGATAGCAGGCATGATGAAGGATGCCATTCCCAGCATCCTCTCTATCATCAACAGTTCTCTGGCCATTGGCACTGTTCCTACCTGCTTCAAGCATGCGGTGGTCCAGCCTCTCCTGAAAACATCTAACCTAGACCCCACCTTGCCCAGCAACGATAGACCTATTTCCAAACTGCCCTTCCTTTCAAAAGTTCTGGAAAAGGTAATTCTAAATCAACTAATGCCTTATCGACACCAAAATACCATCCTGGAAAGTTACCAATCAGGTTTCAGGGCCCACCACAGCACAGAGTCTGCCTTGTTGAAGGTACATAACGACCTACTGCTCACCGTTGACTCCGTCGACTGTGCAATCCTGCTCCTTCTCGACCTCAGTGCAGCATTTGATACTGTCGACCACACCATCCTAATTGACCATCTCCGGTACGGGGTTGGTATTGATGGCACTGCCCTGAGCTGGTTCATCTCCTACCTCAAAGGTAGGAGTTTCTCTACTAACATAGGCAACTCTTTCTCCTCCCCAGCTAGCCTCTGTTGCGGGGTTCCACAAGGTTCCATCCTTGGCCCCATTCTCTTCTCCCTCTATATGCTCCCCTTAGGCCAAGTCATTCAAAGGCACGACAATTCCTTCCACTGCTATGCAGACAGCTCTATCACCCCCTGAAACCCAACACCAAATCAAATCTACTTAATCTTATCCACTGCCTCGAGGATATAAAGTGTTGGATTGCCCAGAACTTCCTCCAACTAAACGAGAGTAAGTCTGAGGTCATCCTTCTCGGCCCCTCGGACTCCAAAAAACGATAGCAGGCAGCCTTGGAAACCTTACCCCATTACTCAAACCTCACGTCAAAAACCTTGTCATGATATGTGGCTCAACATTGAAGTTTGACAAACAAGTCAATGCCGTGGTAAAAGCTAGCTTCGCACAATAGCTAAATAAAACCATTCCTCCAAGTTGACGACCTTGAAAAGATCACCCACACATTTATCTCCTCCCGCCTTGATTACTGCAACTCCCTTTACACTGGCATCATCCAAACATCCCTGTCCTGCCCGCAATTGGTCCAAAACGCCGCAGCGAGACTTCTGACGGACACCTGAAAAAGAGACCGCACCACCCCGATCCTGGCCGCTCGCCACTGGCTCCCTGTGCGGTTCAGAATAAATTTCAAGCTCCTCCTATATATATATACTAGACTGTGGAACCTGTTGGGTCCCAGGATCACATGGGAGGGCTGGTTACCAACGCAATATTCCACCTCTCCATCAATTCCAATATTGCTCGGCCAAGGCAAACAATTTGGCTGCAGCCACCCGACAACCAAAATCATTTTGTGAACACCAACTTGTTAAAAAGGCGAGGCAAACAATTGGGCAGCAGCCACCTTACAGCCGGATCGATGGGGCTCACCGTGGAGTAGACGTGCACTCAGGGTTATTCGCAGCTCAGAGAGCTGTGATCCTCTCGCTTCCTGGGTCTGGCAGAGACTGAGTGACGGACTACACTTCCGGGTTTTATAGACCCACCCCCCCTGCCGCCAGCGGGGGCAGCAGAGATAATGGGGAATTTTTTTTAAACATTAATATCTCTCTGATTTTTCATCGATGGGAAAAATCCTCCGGTCCCAGAAGGCAGAGGGGGGCTCAGCGAGGTGGCCAAAAATGATTGCCGTAGGTGGCGGCTTTCTCTTGGAAATCACACTACAGCGAGCCAAAAGCGGTCAAGATCAGAGTTTTAGTAAGATAGAAGAAAAACAAACCCCTTAACGGGCTTTCCCCCGCCTACATCAAACATCTGCTAACCTACCACTCTACCTCCAGGTCCCTCAGATCGGCCGGCTTGGGGTTACTGAACATCCCGCGGTCTAGGCATAAGCTCAGGGGCGACCGAGCCTTTGCGGTTGCAGCACCTGGACTGTGGAACAGCATCCCCCTTCCCATCAGAACTGCCCCCTCCATCGACTCCTTTAAGTCTAAACTTAAAACCTATTTCTACTCACAAGCATTTCTTGAGGTCCTCTGAGGGAGCGCTGTATGTATATATTCATGTGTGTATTGTTAGATCAATGTACCACCGTATGTAGCACATTAGTACCCGCACTGATGTAAAGCACTTTGGTCAACGAGAGTTGTTTTTAAATGTGCTATAGAAATAAAATTGACTTGACTTGACTTGCTGTCTCTCCCAGGCAGCTGTATGCCAGGCTGAAGCACATCCAGACAGCGGGGAGATGGCGGAGGCAATTTTGGAGCATTCTGGAGCTGACGTAGGACAGCTGTAGCACAAAAACCCAAGGAGCACTGGGACAAAAAGGGTCACCATGGTACCTCTCCGGGCTGGGAAGAACTGGTTCCTTAATGGACTGGATAAGGCTCCGGGTGGACGGAGGCAGAGAGGTAGCAGAGGAGTCGGGAGGATCTGGCGGTGTGGCGAGATGTACCAGGAGCTGGTTGAAACTGGTTGCCAACTGCTGGACGGTATTAGTAAGTTGATCTATTCAAGCCTCATGGTTTGCCGAGAGTGGATCCTTGCTGTTGAACAGCCCTCAGTAAATGAGCCAATGAATCTATAACCTCAGGATTGGGGGTGCCCAAACTCTGGCGGGGCTGACCAGGATTGCCTGCCGAGTCCGTACTGATCTGTTAGAGGCTCAGGAAAGGAAAGGACCTGAACAAGTCCAGGAGAAAAGCAAAGTCCAACCACAAATTTAACAGAGGGGATACTGAACTGATTAGCCAACAGGGATTGAACAGAGATAGCAGACATTTAATCCTTGACTTTAATGTCTGAAGAAGAAGGGTTTTGGCCCGAAACCTCGCCTATTTTCTTCGCTCCATAGATGCTGCTGCACCCGCTGAGTTTCTCCAGCAATTTTGTGTACCTTTAATCCTTGACTGATGAGGGAAGCAGATTGAATGCAGGTGTAACTCATGATTAGATCAGGGGAGGAATGTGGAGAGAGTCTCAATTATCTGGATGCATAGCAGGTGTGATAGGAGCCATTGCCAGGCAGTAGGGGGTCTCAGATCAATGTTTCCCTGTACTGGGACGATGTTACGGTCTTCTGCTTGGATCCACAGTCAGATCTGCAGTTTGAACAGCATCTAAGGTCAGTGCGAGTTGGCATCAGGAGGCTGAGAAAACTGTAGGAAGAGCGAGGCCATACTTTTTAGCAACTGGCCTGACTGCTCCTCCATCCCTTTCACTATCATTCTGACGACTTGAAAGAACTCGGGGAATCAGGTTCAGAGGGGCCAATGTGTGCACCAAATATTGGCTGGAGTGGATAGCCAAGGTCAAACAAAGATTGGGACTGTGGGAGTGACACTCCGTCCTGATGGCCGGGAAGAATCTTGGGCATCACGCATGAGATGCTCTCAGGGCACAAGAGTTTAGCTTGAGAACAGACGAGACTATTCGAGTATGTTCTCAAGTTATTATTTTAGTTTAGAGATACACAACGTGGAAACAGGCCCTTCATCCCACCGTGTCCTTTGCGACCTTCACGAGCGCTATCGTATACACTAGGGACAATTACAATTTTACCAAGCAAATTGGTAAAATGGATGGCATGGGGCAGCACAGTCTCAGCAGCGGTAGAGTTGCTGCCTTACAGTACTTGCAGCGTCTGAGACCCGGGTTCGAATCCGACTCTAGGTGCTGCTCTACGGAATTTGTGCGTGCTCCCCCTAAACCGTGTGGGTTTCCTCCGAGATCTTCGGATTCCTCCCACACTCCAAAGACGTACAGGATTGTAATGTTTTTATTGTTTCTTTGTGTGTCTTGTGTGGGGGGTGGTGTGGGGAAGGAAGGGGGAAAACGCAAGTGACGAATAAAACTGATTGTGATTGTAGGCTAATTGGCTGGTGTAAGTGTAAATTATAAATTGTCCTGAGTGGGTGTGCAGACAATAGGTGCAGGAGTAGGTCATTTGGCCCTTCGAGCCAGCACCGCCATTCAATGTGATCATGGCTGATCATCCCCAATCAGTACCCCGTTCCTGCCTTCTTCCCATATCCCCTGCTTCTGCTATTTTTAAGAGCCCTAATTGTCTGGATGTGTGAAAGGAACCATTGCCAGTGTTTCCTCGTCTCTGTACTAAATGGCTTACTCCTTATTTTTAAACTGCGGCCCCTGGTTCTGGACTCCCCCAACATCGGGAACATGTTTCCTGCCTCTAGCGTGTCCAAGCCCTTCGCAATCTTACATGTCTCAATGAGATTCCCTCTCATCTTTCTGAACTCCAGAGTGTACAAGCCCAGCCGCTCCATTCTCTCAGCATATGACAGTCCCGCCATCCCGGGAATTAACCTTGTAAACCTACACTGCACTCCCTCAATAGCAAGAATGTCCTTCCTCAAATTAGGGGACCACCCCGGGTTTCTGTCACCCCGATGGGGGCTTTCATTGTTGGCTGCGGGGGATTTGATCGCCCCGACTGTGGATGGCTTGACTGCCCCGACCGTGGGAGAAGAAAGAGGAAGAAGATTGAATTTTATTGCCTTCCATCAGTGAGGAATGTGGAATCCAATGTGGTGGATGTTTATGTGGTTGTTTTTCACTGAGTATGGCAACTCAAATTTCACTGTACCTTAACTGGTACATGTGACATTAAACTGACATTGAAACCTTGACCTTGAAACCTTGAACCTTGAAATGTCACCTATTCATGTTCTCGAGAAATGCTGCCTGACATGCTGAGTTACTCCAGCACTTTGTTTATTTTTTTGTAAACAGGTATTTGCAATTTACTGTTCCTCACAATCTGTGTTATTTTTCTTTGTTTACTTCTGGCCTTGCTGCTGAATGTGATGTTTCAGGCTCTGTCTCCTGTTCTCAGGGGGGGCATGTACATTGGGAGCTTTTCATTGCAGCAGGGGAAGATTTAAAGCCCTGGCCCACTGTACGGGTTTACCCAAGAGCTCTCCCGAGTTTAAAAAAAAAAAAAAAAAAAAAAAATCAAACTCGTGGTAAGTACGTAGAATGTACGTAGCAGGTACGTCGGAGCTCGTGGATGTCTCGTAGCGGCTCGTAATGCTAACGGCAGGTACTGGGGAGGGAAACGCGGTAACTCGTGAAGTTTTTTCAACAGTGTGAAAAATCTCCAAGAGTAAAAAAAATTCTCGCAAAGAAATCCCACGAGTTTGATTTTTGTTTTAACTCCGGAGAGCTCTTGGGTAAATTCGCATCGTGGGACAGCGGCTTTAATAATTGATGAAAATAAAAAAAAACTGCAGATGCTGTAAATCAAAATTAAAACAGAAGATACTTGAAATACTCAGCAGTTCAGAACTTTTTTTATTTTAGAAGGTTCAAAAGTTGTAGCTGCAATGTTTTTCCACTTTTCAAAGTTTTACACTCTTTGCTCCTTGCATCCTTTCTTTTTCTCATTTTCTTTCTGTCAGTCATACGCATAAGCACCTTCTATTCATCACACAACTCAAACACATACATTGACTGCGACTCTATGACTTCATGAGTTTTTTGACTCGCACACGTACTCAATGATATGGGGCGGCAGGGTGGTACAGTGGTGCAACGGGTGGAGCTGCTGCCTTACAGAACCAGGGACCCAGGTTTGATCCTGACCTCAGGTGCTATCTGTGTGGAATTTGCGCAGTCTCACTGAAACTGTGTGGGTTTCCTCTGGGTGCTCCGGTTTCCTCTTATCTCAAAGACCTGCGTGTTTGTTGGTTAATTGGCCACTGTAAAAAAAAAAAAAAGCCCCAATTGTATGTGGTATGAGTAAGTGGGACAACATAGCAAAAGGATTTGAGTATAGGAGCAGGGAGGTTCTACTGCAGTTGTACAGGGTCTTGGTGAGACCACACCTGGAGTATTGCGTACAGTTTTGGTCTCCTAATCTGAGGAAAGGCATTCTTGCCATAGAGGGAGTATGGAGGAGGTTCACCGGACTGATTCCTGGGATGTCAGGACTTTCATATGAAGAAAGACTGGATAGACTCGGCTTGTACTCGCTAGAATTTAGAAGATTGAGGGGGGCTCTTATTGAAACTTACAAAATTCTTAAGGGGTTGGACAGGCTAGATGCAGGAAGATTGTTCCCGATGTTGGGGAAGTCCAGAACATGGGGTCACAGTTTAAGGATAAGGGTGAAGTATTTTAGGACCGAGATGAGAAAAACATTTTTCACACAAAGAGTGGTGAATCTGTGGAATTCTCTGCCACAGAAGGTAGTTGAGGCCACAGTTCATTGGCTATATTTAAGAGGGAGATAGATGTGGCCCTTGTGGCTAAAGGGATCAGGGGGTATGGAGAGAAGGCAGGTACAGGATACTGAGTTGGATGGTCAGCCATGATCATATCGAATGGCGGTGCAGGCTCAGGGCCGAATGGCCTACTCCTGCACCTAGTTTCTATGTTTCTAACATAACTAGCACAAAAAAAAAAAAAAAAAAATTGGATAGTTATATGGACGGGAAAGGAATGGAGGGTTATGGTCTGAGCGCAGGTATATGGGACTAGGGGAGAATACGTGTTCGGCACGGACTAGAAGGGTCGAGATGGCCTGTTTCCATGCTGTAATTGTTATATGGTTATATGTTATGGTAAATGGGTGATTGATGGTCGGCTTGGACCAAATGGAGTGAGGAGTCTGTTTCCATGCT
This sequence comes from Leucoraja erinaceus, assembly GCF_028641065.1. Taxonomy (NCBI): domain Eukaryota; kingdom Metazoa; phylum Chordata; class Chondrichthyes; order Rajiformes; family Rajidae; genus Leucoraja; species Leucoraja erinaceus. Next base: position 165,815,108 of record NC_073377.1, read on the forward strand.
GTATCTCTAAACTAAACTAAACTAAACTCAACTTTGTCTCCCAATCAATAATCTCTCTACACCCACACTCTTCCACTCACTTCATGACTATTCCACCTAAATGTTCCATGTAGTTTTTCAACTACCTCCCACAATTGTTCAAGAGTTGAAGAATCATAAGCAATACAACATGGAAACAGGTCTTCAGCCCACCAGGTCCATGGCAATTGTCAACCACCCGTTTCAAGAATCAAGAGTGTTTAATTGTCATATGCATCAACAACAAAACGATGAATATCCTACTTGCAGCAGGTTAACAGATCGGCAAATGCAATGCACATAAATAGAATAATTTAAAAAAAAAAATTCATTAATAACCGTAATACTAAAGAGAAACATCAAAGTATTTAGTGCAACCAAAGACATGTTCCACAGAAGTTCATAGTTGCTGAGGTGAGTGTTGTGAAATGTTTAAGAGTCAGATAGCTACTCGGAGGAAATCTATTCTTAAGTGTTTAAGAAGGTACTGCAGATGCTGGAAAATCGAAGGTAGACAAAAATGCTGGAGAAACTCAGCGGGTGCAGCAGCATCTATGGAGTGAAGGAAATAGGCAACGTTTCGGGCTGAAACCCTTCTTCAGACTGATCTATGGTGGGGGTGGTGGTGGGGGGGGGGGGGTATGGGGAGAAGAAAGGGAAAAACATGATTTTGAAACTTAATTCTTGTCATGGTTTCAGGCTCTTGTACCTTCTTCCTGAAGGTAGGAGAGAAATGAGATCTATTTACACTGATATTAAGTTCATCCTATTTTTTTTTTTATTCCTCCACATTCTCATCAACTCTCTCCAGATTCTATTGCTCATTTATAGTAACAGCAATTTCATAGTGGCCAATTAACCTGCTATCCCAAAAGTCTTTGGGTTGGAAGAAACTGGAGCACCCAAGCAGGAGGAAATTGGAGCACCCAAACAAAATACACATGGTCACTTGCAGACTGTGCAAATTCCACCAGATGGTACCCAAGGTCAGAATTGAACCTGGGTCTGATGCTACAAGGCAGCAGTTACACTAGCTGCCCCACTGTGCTCCATTATTGTACATGAGAATCACCAGGAGTAGGTCAAAGACAATTTATGCATCAGCCAAGGCATGATCTTAATTCTATAATTGTAGATATGGATTTATCAATTCAGCTGCAATGATACAGAGTTGATGTGGACAAGCTTTTCCCTTTGAGAATAGGGAAGATTCAAACAGGAGGACATGACTTCAGAATTAAGGGACAGAAGTTTAGGGGTAATATGAGGGGGAACTTCTTTACGCAGAGAGTGGTAGCGGTGTGGAATGAGCTCCCAGTGGAAGTGGTGGAGGCAGGTTCATTGGTATCATTTAAAAATAAATTGGATAGGCATATGGATGAGAAGGGAATGGAGGGTTATGGTATGAGTGCAGGCAGGTGGGACTAAGGGGAAAAAAATTTGTTCGGCATGGACTTGTAGGGCCGAGATGGCATGTTTCCGTGCTGTAATTGTTATATGGTTATATGATATACATATAGCTGCAATTTCAATTTCAAATATCAAACCTCTCAGCACATTTCATGATCAGGTGAAATGAAAGGAGTTTTGAAATCCATGAATGTACTTGACAATAAGTGTTATTATTCAGGCCATTTGATGAGATACCGTAAGGTTTTGTGTATGGGGAAACGTGGCTTGTCTTGCAGGCATTCAGCTACTGGGATTAATTCAGGATGGAGCAAGTGTTAGGCTGGAAAGGCGAAGGCTAGTTTTGTACAGTGAGGAACAATATTTATATGTCTTCAGCAAGATGGTAACTGGACTCATTCCATTTAGCCTTTGGTGCTGAGTAAGTCTTCGTTATAATGTCATGCTGAGAAATAACAGAACAGAAAGATTCCATAGGAAAGCACGCATGTATTAAGAGTTTTATGCAAATCATTATTTTTGTAACAGACACCATGTGGGCATAAACAGGAGGTTTATGAAGTCAAGAAAATTAGTCTTTGTAAATTTATTGCATGATAGGTTCTATCTTGGCTTTGAGTATAATGCAGTGTCAGTCATGAGCATGTGGAGTGGCGGGCAGCAGCTTGGTGAACAATGAATGTCTCTTTAAATAACATCATTTTTTGAACATTCAACATTCGGGAAAGGTTGTCCTTCTTCAATGAATAGCGACTGCTGTTTCTCAGACCAAGTTGGTTGAAAACCTCACCGGTTACAAATTTTGAGTGTTGCAATCCTGTTGTCTTCATTTGGGTAACTTTAATGCTGAAAAGGTGCAAATGAACATGAATGCTTCACTCAAGAATGAGGACATGATGTTAATGATTGGTATCAGGACACGCAGAAATGTGTTCCCCCTCCATTAGCTCATCTGCAGGAGTGCAATTGCATCTTTTTGGAAGCAAAGTTCTAACCCCTTAAATGTTTCACCATTGTAAAGGACTCTGTTAAGCAAACTCTTAAGGGCCTGTCCCACTTGCGTGTCTTTGGCACGCAAATTTACGCGACCTCGAGACGGTCCCGCGAAGGTCGCTCGTGATTCCATGCATACACACAGCCGTCTGGAGCGCGTGACGTCATTTGAAGATGGACACAAAGCTGTAGTAACTCAGCGGGACCGGCAGCATCTCTGGAGAGAAGTAATGGGTGATGTTTCGTGTCGAGACTCTTCTTCAGTCTGAAAAGAAGGGTCTTGACCCGAAACGTCACCCATTGCTTCTCTCCAGAGATGCTGCCGGTCCCGCTGAGTTACTCCAGCATTTTGTGTCTATCTTCAATTCTCTTGGCCCCGCTCTGGGAGTAGAAGTGGGGGCGGATTCGGACCGCAACGGCCGTGAGCCCCAGGCCGAGTTTGGCGATCGTTTGCCCGCTTCTGCTGCTGTTGGAGGTGAGACGTTGCGTCGCGCCAGGGTCTTGGGCCTGTCCCACTTTGGCCGTCAGTTCCGCGACAGGCCGTTGGCGCGCGAAGATTTCGTTCACTGCTAAAATTTTGGAGCCCCGCGCGATGTCGTGCACAACTACATACCCCCATACCAACTACAAGGGCACGCAAATGGGACAGGCCCTTTAGTTCTTGCTTTTCTGGAGCAAGGTTCCAGTGCATTTAATCTTTTCTTAGACATACACCCTCTCAAATTGTTTTAAGATATCTATTTTCCATACTCTCTGGTGCCAATGTCATCATTCTCTCATATGGCATATGGCTTTCTTTCAATTACAGTGTATTGTATATTACATGATCATAATAACGAGGAACTGATGGTGTGAACCACACAAGCTGTGATGAAGATGATGCAACTAGGACTTGTTTGCTATGCCAAGATACTTCCTGCAGAACAGGTATATGAAAAATATACTAACTGAGCTGTGTTTATTACAGAAACTAGAATTAGCGTTTTTACCCTGCAAAAGTAAAAGTGTCTCGGAAATCTTTCCGAGTAATCGTGAGTTAAACAAATAAATGTCAACCAAACCACGGAGGCAACTTGAGACCATCTCTACAAATAATTTATTGTTTCTTTTCCTAAGTAACTCATCAATATGCATATGAAAACATTCAGTGATGTTAGTGGATTAATGTGTTAATTCTGAAACCATTCAGTAATTTATTTTCACCTCGTATTCCGTTTGGGGAGTCTGCATCCTGGGGGCATGAACATCGAATTCTCCCAATTTTGTTGGTCCTTACTGTCTCCTCCCCTTCCTCAGTCCCCCTGCTGTCTCCTCCCATCCCCCAGCCTTCGGGCTCCTCCTTTTTCCTTTCTTGTCCCCGCCCACACCCGCCCCCGATCAGTCTGAAGAAGGGTTTCGGCCCGAAACGTTGCCTATTTCCTTCGCTCCATAGATGCTGCTGCACCCGCTGAGTTTCTCCAGCTTTTTTGTGTACCTTCGATTCTCCAGCATCTGCAGTTCCTTCTTAAACACAGTAATTTATTTTTGTCGTTTCAGGACTCCTTTATTTTTGTTCACACAGGTAATCAACTTCTTTTCGTAAACATTTTGTTTGAAGAACTTTTGTACATTAGAGCCAATTATTAGACTCGCAGAGTATAAATCATTATTTCAAATTACAAGTGAAGCTTGCACTGTAAAAAAGCCAACTCAGCATGACCAATTATTTGAATATTTGCTCCTTATAATAACCGACAGCCATGTGCTAATTACCAGAGAGAGATGCTGGCGCTCATTTTCAGCGTGAATGAACACGTCATGGCAATTGTTTTCACTTCATTTCTTTTCTTTAGTCGGGTCGGAGAAAAACAAAACTTCCCAAATACTTAAAAACCTTTCACGTTTTAGTTTTAATGGTAAGCAGTATTGGATCTTGTTTTCTGAATGGCTTCATGAAGCCCAAGTTGGCAATGCTAATGTGGGGGCTTTGGCTGCTTTATACAGCACATGGATGACATGGAAAATGGACCCTTACTTCAATCTTCAAAAGTTTTGCTGCAAATAAAGTCATACGTTGCTCAAATCACAACAACTATTCTTTCTTGTACTACCTAAAGATGATCGATATTGATACTTTATTGTCACTTGATGATCCACATCCTGGGGGTCAACATCTCCGATGACCTCTCTTGGACCCACAATACCTCAACTCTGGTCAAGAAGGCTCACCAGTGTCTCTTCTTCCAGAGGAGACTGAAGAAGGTCCATCTGTCTCCTCAGATCCTGGTGAACTTCTACCGCTGCACCATCGAGAGCATCCTTACCAACTGTATCACAGTATGGTATGGCAACTGCTCTGTCTCCGACCGGAAAGCACTGCAGAGGGTGGTGAAAATTGCCCAACGCATCACCGGTTCCTCGCTCCCCTCCATTGAGTCTGTCCAAAGCAAGCGTTGTCTGCGGAGGGCGCTCAGCATCGCCAAGGGACTGCTCTCACCCCAACCATGGACTGTTTACCCTCCTACCATCCGGGAGGCGCTACAGGTCTCTCCGTTGCCGGACCAGCAGGTCGAGGAACAGCTTCTTCCCTGCGGCTGTCACTCTACTCAACAACGTACCTCGGTGACTGCCAATCACCTCCCCCCCGGACACTCCTCCCACAGGAAAAACACTATGACTGTATGCATGTAAATAGATTTATTTATTGAAATCATATGCTATGTCGCTCTTCCAGGGAGATGCTAACTGCATTTTGTTATCTATGTACTGTACACTGACAATGACAATTAAAGTTGAATCTGAAACTGATTCTGTATCACTGTATGTGGCGCAGCAGTAGAGATGCTGTCTTACATTGCTTGCAGCACCGGAGACCCAGGTTCGATCCCGACTACAGGTGCTGTCTGTACTGAGTTTGTACGTTCTCCCCGTGACCTGCGTGCATTTTTCCGAGATCTTCGGTTTCCTCCCACACTCCAAAGACGTACAGATTTGTAAGTTAATTGGCTTGGTGTATGTGTAAATGTTCCCTAGTGTGTGTAGGACAGTGTTATGCCCCTGTCCCACTTAGGAAACCTGAACGGAAACCTCTGGAGACGTTGCGCCCCAGCCAAGGTTTCCGTGCGGTTCCCGGAGGTTGCAGGAGGTTGCAGGTAGTGGAAGCAGGTAGGGGTGCGGAAAGAAAAGCTCCGAGAACCGCCCGGAAACCTTGGATGGGGCGCAAAGTCTCCAGAGGTTTCCGTTCAGGTTTCCTAAGTGAGACGGGCATTAATGTGCGGGATTCACTGGTTGGTACGGACTTGATGGGCTGAAGCTGAATCTCAAAACTAAACTAAACCTGGTTCTACTCAATCTCAATCGAAATGTTTCAATTTCAACACATAAAGGACAAAGGACATTTATTGTCACATACACCAATTGGTGCAGTGAAATTTGAGTTTCCCTTTAATGGTTAAATAATGGTTTCCCTTTCTTAAAGAATTTCAGTGTGTTCTTTCTGTTAAAGTTCTTTGATCCTCAAAAAAATGTAGGTCTTTAGAAACATTAGTTGCAGGAGTAGGCCATTCGGCCCTTCGAGCCTGCACCGCCATTCAATATGATCATGGCTGATCATCCAACTCAGTATCCTGTACCTGCCTTCTCTCCATACCCCCTGATCCCTTTAGCCACAAGGGCCACATCTAACTCCCTCTTAAATATAGCCAATGAACTGGCCTCAACTACCTTCTGTGGCAGAGAATTCCAGATACTCATCACTCTCTGAGTAAAAAAATATTTTCTCATCTCGGTCCTAAAAGATTTCCCCCTTGTCTTTAAGCTGTGATCCCTTGTTCTGGACTTCCCCAACATCGGGAACAATCTTCCTGCATCTAGCCTGTCCAACCCATTAAGAATTTTGTAAGTTTCTATAAGATCCCCCCTCAATCTTCTAAATTCTAGCGAGTACAATCCGAGTCTATCTAGTCTTTATTCATATGAAAGTCCTGCCATGCCAGGAATCAGTCTGGTGAATGTTCTCTGTACTCCCTCTATGGCAAGAATGTCTTTCCTCACATTAGGAGACAAAAACGGTATGCAATACTCCAGGTGTGGTCTCACCAAGGCCCTGTACAACTGCAGTAGAACCTCCCTGCTCCTATACTCAAATCCTTTTACTATGAATGCTATCATACCATTCACTTTCTTCACTGCCTGCTGCACCTGCATGCCTACTTTCAATGACTGGTGTACCATGACACCCAGGTCTCGTTGCATCTCCCTTTTTCCTAATCGGCCACCATTCAGATAAAAGTCTACTTTCCTGTTTTTGCCACCAAAGTGGATAACCTCACATTTATCCACATTATACTGCATCTGCCATGCATTTGCCCACTCACCCAACCTATCCAAGTCACCTTGCAACCTCCTAGCATCCTCCTCAAAGCTAACACTGCCCCCCAGCTTGCATTTATAAAACACAATCGGCATAGATGTTTAATTGGCTTCCAAGGCTGATAGACAAGTAGGGCTACAATTTTCCGTGGGGTATAATTAGTCCTTATGAAGGAGACTGAGCAAAAAGTTAACGTGTCAAGAATGAATTTTCACATTGAAATCTCACTTACATTATAACTGTAGCACTGGAATGAAAGTAGATTGGTGCCACAAACAAGAGCAACATACCACAGCAATCAAAAGAATGTGAGGGAGGGATCCATCTAGGTAGATGCCCATCTGAAATTTCTCAGGCACATACTTGGAGAAGCCAGGGGAAGAACAAGAGGCCCAAAGTGATATTTCCATATCTCAGATCCATGTTGATGAAGTGTCCTGTTCTAAAATCTGATTGAATATTTAAGACGAACACGAGGGGTGAAGCTTTGGGTGTATGGATTCTAGCTGCCAGAGGAGGTAGTTGAGGCATGTACAAAAACACCATTTAAACGATGGTTGGACACATACAAGGATGGGGAAAGGTGTAGAGAGATATGGGCCAAACACAGTCAATTGGGACTAGCTCAGATGGGGCATCTTGGTCGGCATGGTCAAGTTGGGATGAAGGGTCTGTTTCCATGCCAAATGACATTATGACTCTAAGTCATAAGCTGGAGGCAATATGAAATTTTGACCTGTTTAACTTTGTTACAAAATAGCAAGACTTTCTACAGAGCAGCCTTGTTGGTATTCAGTCACAGCTTGAGTGCATAACTGTAATTAAACTGAGCACAGTAAGAAGCAACAGCAGGGTCAGACAGCTTTTACTTCATAGTCTTACCATGTTCCAGTCTTGCCTCTGATTAGGATATTACTCTGGATTTAAGCAATCACATGGGCAGACACAAGGTGTTGCTTGACATACCTGTGAAATACTAAAATAGCTGTAATCCTTTTCTACATAAAGTGTATCTTAACATTCTTTATTTGTGTCTGTGCTGATGCCGATTTCGGACAATGATTTGTTGACAACACTCAATGTGAACATTTAATTGGTCCATTTTGGCAGAATTCAATAATATCAGCTTTCAATAATTATAACAGATAAATATGATGTGTACTTTTAGGCATATTTTTAATCGCACAAAATTAGGATTATAGTGCCAGAGAAATTCTCAGTAAGATGGTGTTTTTAGAAACTTTAAACCTCCCTATCAAGATATAACTCATAGACATGCACAAATCAAAGAAATTCATAGTTTCCACTGGACTAAATCTGCGTATGTATTTGGAACATTTGTAAAATGGATTCACTGGAGTTTAGAAGGATGATGGGGAATCTTATAGAAACATATAAAATTATAAAAGGACTGGACAAGCTAGATGCAGGAAAAAATGTTCCCAATCTTGGGCGAGTCCAGAACCAGGGGCCACAGTCTGAGAATAAAGGGGAGGTCATTTAAGACTGAGGTGAGAAAAAACCTTTTCACCCAGAGAGTTGTGGATTTATGGAATTCCCTGCCACAGAGGGCAGTGGAGGCCAAGTCACTGGATGTATTTAAGAGAGAGTTAGATAGAGCTCCAGGGGCTAGTGGAGTCGAGGGATATGGGGAGAAGGCAGGCACGGGTTATTGATAGGGGACGATCAGCCATGATCACAATGAATGGCGGTGCTGGCACGATGGGCCAAATGGCCTCCTCCTGCACCTATTTTCTGTTTCTATGTTTCTATGATAATGCATTGAAAAAACAAATCTGATTCTCTCAGGCCAACTATTTTAAAAAGTATGTCTCATTGCCCATTTATTAGTAACATTTTCAGGTTGGAAACAAATTTTAAGCTTAAGGTTTAATTGTCATTTCAATTAAAAAACCATGCTCTCCCAAGTCTATCCAGTGATGATGATATCTTAATATATCAGAAAAGTAAAGACTTCAAAGGAAAGACTATATGATCTACCATTCTTGCTTAGAAATGGGGTTGAAGTAATGATGTAGAATTTAAAGCAGTGCCATTGACACAGCATGACATTTTAATTTTACATATTCATAGAATGTAGGCAAGCATGGCATTTATCGTCATCCATCTTTGCCCCCTGAACCAAATGATGTTATACTATTTCAAGAGAGAGAGGAAGGTAAACTGTGAATCTAGGAAAGCAGAAGGTTGTATAATTTAGAAGGGACAGTGGAATGTGAGAAGAAATATACATTGTTCTCAGCAATGTCAGATCTTTCTCTGGTCATAGGCTGAGATGATGCCGTCCTCAAATGACTGTCAATCCCTTTTCCACGTGAGATGATTTGTGGAATAAGGAAGGGGTGCACTGCCAAACTAATGCTGCAGCCTATACCTATATAGCCTATATAACTATGCTGTCTTCTCCCGAACAAGAAAAAAATGTGTTAAAGATAATGTTGCAATCTGAACTTGCAAAATGCTTGTTGCTTTTGAATGGCAGGAAGTATTTGCGGGGTATAAGTTGCATGCATGAGTATGAAAGGGTTGGTAAGTGCCTTTCGATCGCTTCACGGGTGCATTGTTCAAGGAAGGAACATGAGAGGTGTTGACACATTGTACGAAAACATGTTGAATTGATGAAATAAAAAATAATGGTGGTAAGTGTCAGAGAGTGGGTTGGGGAATATGAAAGTAAGGAAAGACTGCTAATTGATAGATACTGTTGTCAGTTTGTGATGCATGGAGTAGTGTGTGAGTGCCATTTTGTGGCTGTTCCTTAGTGGGCTTTCTAGCTGCTTATACTGGCCTCTTTCCTGATTGTACTTTCATCAAATGCCTAGTATAACAGCAGCAAGCCATCCTCTTGCACTGCCCACGACTCCCTTGCAATTGTCTAATATTGCATTAGTTTTCTGATTGATTGCGTGACCATATATGTTTTCATGAATATTGCACCAATTGAATTGGAATAAATGTTATTAGCCAAGTTTGTGCACTTACAAGGAATTTGCCTTGGTGCTTTGCTCACAAGTAACCACACGATATGCAGTTAACAATTAAGAATAAAACATTATAATTTAAACATGTGAAGAATGAAATAAAATGCCAGAGCAAAAGGAGGCTACAAACTTTTGGTTGTTGAGTAGAGCTACTGCTCGTGGGAAAAAAAAAAAGTCTGACTCTGGCAGCTTTGACAGTACGGAGTCGCCTTCCAGAGGGAAGTGATTCAAAGAGTTTGTGGCCAGGGTGGGAGGGGTCAGAGATGATCTTGCCCGCTCGCTTCCTGGCCCTTGCAGTGTACAGTTCGTTGATGGGGGGAAGGTTGCAGCCAACAACCTTCTCGGCTGATCGAACGATGCGCTGCAGCCTCTGGATGTCATGCTTGGTGGCAAAGCCAAACCAGACCATGATGGAGAAGGTGAGGACAGACTCTATGATGGAAGTATAAAACTGGACCATCATTGCCTGTGGTAAATTGTGTTTCCTCAGGCAATGATGGTCCAGTTTTAACTACCGCAGGAAGTACATCCTCTGTTGGGCCTTTTTGACTATATCGTCGATGATGGCCTCCCATTTAAGGTCCCTGGAGATGATGGTTCCAAGGAACTTAAATGACCACAGATATGACTGTGATGTTGTTGATGGTGAGTGGGGGGGAGGGAATGGGGAACTCTCCTAAAGTCTACAATCAATTCCATTGTCATAAGAGCATTGAGCTCCAGGTTATTGAGATGGCACCAGGACGCCAGCTGTGTCACTTCCTGTCTGTAGGCAGATTCCTCCCCATCTTGGATCAGTCCAAACAGGGTTGTGACATCTGCAAAATTGAGAAACTTGATAGAGGAGACTGTGGAGGTGCAGTCGTTGGTGTAGAGAGAGCAAGGTAGAGGGGAGAGTACGCAGTCTCGCGGTGCTCCTATGCTGAGGGTCAGTGGGTCTGAGATGTGCTTTCCCAGCCTCGCACGCTGCTTCCTATCTGTCAGGAAGTTGGTGATCCACTGACAGAGGGGTTCAGGCACAGTCAGCTAGGAGAGTCTGGAGTGTTGTAGCTCTGGCACAATGGTGTTGAATGCAGAGCTAAAATCCACAAACAAAATCCTTACATCGGTCCCCTGGCAGTCTAGGTGCTGGAGGATGAAGTCCAAGCCTAGGTTGACTGCATCATCCACTGATCTATTGGCCCAATGTGCAAACCGCAGGGGGCAAGCGGTGGGTTTGCGATATTTTTCAGGTGGGCCAGCACAAGTCTTTCAAGGGTCTTCATGATTACAGAGGTCAGTGTGACAGGCCTGTAGTCATTAAGACCAGGAATCCTTGGCTTTGCATGACCTGCCTTACCGAAGTCTGGCTTTGCAAAAATTCTCCCATCCACTTTTAAAGTATTTTTTATGGTAGTAATAGCAATAATAAAATTCTCTACGGAAAAAAAACCACAAAGTACTAGAGTAACTCAGCTGTTTAATAGGGAACTGCAGATGCTGGAAAAATCGAAGGTAGACAAAAGGGCTGGAGAAACTCAATGGGTGAGGCAGCATCTATGGGGCAAAGGAATAGGTGACGGTTCGGGTTGAGACCCTTCTTCAGACTTCAGACTAGAGTAACTCAACTGGTCAGGTAACACCTCTGGAGGACATGGATGGACAACAGACTCTTCTTCAGACTGATTCTAGTTGGGGGGGGGGGAGGGGAGAGACGGAAAGAGAAGTGAGGGGGGCAAAACCAAATGTATAAGAATGAACCGCAGATGCTGGTTTACATCGAACATGGGCACAAAATGTTTGGAGGCAAAGATAGGACTGGAAACCTCACTCAGATAGGTCTTTAACAACACAAATATTGGTGAAATTATGCACAGTGGGAGAATTTTTCCAAGGGTACAACAGAATATAGATGAGTTGGAAATTTGGGCAGAGATGGCAGATAGAGTTAATCCAGACCACTGTGGGGTGTTGCATTTGACAAGGTCAAATGCAAGGGAAAAGTAGCAGGACACTTTGGAGCATTGATGTGCAGAGGGATTTGATGTTCATCAGAATTAGGCCATTCGGACCATCAAGTCTACTCCACCATTCTATCACGGCCGATCTATCTTTCCCTCTCAACCCCTTTCAGGAAGTCGGGTTCTTCTCATTTATGATATTTATCAGTTTTTATTATTTTTCCGCAACTTTTTCCTTTTACTAAAATGAACAACTTTACATTTCAAACAAGAGGACACGACTTCAGAATTAAGGGAGAGACCGGGAAAAAATTATATTAAAATTTTGGAAAGGCCCTACGACCCCCACAATTAAAATGTGGATTGTGGAAATGTCGGAGACCCTATATCTAGAAAGAATTAGACTTGTCTTAATGGACAAACAAGAACTTTTTGATAAAATATGGGCTCCATTCATTAATTATCTGACGGGATAGACTGGCTTGGCACGAAAACCCAACTGAAACGAGCTCGGGATTAGATGTAAAGTTATATTTTATAATCTACGAACCTATCTCCAATGACGTATTATAAGTAATCCATTCCACCTTTTTGTGTTTTTTTTTGATATTTGTAACTTTTCTCTCTTTCTCTCTTTTTCTATATTAAAAAAAACCCCACTAGAAGTAGAAATAATTGACAATTGAAAATTTTAATAATGTATGACTGATGTATATGAAAAGTGTTTTTACTATAATATGCAACTATACTTTATAATATGTCTACTTCTAATAAAAAATATTAAAAAAAAAAAAAAAAAAAAATTAAGGGATAGAAGTTTAGGGGTAACATGTGGGAGAATTTCTTTACTCAGAGTGGTAGCGGTGTGGAATGAGCTTCCAGTGGAAGTGGTGGAGGCAGGTTCGTTGGTATAATTTAAAAATAAATTGGATAGGCATATGGATGAGAAGGGAATGGAGGGTTATGGTATGAGTGCAGGCAGGTGGGACTAAGGGAAAATAATTGTTCGGCACGGACCTGTAGGGCCGAGATGGCCTGTTTCCGTGCTGTAATTGTTATATGGTTATTTACTCAAAAATGAACTCTATCTGCTACTTTCTTATTCATTCTTTTAAACTAACATAACCTTTTCGAATTCATGCTTCATTGGATCAGTGGAAATCCCCAGTCAGATGTGAGTGATTGCAGTGTCATTATATAGTGGGAAGAGAAGATTCAGTTCTCTTGATGGAGATGGACATTGCCTTGCACTTGTGTGGACTTTGTATTCCTTTTCATTTACCAAAGCAAAGCTAATTATTTATCCTGATCTTTTCATTCAAGGCTCAGAATATTTTGTCACCTGAGCGGTTTATCTCCTGATCCTCACAGGAACCACAAAACAACTAAACTCTCTTTCGCAATATTACTAAGAAAGCCTTTTGTGCCTGCATCATCGTTCCTCCTTTTTAGGATTTGAGTATAGGAGCAGGGAGATTCTACTGCAGTTGTACAGGGTCTTGGTGAGACCACACCTGGAGTATTGCGTACAGTTTTGGTCTCCAAATCTGCGGAAAGACATTCTTGCCATAGAGGGAGTACAGAGAAGGTTCACCAGACTGATTCCTGGGATGTCAGGACTTTCGTATGAAGAAAGACTGGATAGACTCGGCTTGTACTCGCAAGAATATAGAAGATTGAAGGGGGGATCCTATAGAAACTTACAAAATTCTTAAGGGGTTGGACAGGCTAGATACAGAAAGATTGTTCCCCATGTTGGGGAAGTCCAAGACAAGGGGTCACAGTTTAAGGATAAGGGGGAAATCCTTTAAAACCGAGATGAGAAAAACATTTTTTACATAGAGAGTGGTGAATCTGTGGAATTATCTGCCACAGAAGGTAGTTGAGGCCAGTTCATTGGCTATATTTAAGAGGGAGTTAGATGTGGCCCTTGTGGCTAAAGGGATCAGGGGGTATGGAGAGTAGGCAGGTACGGGATACTGAGTTGGATGATCAGCCATGATCATATTGAATGGCGGTGCAGGCTCGAAGGGCCGAATGGCCTACTCCTGCACCTATTTTCTATGTTTCTATGTTCCTACGTTTCCTCCCCCCTTGATTTACCCTCTTCAATTAATCTTTGCAGGTCAGAGTCTGCATGATTGTCAACTTCTGGACGATTCAGCAAAGCTTAATGCATTTTAAAAACCATAGGAATTAATAATAAGAATACTGTCAATGCACTGATACTGTGCTCAATATTATCGATATTTTCTTGCAGAGTGTTTGATTCTGTTTGTAAACTGCAATGCGGAGTGCAATGTGCATTTAGCTTAAAAATGGTGAGGTGACCAATATTCGAGGATGCAAAATCCTCAAGGGAACGGGGAAAAGGGATAGTATTGGCAGTACTAATTATGCAAACTGTTGTAGGGATGGAAAGAGAAGATGTCATGGAGTCGTATAGCTCAGAAGCAGGCCTTTCAGCCCAACTCATCCATGCCGACCAAGTTGCCCCATTCAAACTCGTCCCATCTGCCCACATTTGGCCCATATCCCTCTAAACCTTTCCTATCCATGTACCTGCACTCTGTAAAATTTCCTCTCATCAGCACCCACAAACCCAATTACTTAGTTGAAATCCTTATATGTAGCCCCAGTTACCCAATTCACTAGAACAAACATCAAAGAATAATGCAAGTCAGCACATCCCGATGTAACAATACTGATACCAGTTCTTTGTGAATTGAAGCCCATTTGTTTCACACCAATCTTAGATCCTCATGTTGAAATCCCCGATTTTATTTACCCGTTACCATCCGCACAGGTAGAAACATCGAAACATAGAAAATTGGTGCAGGAGGAGGCCATTCGGCCCTTCGAGCCAGCACCGCCATTCATTGTGATCATGGCAGATCGTCCCCTATCAATAACCCGTGCCTGCCTTCTCCCCATATCCCTTGACTCCACTAGCCCCTAGAGCTCTATCTAACTCTCTCTTAAATCCATCCAGTGACTTGGCCTCCACTGCCCTCTGCGGCAGGGAATTCCATAAATTCACAACTCTCTGGGTGAAAACGTTTTTTCTCTCCTCAGTCTTAAATGACCTCCCCTTTATTCTAAGACTGTGGCCCCTGGTTCTGGACTCGCCCAACATTGGGAACATTTTTCCCGCATCTAGCTTGTCCAGTCCTTTTATATGTTTCTATAAGATCCCCCCCAAATCCTTCTAAACTTCAGGTAAGCCAGGGAATTTTACTCAGAAGTTGAGATTGCTTACATTAGTGCAGAGAATATTACCTGATGTATTTATATGCATGAGACTTCCAGGGAGTAAGTAAATAGATAAGGAGAAAGTATTTCTTCTAGCAGTTGGTCCATTAAGCAAAGTAAGTTACTTGGCACAACATTTGCAGAGATGGGAGGAAACAGTGGGGGGAGTTGAACTAATTGGATAACTCTTTCAAAGGGCCAGAAGAATGAAGCAGAGGCCTCCATTTGTGCTGTACGATTACATTGATTTCGTGTGACATTTCGAGTTTAGTTTACAACAATTATGTGGCAAAGCCCCCACAATATTACTCTGTGGCAAAAGGTGAGGATTATTTCTGGAACCAACAACCCACACTGTCCTAGGGTCATTAGAACATGATTTGGGGCTATGCTACTTAAACAGTGTTCATGGATCCCAAATTCTGCAGCTGCTTTGGTACCCTGCTGCCAGTAGATTCACCAGCATTCAGATGCACGAGTCCCAGTAACACAACGGTTCATCTTTTGAGAACAGATTTTCTCTGTGTTCCTTCAAAGTCTTCAATGCAAGGTAGCAGTGACCAGAGCATAAATTTGTAGATTGCAATTCCCTCTGCCCCTTCCCCAAGTTTCAATTTGGTTTTGCCGGTCGTATCTTCTCATTTTTTTAAAGGTTCGGTCAATGGGTTCAGATTGCAATAAAGAAACTGAGGGACTGTCAGAGGCCTGCTCTAAGCTAATGATATTTCAAAGACGTTTCCTCAATTATGGCCTAATAACGGCGAAAAAACTAATACTCAAATTTTGGAAAAAGACGACAGTCCCTACAGTGAAGATTTGGATAACTGATACGTCCGAGACATTATATATAGAAAACATTAGGTTTCTCTTGGCTGAAAGAGCAGATCAATTTCTCAAGACATGGTTGCCTTTCACTGAATTTCTGCATCAACAGAATGGTTAAACACAAATTTAAACCCGATGCCAGAGATGGGTGAAGGTAGGGGGGAAGTGGGGGAAGTATATCTCGATCTTCTCTTTTCTTATTTCTCTTCTTTCCTCTTGCACTTCTTTGGTAGCTTAGGGGAATTTTTCTTGCTTTCTCTTATTTTATTTCTCTTTCTTCATTCTCTTTTTTCCTTTTTTTTCGATTTAGGTTTTAATGTTAAAAATGAAGCTGTACAATAATTGTATAACTGTTCTGTCGATTGCCTTATCCCTGTACAATCGCGTCTAATAAATTAAGTTTAAAAAAAAAAAGAAGTAGCTGGACAAATAAAAAAATTGTATAGAAATATATTGTACTATATTTCCAACCTGGAAATTATTTCATTCCGCATTGCACTTCATTAGCACTTTCTAAAGGGCCTGTCCCACCAGCATGCGACTACATGCGGCAGGCGCGACCTAACGTGGTCGCTTGAGCCGTACGGCCTCACGGGGCCGGTCCCACTTCGATCGCCAGAGCCGTATGGTGTGTGTTGCTGGTCCCGACATCGCGCGGGGCTCCGAAAAATTGACAATGTCCAAAAAATCCATGCGCTAACGGCCAGCCGGCCCACAGCCACGTTGAGGCTGTAGGCACCGTCTCGACGGGCGTGCGTAGCGCCTCGACGCCATAGGCTGCGTTTTGACACCGTACGCAGCATCTTGACGCCTTCGCTCGAACTTCACATCAACTCGTACGGGATCACTCGACCTTCGCGCGGCCCCCGCTTCCAGTTTGGTCACGCTTGCCGCATGCAGTCGCATGCTGGTGGGACAGGCCCTTAACTTGTTATTCTTCAACAGAGCAAGGGATTGGAATACCCTACCAGCCAGCTTCAGAGGTCTCCAAAACCTCAACACATACAAAGATGCAACTCCAAAAGCATCTCCATCTAGACTAGCACATCCACCACCATCACAGTGCTGAGTGGTGCTCTACCTAGAGCTTTCAGCGTATTACATCCACATCCAGATATGGAATGAGCTGCCAGAGGAACTAGTTGAGGCACAAACTATAACACCATTTAAAAGATATTTAGACAGGTGCATAGATAGGAAAGGTTTAGAGGGATATGGGCCAAACATGGGCAGTGGTACTCGTGTAGAAGGGGCACCTCATTCGACATGGGCGCTGTGCCTTGCTTCCATGCTGTATGACTCTGTGCCGCTATAACTCTATCATGCAACCACTCCCCTGATTAATTCTACAGAAAAAAAAAAATGCTTTTTATATTTGCATTTACTAATCCACTGCCCCAGAACTATTAATCAGCAGTAAAAGATCAGTTTTTGGTGTGCACAGTTCATAAGCTCATAAGTAATAGGAGCAGAATGAGTCCATTCAGCCCTTCGAGTCTATTCTGCCATTTAATCATGGATGATCTATCTTGTTCTCTCAACCCCATTCTCCTTCCTTCGCCTGCAACTAGTCAATCTCTTCTTTAAAAGTACCCAATGACTTGGCCTCCTACAATCAATGTGGACAATCAACGTTGTCCTCCACAGATGCTGTCTGACCTGCTGTGTTCTAGGAAGGTAGAAGTTTGTTAAACTTGGTGAAGAGTTGAAGAACCTCAATCTCAGAAATATTAGTCCTCATAGACTACATAGATAGAAGAAACAGGAAAACGTGAAGGTTTCGTGGAGATGAAACCTACAAGTGTTAGATCCTGCAAGCCTCCTCCCTTCACCGCCTACAACTATGCCTGTTCCACCCCTGCAGCTTGACCCGAATATCCCATTTCTGCAGCACAGCCAGCCATACAACTACAAAAACACACACTGTAAGAAGCTTCCAAGTGCTGAAATGGCAGTGCAATTATTTGTATTCCAGGGGGGCATTTATTAGAAAGAGTAGTTATTCTCCAAAGCGCTCAGCTACAGAGCAGATACTAAGCAAACAGCATGATGAAAACTTGGATGGGCTGTGACTGTCCAGTGGCTGGAGCACTTGGGAACTAAGTGGAATTCAAGGATTATGGATCAAGCTGAAAGCAACAACACCCCTGTGACTAAATTTATCGTCCATATGGTCTGTGCCAGGAAGTAGGAAGCAGGAAATACAAATTATATTAAAATTATGTATGGAAAGTATAATAACAATTGGGAAATGCAGTGGGATTAAAGGAGGGAAGTTAAAGAAAAAGGCGGAAAAAATAAGGTATATTTTACGAATTTCCAACACCAATTAACGTCTGAGAAATTTAGAATTTATCTTGTAAAATCAACTTCTCTGGAGCCGGAAAGGTATTTCAAGTAATTTTCACATCGCGTCATTAAAACCAACACATTTTCCTAATGTTTTCAATTAACTTTAGTGGGAGTTCATTGGCAAGTTATTATGTTCACACCAATGTAGCCACTTCCCAAAGCCACAAGCTGCTAGTCTGAAGAAGGGTTTCAACCCGAAATGTTGCCTATTTCCTTCGCTCCGTAGATGCTGCCTCACCCGCTGAAGTTCTCCGGCATTTTTGTCTACCTTCGATTTTCCAGCATCTGCAGTTCCTTCTTAAACAAGCTGTTATTTTAGTTGTTCTTTGATCATTGTGGTGCTGGTAGCTGCAAACTCCAGCCCAATAAATGCTTCCATTTGGTTCTAATGGGAAATCTATTTCATATTGTTAATTCAAAGCATTTATTGTATCATTGCATTGATTGTGAATGTCAGGCCTGGAGTGCTATCAAATAACATCCGTCAGGACATATCAAAAGTGGAACTGTAAACAATGCCTATATTTTCACTAATTGGTAATTATTCTGGATTAAGTCATATTATGCTAGTGTCAAAATGTTTGATCCGATTCATTTCTACGAAAGGTTCGCGCAGCTATGAGTTCACTAATGACTTATTATAGAAGCACAGGAGTGAACGGTTCATCTCACTAGTTAATGCTTCCTGCATCCGGCCACATCACAACATTCTCAGGATATGATAAAAACCTTCACCATCTGTTATATCGTTCACAGGCTCGGCGGGGATTTCAGTTACCTAAAAACTCATTAACTAACAACATTTGACAAGCCCAATAGTGTGAGAGGAAAGCAAGCAACAGTATAAATTCCTTAAACCCACTCATTAACTGCGAGACTGAATGACCGATCATATCATGGAAGGTTCAATTTACCATCTCTCGGCTGAGGTTTTCAGAAATGTAATCTATGTAGACTGGCAAAATGCATCGTGTGGTCTGCCTATCTTCATTGGTCAGGGCATTAAGGGTCAGGAAGTTGTGATGCAGTTTTATAGAACGTTGGTTAGGCTGCATTTGGAGTATTGAGTGGAGTTCTGGTCAACCACATTATAGGAAGGATGTGGAGGCTTTGGACAGGATGTAGAAGAGGTTTACCAGAATGATACCTGGATTAGAGGCTGTTAACTATAAAGAGAAGTTGAACAGATTGGCATTTGTTTTCTCTGGAATACCAGAGATTGAGTGGCAACATGAGAAAAGGTTACAACATTATGGGAGGCAGAGACAGGCTGTCAAAACTTAGAAATGTCAATGCCTAGAGGGCATAGCTTTGAGGTGAAAGGGGAAAAGTTTAAAGGAGATGTGCCAAGCAGTTTTATTTTTACACAGTGGGTGGTGGGTTCGTGGAAATGGTGGTCAGGAGTGGTGATGGAGGCAAATACATTAGGGGATTAAGAGACGTTTAGATAGGCATGCAGATAGGCAAGGAATGGAGGGGTATGGGTCATGGTCTGGCAGGTGACAATACGTTATCTTGGCATCATGTTTGTCACAGATATTGTGGGCAGGAGAACATGTTCTTGTGCTGTATTTTTCTATGTTCTAAGTCGTGTAAATCAGCATAGAATCGTTATCAATGTTGTAACATGGTCAATAATGTTTACTTGTCATCTGTACTGGACGTGGAACAGTGAGATTCAAACTTACTGCAACGTTACAGGCTCATTAACAGAAGAACACAACACATAGATATACGATTAACAATAATATAACACATTTATCAGCTAATACAATAAATTATCAGTTTAAAGTGTTCAAGTTAACCTTAATGGGCCTGTCCCACTTAGGCGACTTTTTAGGCGAGTGCAGGAGACTCTGCACTCGCCACATGATTGTCACATGTTTGTCACATGTTCGCTGGTGAGTCTCCTTCATGGTCGCGAGGAGTTCCCGCATTCTGGGAACTAGTCGCGGCCTCAGTATGGTCACCGCAAAGTTTTCAACATGTTGAAAATTTTTCTGCGACAAAAAATTGGTTGCCATGTGGAAAATCGATAATCCTGTAGTCGTCGGTGCAATTGTAGTGGGGCCACCATGTAGTTATGGGTAGTTTAGGTAGCCATAGGTAGTTTTAGTTAATCGCCTTTACTGACCGCTCATTTTCATTGTCTCATTGGGGGAAAAAAAAAGTAAGCAGGAGTTTTCAGAACCTAACATAACCGACCGGTAATGTTAAATGCCCGCCGAACTTCACAGCTGTGTATCTCTGGCTTATTAAAAGTTGTCTGGCTTCTTAAAAGTTGTCTCCACTCCTTCTTCCCCCCCCTCCCCATCTCCCCCCTTCTCAAGGACTTACCGTACACTGTGCTAGCTGTCTTAATTACAGCTCCAACCTTCCTGTTCATCGCGGTGTGTGTGTCTGTGCCACCTTGTCTTTGTACCATGTGAATTTCAGACAGCGCTCCCCCGCTTGCCCTGGCCCCCACTGTGTCTGTGTCTGTGTCTGTGTCTGTGTCTGTGTCTGTGTCTGTGTGTGTGTCCGGCCAACATCTAATACTCTGCTACAATCTTGAACCTTTGTAACATCTTGCGACACTATTGCTCCTGCCTTCACATATCGCCCCAAATCTATAATTTACATGAAGTATAATTCAGCTGGATGTTTTGTAGTGTTATTATTAAGGCTGAAGTGGTTCCTGATATTTGCTCGCTATGCATTGAAAAGGCAATCACATACAAAAAGGAAAACTGCAATTTCCCCAGCTGATTCCAATGGCATATTACCCACATGCTGAACTATTGGGTCTCCTTTCCCCTCCTTCAAATGGCTCCACCAGATCAACATCGCCCCCTTATCTGATTCCACTTATCAACTCCCTTATTGATCAGATTCCAGAATCTACAACCTCTTTTGTCTCAATTATAACCTTCCCGTCACTGTCTCAAACTCCTCCATCCCTTCACCTTTCTGGTTCCATCTGCCCCATATTATTTCTCTCCTTTTTGCTCTTCGCTTATCTGGTTCTAACTAATACCCACTATCTGTTCTCTCCCAACATCACCCCTCCTTCTCTCCAACCTGGCTCCATCTGCTCATCATCCCGCCTCCTCGCCTCTTTCCAACTATCGCTTGCCAGCCCCTGCCTCAAAGCTCCCTGTTACCTCTCCATTCTCCTTATCTCCCCTCCTTATGCTCAGAGCGATGTAGAATCGCAAACCAAAATGTTTCCTTTCCTGTGTAAGAAAGAACTGCAGATGCTGGTAAAATCGAAGGTAGACGCAAAATGCTGGAGTAACTCAGCGGGTGAGGCAGCATCTCTGGAGAGAAGGAATGGGCCACCTGAAGAAGGGTCTCGATCCGAAACGTCGCCCATTCCTTCTCTCCAGAGATGCTGCCTCACCCGCTGAGTTCCTCCAGCAGTTTGCTTTTTGCTCCAGATTCCAGCATTCGAGGACAGATATGATATGTTGGGTGAGATAAGTTCTATTTGGATTTGAGTATAGGAGCAGGGAGGTTCTACTGCAGTTGTACAGGGTCTTGGTGAGACCACACCTGGAGTATTGCGTACAGTTTTGGTCTCCAAATCTGAGGAAGGACATTATTGCCATAGAGTGAGTGCAGAGAAGGTTAACCAGACTGATTCCTGGGATGTCAGGACTGTCTTATGAAGAAAGACTGGATAGACTTGGTTTATACTCTCTAGAATTTAGGAGATTGAGAGGGGATCTTATAGAAACTTACAAAATTCTTAAGGGGTTGGACATGCTAGATGCAGGAAGATTGTTCCCGATGTTGGGGAAGTCCAGGCCAAGGGGTCACAGCTTAAGGATAAGGGGGAAATCCTTTAAAACCGAGATGAGAAGAACTTTTTTCACACAGAGAGTGGTGAATCTCTGGAACTCTCTGCCACAGAGGGTAGTTGAGGCCAGTTCATTGGCTATATTTAAGAGGGAGTTAGATGTGGCCCTTGTGGCTAAGGGGATCAGGGGGTATGGAGAGAAGGCAGGTATGGGATACTGAGTTGGATGATCAGCCATGATCATATTGAATGGCGGTGCAGGCTCGAATGGCCTACTCCTGCACCTAATTTCTATGTTTCTATGTTTCTACTCCACCTGATATATCATTGCTAGGACAGGTAATTTTATTCTACATTTCTCATTCACGTGAGGATTTTCACTCTCCAGGCAGACATGTCTGTTCCTGTAATTATTACGTTAGCGAGATAAAATAAGCCTGTTTTCTTTGTTTAATGCATGTAACAATATATAAGTATAGTGTACTTCCAGATACTATCCCTTGGAGACTATTTGTTCTGCCATATTTACCAGATAATTCAGAAGAAAATGGGATTTCAGTAATTAATCTGCATTGTTGAGGAGTCGGGTCTAAATCAATAGCCCACTGGATCTTTAAACTGAATTGCACGTCCCTGATTAGCAGGCAGACCTGAAAGTTTAACATTGCTGTAATATAAAGAGACATGTCGGTACATAGTAAGCTTCAGAATGGTGCGATTCATCTTTTTATTAAGCAAGAAGTTATAATATTAGTGTAAACACTCATTTCATAGAAACATAGAAATTAGGTGCAGGAGTAGGCCATTCGGCCCTTCGAGCCTGCACCGCCATTCAATATGATCATGGCTGATCATCCAACTCAGTATCCCGTACCTGCCTTCTCTCCATACCCTCTGATCCCCTTGGCCACAAGGGCCACATCTAACTCCCTCTTAAATATAGCCAATGAACTGGCCTCAACTACCCTCTGTGGCAGAGAGTTCCAGAGATTCACCACTCTCTGTGTGAAAAAAGTTCTCCTCATCTCGGTTATAAAGGATTTCCCCCTTATCCTTAAGCTGTGACCCCTTGTCCTGGACTTCCCCAACATCGGGAACAATCTTCCTGCATCTCGCCTGTCCAACCCCTTAAGAATTTTGTAAGTTTCCATGTTTAATGTTTAAAAAAAAAAGCCCTAGAAATGAAAACACATCACTTTGGACTTTGTCCCCTACATGTTAGCGACTGGGCTAAATAATATCAGTATTAACTGAGTTTTTTTAGTTGGAGATTTCCTTACATAATTAGTCCGATATTACTTCAAAATATAGCATCATTTTATTACATATGATGACAGATTACAGAAGCATGAAACACATGTAGTTTCTTTGCTTCCCAATTTTCCACTATTTTCTTTCTCTCTTGTTTAGTTTAGAGAAACAGGATGGAAACAGGCCCTTTGGCCCATCTAACCAGCGATCACCGGCACACTAGTTCTATCCTACACACTAGGAACAATTTACAGAAGCCAATTCACTTGCAAAGCCACACGACTTTGAGTCGTGGGAGGAAACCGGAGCACCTGGAGGAAACCCACGCAGTCACAGGGAAAACGTACAAACTCTGTACAGACAGCACCCATAGTCAGAATCGAACTCTGGTCTCTGATGCTATAAGGCAGCGACTCGATCGCTGCGTCACTGTACCACACTAAACTCCTTCCGTTTAATTGACACAGAACCATCTTGCATAAATATTGCCTTAAATATTTGCCCCTCCAAAGTTAAGAGCACACAAACCTCACTTTGCCCACCAGCCCATGTTTAATGTGCCTTTAACGTTTGGAACAGTATTTTTAACATTTTTTATTCTTGCCATTCATCACAAAACAAATATAAAAATTTCATCATCAATTGAATTAATATAACAAATAAAATGGTTCTCTATGCATCAAATCCACTTGAGGAAAATACTACCAGAGGGTCAATTCAGTGTAACGAAAGGTAAAATCAGAAGTCTGGGATGTTTCCATACCATGAATAAAGGTCTTGCTATTGGAGCCAACTTTAATGAATCTTCTATGCAAAAATAAATCAATAGCAGCAAATTATTTAATATTTTTGCTTTTTTCTGAACTAATATAATGGTTTCAATCAAATTGAAACATTTTTAACAAATTCATCCAAAGTCCTTAATAAAAAAGAATGTGGTCCTGAGTAATGTTATGCCCCTGTCCCACTTAGGAAACCTGAACGGAAACCTCTGGAGACTTTGCGCCCCACCCAAGGTTTCCGTGCGGTTCCCGGAGGTTTTTGGCGGTCTCCGTACCTGCTTCCACTACCTGCAACCTCCGGCAACCACCTGCAACCTCCGGTAACTGCACGGAAACCTTGGGTGGGGCTCAAAGTCTCCAGAGGTTTTCGTTCAGGTTTCCTAAGTGGGACAGGGGCATAAGGGAACTTTTTCTGCACTCCTAGAATGCTGGCAAAAATAATCTCAAGACCCACGGCTTCTTTTACACCCTAAAGATCTCCAGTTCCCTTTGAATATTTGTGAATTATAACCAGTGCAAATGCCACAGAACCAGCTTTGATTCTGAGGAACTTCTAACTTTTCATCAAAAATCACAAACTGAGCTCTGGTGAGCAGAGCACTCATTCACATCCTTGGACAAATACAACCAACGCCAAATAAACATTTACCTGCTCCAAGCAACATGTTGATCCAAGTTTAGAGTTCTAATATAGCAAACCACATCTCATTGAAGTGCAATGTAAAGAATCTTACTCCAAGCATAGCAATTAAATATGAAAACCTGATCCGAGTATTAAATGTTCCCAATTATCCTCTTTAAAACAAAAATGAGTGGATTAACTCTTGTGAACGCTGTGTTAAATATCTCACAGCCATTGATTTGGAGGTTTAATTTGTGGTATATACAGTAAAACATGATTTTTTACAATGAATTGCTGAATAAATAGTTAAATGCATGGCATCACAAAATTTGGACGTTAGAACATAGAGCGTACCTCACAGGAACAGGCCCATTGGCCCATAATATCTGTGCCAAACATGATGCCAAGATCAACTCTTATTTGCGTATAATCCCTGCATATCAATGCGGTTATCTAAAAGTCTCTTAAATCCCACTATAGTACCTTCCCCCACCATGCATTCCAGGCACTCGCTCACCTCTGCCTAAAAACCTTATTATTATCCACAACTCCTTTAAACTTTGTTCCTCTCACCTTAAAGCTATGAGAAAAATGTGCTGACTGTCAGAAATATCTATG
Organism: Leucoraja erinaceus; assembly: GCF_028641065.1. Lineage (NCBI taxonomy): Eukaryota > Metazoa > Chordata > Chondrichthyes > Rajiformes > Rajidae > Leucoraja > Leucoraja erinaceus. Next base: position 165,840,305 of record NC_073377.1, read on the forward strand.
CTTGTCATCATTATATGTACTTCTATCAAGTCTCCCCTCAACCTCAGGCATTCCAGAGAAAATCAGTCCAACCTCGCCTTGTAGAGAATACTCCCGGATCCAGGCATCATTTTGGTGAACATTCTCTGCACCATTTACAAAGCTTCCACACCCTTTCTGCAATAAGGGAACCAAAACTTCACGTAACACTCAAAATGCAGCCGAATCCATCCCATCAAGCTGCATCAGGACTTCATGACTCTGATACTCAGTGCCTTGACCAGTGAAGGTAAGCATACCATATGCCTTCTTTACCACTTGCAGCCACTTTCAGAGACTTATGAGCTTGACCCCAAGTTCCCTCTGTACCTTAATGCTCTTTCTGGTAATTGTATGTTTCCCCTCTACATTCAACATTGCAAAGTGCAACATCTCACAGTTGCTTGCATTGAACTCCATCTGCCATCTCTTTGCCCATTTCTGGAACCGATTTATATCTTGCTGTATACTTTGACATCCTTCCTCATTGGTATCACATGCAAACTTAAGGGCCTGTCCCACTTGCGTGTCCTTGGCATGCAAATTACGTGCCCTCGTGGTCGCGTTGAGGCGCACGGGCATCGTATGGCCATGCGGGGCCGGTCCCACTGAGAAGCGCGGAGGGGTATGTAGTTGTGCAGGTGATACCAGGTGCAGGAGTAGGTCATTTGGCCCTTTGAGCCAGCACCACCATTCAATGTGATCATGGCTGATCATCCCCAATCAGTACCCCATTCCTGCCTTCTCCCCATATCCCCTGACTCCGCTATTTTTAAGAGCCCTATCTAGCTCTTTCTTGAAAGCATCCAGAGAACCTGCCTCCACCGCCCTCTGAGGCAGAGAATTCCACAGACTCACCACTCTCTGTGAGAAAAAGTGTTTCCTCGTCTCCGTTCTAAATGGCCGACTCCTTATTCTTAAACTGTGGCCCCTGGTTCTGGACTCCCCCAACATCGGGAACATTGAACATTGCTTCCCTTGAGAATGAGGCTGTGGAAATAGATATGGGAAGCAAGGAAATGAGAGATGAACAAAACAGATATTTTGCATTAATAAAGTTAAGATCTTCAATATTCCTTCCATAGCATTGAGCAAAATTCAGCATCTGTTGTTCCCATAACAACTAGCACCATTTACTCCCGGGATGGGGACATGCAGACATGCCTGTGAGACTCAAGTTATTTCTAGTTGTGCATCATCCCATGTTTACTTCCCATGGTTCAATAATTCCCCACAACAGAAGCCCAATACAAGTATTAACACCCACTCATCCAAATCCTCCAGAGCAGTCCAGACAACAGAGGAGCCATCAATTTCCTCCATCACATTGAACATAAAATATAATAAAATAACAGATCCGTTCAGCATTTCAAGTTTTATATGGAAAGACATTCTTGCCATAGAGGAAGTACAGAGACGGTTCACCAGACTGATTCCTGGGATGTCAGGACTGTCTTATGAAGAAAGACTGGATAGACTTTGCTTGTACTCGCTAGAATTTAGAAGATTGAGGGGGGATCTTATAGAAACTTACAAAATTCTTAAGGGGTTGGACAGGCTAGATGCAGGAAGATTGTTCCCGATGTTAGCGAAGTCCAGAACAAGGGGTCACAGTTTAAGGATAAGGGGGAAATCTTTTAGGACCGAGATGAGAAAAACATTTTTCACACAGAGAGTGGTGATTCTGTGGAATTCTCTGCCACAGAAGGTAGTTGAGGCCAATTCATTGTTAGGGAGTTAGATGTGGCCCTTGTGGCTAAAGGGATCAGGGGGTATGGAGAAAAGGCAGGTACAGGATACTGAGTTGGATGATCAGCCATGATCATATTGAATGGCGGCGCAGGCTCGAAGGGCCGAATGGCCTACTCCTGCACTTATTTTCTATGTTTCTATCTCCTTGTTGCTTTATTTTTCTGACCATTTTTTTTTTCATTTACAACACAAAGTACAAAAATAAATGCAGGCTATTAGTATTGGCCCTGAAAATTTAGCATTTGGCATTGTTCCTTCTGATTGTGCAGATTCGGGGGCTAATTGCAGCATTTCAGCAGTCAAACATTGAAGTCTGCAGCTTTTCACTTCCATTAAGCCACCGCACTTGGGTGAGTCACTGTTCACGAGTGCCCTTGATCACATAGCATAGGCCAAATTATATTCCATTAAAACTCTTTTAAATAAGACCGCATTCTGAATCTCATATTGAAGTGTTTAGCACTGGTATTAGATTCAAAGACTCCTATTTTCCCCTTTTCCTTTCACAGTTTAACCTTGCCCCTGCTAAAAATTGTGGGAATTAAACTTGGCACTTTAAGATGTAAAAGCACTTCAGACAACCCACTTACACTGTGCAAGTAGATTTGATTTAGCGTCTTAACTTCTTACTAAGAGAACACCAAATGGTGGGCGATCAGAAACTTTCTCTGTGGATTGGGGAAATCTGCATGAAGGTTTCTCACAGCCCCTCATGAAAACATTGGTCGGTGGCTGACAAGGAAAGAGGTCAGACTAAATAGCAAAAGATGAGCTGTTAGAGGAACTCAGCAGGTTAGGCAGCATTTGTGGAGGAAATAATGAGCGTTTTCCCACTGATTCTCTTTACTCTAGTTTAGTTTAGAGATACAGCGCGGAAACAGGCCGTTCGGCCCATCGATCCTGCACCAACCAGCGATCCACACACATTAACACTATTCCACACACACACACACACACTAGGGACAATTTTACATTTACACCAAGCCAATTAACCTACAAACCTGTACTCTAGTCTGGAACCAAAATATCCAGAGAAGAGGAAAGGGACACAGCCAATATAAAGAGCTGACATGAAAGGGATAGGGCAAGGATAAGGGGGAAACCCTTTAGGACCGAGATGAGGAAAACATTTTTCACACAGAGAGTGGTGAATCTCTGGAACTCTCTGCCGCAGAAGGTAGTTTTGTATTGTATTGTATTGTATTCAAATTTATTGTCATTGTCTCAATTTGAGACAACGAAATGAATTTCCCTTACAGGCAGCATCACAAAAAAAATCATTAATAAAAATCAATAAATAAATAAATAAATAAATAAATAATAAAACATATTAAAAATAAAATTGAAATTGAATTTCAAAAAAAGCAGTTCATTGGCTATATTTGAGGCCAGTTCATTGTCTATATTTAAGAGGGAGTTAGATGTGGCCCTTGTGGCTAAAGAGATCAGGGGGTATGGAGAGAAGGCAGGTTTGGGATACTGAGTTGGATGATCAGCCATGATCTTATTGAATGGCGAATGGTGCAGGCTCGAAGAGCCGAATGGCCTACTCCTGCACCTAATTTCTATGTTTCTAAGATGTGGCAAGCAATAGGCAAGGAGGCTTCAGTTGGTAGATGGTCAGATGGTGGTGGGTTGGGTGGAAATTGTGACAGAGGTGGGGAGGTGATCTGTGGAGGCAACAATGGACTACAGATGAAGGAATCTGATTAGAAAAGGAAAGAGATGAATCAAACCAAATGACAAAGGTTGGGTGAGCAGATGAGGAGGGAACCCAGTGGGGGGAGTGTGTGGGACAAATGAAATGGAGTTGGTGCAGGGTAGTTGAGGGGAGGGGTGCGATGGTTTGGAAGGAAAGTGCGTGCGAGAGGATCTGGGCAGTTCAGAAGGAGAGAAAGAGGCAGAGGAGGAGCAGTTACCTGAAATTGGATAATTCTATGTTCATACCTCATGCTGTCCATGTGCAGATTATCCAAGCACAGCATGAAGTGTTGTTCCTTTTGTTAACATTTAGCTTCACCCTGGCAGTGGAGGAGACCGAGGATAGAAAGGTCGGTCTGGGAATTAAATCAGAAGCTCCTGATACCCATGCCAGGCAGAGCACAAATGTTCAGCAAAGCAGTCGCCTCACCTGCGCTTGTTCTTACCAATGTAGAGGAGCCTACGTCAAGATTGCTGAAGCAATAGACAAGATTGGAAGAGGTGCATGTGAATCTCTGCCTCGTTCGATCCAAATGAAGGGTCCCAACCCAAAACGTTGACAGTCCTTGTCCCTCCTCAGATGTGGCCTGACACACTGAGTTTCACCAGCAGCTCCAGATTCCAGCATCTGCAATTTCCTGTGTCTCCCGTTAGAATAAATAGATGTATACAGATTTTCTTCTTCAGTTTTAATAAACATAACTTAAGATTCAGATTCAAACTTGATTGTCATTGCAATTGACTGGCAATCACCAAGGTGCAGAGTAAAGTAATGTAACAGCCACAGGGAAGAAGCTGTTCCTGGACCTGCTGGTCCGGCAACGGAGAGACCTGTAGCGCCTCCCGGATGGTAAGAGGGTAAACAGTCCATGGTTGGGGTGAGAGCAGTCCTTGGCGATGCTGAGCGCCCTTCGCAGACAGCGCTTGCTTTGGACAGACTCAATGGGGGGAGCGAGGAACCGGTGATGCGTTGGGCAATTTTCACCACCCTCTGCAGTGCCATCCAGTCAGAGACAGAGCAGTTGCCATACCATAATGTGATACAGTTGGTATGTATAAGACTGTATGTATAAGTATCTAAAAGACTGGAGACACAAGAGACCATGGTTAAAACGAATGAAGATTGATAAAGATAACGTAGGCTTTTTTTTTCCTAATTCGTATTCAGATGTAAACTCTCCTGGAGATGAGGGCAAAAGGTAAAATCTGTGTAGGCTGATTAACACATGCATTGTGAAACTTGGATATTTTCCCACTCACTCAAGTAGTCATTGACATATATTTTGGATTGCAATAATGTTCCATCAAATATTGTCTTGTGTTCTACAACAGTCAGACATGAAATCAGTAATTATTTTTTATTTTGGTAATTGCTTGGTGTAAATTGGTCAGCTTAAACTAATAGATAGATATAGATATGCCATTTATTGTCACTATACATGTACAGCAATAGAAAGTTGAACTCGTTGAACAATTAACTGATTGAAACATATAAGATTGTTAAGGGCTTGGACACGCTAGAGGCAGGAAACATGTTCCCGATGTTGGGGGAGTACAGAACCAGGGGCCACAGTTTAAGAATAAGGGGTAAGCCATTTAGAACGGAGATGAGGAAACACTTTTTCTCACAGAGAGTGGTGAGTCTGTGGAATTCTCTGCTTCAGAGGGCGGTGGAGGCAGGTTCTCTGGATGCTTTCCAAGAGAGAGCTAGATAGGGCTCTTAAAGATAGCGGAGTCAGGGGATATGGGGAGAAGGCAGGAACGGGGTACTGATTGGGGATGATCAGCCATGATCACATTGAATGGCGGTGCTGGCTCGAAGGGCTGAATGGCCTACTCCTGCACCTATTGTCTATTGAAAGTGACATAAAGAAAATGTATCCACCCAGGTCAAAAAATGTTTGCAAATATGTTTATTTTACTGACAATTAGTAAGAGGCATATCTCTGCACCCATATATACAATACAATCAGTTTTTATTCATCACATTGCACAAAAAGTGCATGAAATGAATTTGCATGGGATTAAGCAGATGTGTTTTCATAAAAGGAAGTATTTTTTAAAGAATAAAACACAATATATGAAGCAATAACATTGATGTGATGATTCAGTAAGATCACTAGACTATATCTAGTCTGTCTCTGCCTTGTGTCAGCACTGAAACTTTAAAATATCACCTTTCAATTCAAATGCAGATGAAATTTTTTTTTTTTAAATGAGAGACAAAGCAAAGCAATCATTTCATGCTGAGTTTTTCTGACGGAGCCAAAAATTAGTAAGCAGTTTGGGCTGTCCTCGAATTTACCTTGTTCATTTAGGCACTTCTCAGCTGGATACCTCAACAATAGCCAAGTTAAACTCAATTCCATCAAAACTGTGGTTCAAACCTCAGGTTCCCCTTGAAAAACATCAAGGAGGTTTATTTCTTTTGTATTTCAGACTGGTTCTTAGAATGAGGCTGACATGGGCTAGAGGGGCTGCCATTCCTCCTTATCCCCATTGACTTGAAATGTTGGAAGTTGGCCTTCTCAAACAACTGCGGCCTTTGAGACGGTGTTTCCTTGGGAATGTTAGATACTGAATTCAAAAGGATCTGACCCAGTGGCAAAGAACAGATCAGAAAATAAGTGCAGCGTGGGGGTCAAGAGAATTGAAAGACAACAGCGCTCTATAAAACTTGCTGCTCTTGTTCTTGTAGCTGTAAGAAGTTAAAGGGAAGGAAAACATTGCTGAAATAACCTTCATCTGTTGCTGCAATACATGAATTAATCAAATACATTGTGGCCACTGTGAAGAGTCAAACGTGACCAGATGCAAAGAACAAGATGCTGTAGGAATTCAGCGGGCCAGGCAGCATGGTGGCACAGCAATAGAGTTGCTGCCTTCTGGCGTCAAAGACCCGGGTTCGATCCTGACAACAGGTGCTGTCTATACAGAGGTTGTACATTCCCCCTGTGACTCTTCCATTTTTTTTTCTCCAGGTGCTCCAGTTTTCTCCCACACTCCAAAGACGTACGCGTTTGTAGGTTAATTGGCTTTAGTAAAATTGTAAATTGTCCCTATTGTGTAGGATGGAACTAGTGTACAGGGCAATTAAGGGATAGCGTGGTCTCTGTCGGGCCGAAGGGCCTATCTCTGCGCTGGTAGACAAAAGTGCTGGAGAAACTCAGCGGGTACAGCAGCATCTATGGAGCGAAGGAAAAAGGCAACGTTTCGTCCCGAAACGTTGCCTTTTTCCTTCGCTCCATAGATGCTGCTGCACCCGCTGAGTTTCTCCAGCACTTTTGTCTACCTTCGATTTTCCAGCATCTGCAGTTCCTTCTTAAACCATTTCTGCGCTGTATGTCTAAAGTCAAATTTAAATCTAGAGGGAATGGACAGAAAACATTTTGGGCTGGGATCTATCTTCAGATAGACTGGAGTAGGGAAGAGAAACCTGGTGCGCATGGGACAAAGCCTCGCAAAATGATATGTGGATACTGGTCAGAAGGGATTGATTAACAGATAACATATAACATATAACATATATAACATATAACAATTACAGCACGGAAACAGGCCATCTCGGCCCTACAAGTCCATGCCGAACAAATTTTTTTTTCCCCTTAGTCCCACCTGCCTGCACTCATACCATAACCCTCCATTCCCTTCTCATCCATATGCCTATCCAATTTATTTTTAAATGATACCAATGAACCTGCCTCCACCACTTCCACTGGGAGCTCATTCCACACCGCCACCACTCTCTGCGTAAAGAAGTTCCCCCTCATATTACCCCTAAACTTCTGTCCCTTAATTCTGAAGTCATGTCCTCTTGTTTGAATCTTCCCTATTCTCAAAGGGAAAAGCTTGTCCACATCAACTCTGTCTATCCCTCTCATCATTTTAAAGACCTCTATCAGGTCCCCCCCTTAACCTTCTGCGCTCCAGAGAATAAAGACCTAACTTATTCAACCTATCTCTGTAACTTAGTTGTTGAAACCCAGGCAACATTCTAGTAAATCTCCTCTGTACTCTCTCTATTTTGTTGACATCCTTCCTATAATTGGGCGACCAAAATTGTACACCATACTCCAGATTTGGTCTCACCAATGCCTTGTACAATTTTAACATTACATCCCAGCTTCTATACTCAATACTCTGATTTATAAAGGCTAGCATACCAAAAGCTTTCTTTACCACCCTATCTATATGAGATTCCACCTTCAAGGAACTATGCACGGTTATACCCGTGGGTGGAGAAAGTGGACCATGGCTGGAGGTGAATAGGAGACAATAGGGTGACAGATTAAGGAACCCCCCCCCCCCTACTATCAGTCAGAAGCGCACTTATTTTCTGCTTAAGATTTCAGCATCTGCAGTTTCTAGCGTCTCCAGTCATTGTCTCAAATAATTACAAAACAGCTCTTATTCTGTGTTGAGGATAAACTTGTTCATAAAATAGTTGAACACAATGGGGCCACGGATGCTCCCCTTGAAAATTAATTGCAGAGATATATCTCAGGGAAGTAATGCTTGATATCTAAGTCCATCCGGCTACTGAAGAATTTTCCATTGCGTCATATCGACTTCAATCTTGCAAGGATTCCAAATTATAAATTGTCTTCCAGCAATAGATTCTGAGATCCACGTCTGGAGTTAAAAGGCTCAAACTTACAGAGTTCAGCAGGAAACGAGAGTGTGGCCACAAACAAGAGGCAAAGATGGTAGTTCAAAAGAAAACACTAAAGGATAGACAAAGACACGGGAAGAAATACACACATTATGTTCATTTTCAGTGAAATTCTGGAGAGAAATGGGAGTCAATGCAACCCATATAGATTTACTAGAATGTTGCCTGGGTTTCAGCAACTAAGTTACAGAGAAAGGTTGAACAAGTTAGGGCTTTATTCTTTGGAGCGCAGAAGGTTAAGGGGGGACTTGATAGAGGTTTTTAAAATGATGAGAGGGATAGACGGAGTTGACGTGGAAAAGCTTTTCCCACTGAGAGTAGGGAAGATTCAAACAAGGGGACATGACTTGAGAATTAAGGGACGGATGTTTAGGGGTAACATGAGGGGGAACTTCTTTACTCAGAGAGTGGTAGCTGTGTGGAATGAGCTTCCAGTGAAGGTGGTGGAGGCAGGTTCGTTTTTATCATTTAAAAATAAATTGGATAGTTATATGGATGGGAAGGGAATGGAGGGTTATGGTCTGAGCGCAGGGACTAGGGGAGATTAAGTGTTCGGCACGGACTAGAAGGGTCGAGATGGCCTGTTTCCATGCTGTAATTGTTATATGGTTATATAGATGATTGTCGAGTGTTCAAAGCCCATCTTACCAGGATTCAGTCGAGGGGAATCAGAAAGTTTTGAAAGGGTTAGTTTAGTTTAGTTTAGCTTAGAGAAACAGACACTTTGGCCCGCCGAGTCCGCACCGACCAGCGATGCCTGCACATTAGCACTACCCTACACCCACTAGGGACAATTTTACATTCACACCAAGCCAATTAACCTACAAACCTGTACGCGTTTGCCGTGTGGGAGGAGGAAACGGAAGATTTTGCAGAAAACCCATGCAGTTCCTGGTGAGAACGTACAAACTCCGTACAGACAAGCACCCGTGGTCAGGATCTAACCCAGGTCTCTAGCGCTGTAAGGCATTTTTCTCTCTGGCATTGGTTGTCAGCAGAAGAATATTGAGGGGGCGAGGATAAATATTAACAGGCAGCTTCTGTAACATTAAGAAAGAAACATAGTCGAAATATTGAAAGGTGCAGTTAAAGGAAAGCTACTGTAACCCGTTTGTCAAAAGTGCTGAGCAGTAGGAAATAGATGACTGAAAATGACACTACAGTGTGGGGCTGCAATGAAAGAAGGTACACTTTTAGGCATTTGAGTCATATGGATACTGATTCTTTACAACAGTAGCATGTATAGAATAACACAACTGTGCTAGTAGTGTAATCGATCAATAAGGCAGTGTTTAAAGTAACAACATGTAATAGAAAATGCTGTAAATGTTCCATGCTGAAAATAGATGACATAAGCCATGGCAAATAAACTTGGACTTAAAAAAAGCATTGCCCAATCAATCAGGCATGATTAATTGCAATACAGTATGTGAATACACACATAGCTCTTAAAGATTTATTCAGTACATGCTTTCTATCAATATTTACAGAGTGTTAGATGTCACCCATGTCACCCACGGCCAATCATGGCCATTTTGTAAAGCGTGGCTCGACAGAGGATTCAATCAGGTATTGAGTGATCGAGGTGACTGGTAGAGAAGCCATTCACGCTGTTTTCGTGCAAGGGGCTGATGAACTGGTAAACCACAGAGGGCCCCCACAAGCACAGAGCATTGCGAAAAGCATTTGTGAAATAATCTTGGGAAAATGCTGCAGCTTTCTGTATGAAGGGAATACATATTGAAATATTACTTTGAACCGTTCTCTTCCTGTTGCTCCTGGTGGACTACGGTACCAAAGATATTGTGCACCTTCTGGTCCTGTACAAACAATTATTTATTCTCAAGATTAACAGTTGTTCAGCCAGAGCTGAACACACTTCTCGGCATCTGCATACAATAGTGATTCTTTATTGACAATAAACAATAGACAATAGGTGCAGGAGTAGGCCATTCGGCCCTTCGAGCCAGCACCGCCATTCAATGTGATCATGGCTGATCATCCCCATTCCTGCCTTCTCCCCATATCCCCTGACTCCGCTATTTTTAAGAGCCCTATCTAGCTCTCCCTTGAAAGCATCCAGAGAACCTGCCTCCACCGCCCTCTGAGGCAGAGAATTCCACAGACTCACCACTCTCTGTGAGAAAAAGTGTTTCCTCGTCTCCGTTCTAAATGGCTTACTCCTTATTCTCAAACTGTGGCCCCTGGCTCTGGACTCCCCCAACATCGGGAACATGTTTCCTGCCTCTAGCGTGTCCAAGCCCTTAACAATTTTATACGTTTCAATGAGATCCACCCGCATCCTTCTAAACTCCAGAGTGTACAAGCCCAGCTACTCCATTCTCTCAGCATATGACAGTCCCTCCATCCCGGGAATTAACCTTGTAAACCTGCGCTGCACTCATTCAATGGCAAGAACGTCCTTCCTCAAATTAGGGGACCAAAACTGCACACAATACTCCAGGTGTGGTCTCACTAGGGCTCTGTACAACTGCAGAAGGACCTCTTTGCTCCTATATTCGATTCCTCTTGTTACAAAGGCCAACATGACATTTGCTTTCTTCACTGCCTGCTGTGAAGTTTAAAGTTTAATGATTGCTATTGTGATGTGACATCTGCCAGAATGTCATGCTGAACATTATACCATCCCCTGTTTATATCTTAATAAATAATGCTGGACAACGTCCCACCTCTCTGCTCATTTAATATAAAGTACAGCTTGTTGTCATGTATAAGATGAGTTCTGAAAAACAAATCTAATACATGGCTGGTATCTGCAGCTCGGTATAATCACAACCCAGACACTGCTCTCTCTCTCACAACATTGGAGCTCAAGTGAGATCCTATCCCAGTAGCCCAATCCATCCAGTCCCACCAAATTCCAGGGATGGCGGGACTGTCACATGCTGAGAGAATGGAGCAGCTGGGCTTGTACACTCTGGAGTTTAGAAGGAGGAGATGGCAGCTGGGCTTGTACACTCTGGAGTTTAGAAGGAGGAGAGGGAATCTCATTGAAACATATAAGATTGTTAAGGGCTTGGACACGCTAGAGGCAGGAAACATGTTCCCGATGTTGGGGGAGTCCAGAACCAGGGGCCACAGTTTAAGAAAAAGGAGTAAGCCATTTAGAACGGAGATGAGGAAACACTTTTTCTCACAGAGAGTGGTGAGTCTGTGGAATTCTCTGCCTGGTGGAGTGTGGTGGAGGCAGGTTCCTGGATGCTTTCAAGAGAGAGCTAGATAGGGCTCTTAAAAATAGCGGAGTCAGGGGATATTGGGAGAAGGCAGGAACGGGGTACTGATTGGGGATGATCAGCCATGATCACATTGAATGGCAGTGCTGGCTCGAAGGGCCAAATGGCCTCCTCCTGCACCTATTGTCTATTGTCTATTGCACAAGCCGAATAAATCCCTCTCCTCCAATACAATACTCAAAGTCCTGATTTCAACTCAATCACATGACCGAAGCTCTGATCCTTTTCTTGGGCTTTTCTTAACTGTAATCCTCATCCTATGACCCACGACCCAGATGTATCCTGCAATGTTGACCAATGCCTGCAAAGCTGATTCCATTGCACGCAGCAGCTTGGTCTTCATGTACAACAGGATATTGCACTGGGCTCTCATGCATTGGTCCTTCAGATGTCATTGGTTCAGATTCAGATTCAATTTTAATTGTCATTGTCAGTGTACAGTACAGAGACAACGAAATGCATTGGTATAGCCTGCTTCTTCCATCATTTTATACTATCCAGGCTCTTGTGATTCGAAATCAAACATCATACTATCAGACTCATCTTCATTAGTAAAGAGAAGGTGTTTTTCACACAGATATATAACAGATAATTTTATCCCAGCCAGCAAAGATGAACTGAAAGCAAGATTCAAATCTAATGCCACCCCTGATTCATGCCATCTTCAGCTTCAAAGCATTATCATCTTCTTCAGGTTAATTTAAGAGGAAAAGCAATGCCAGTTATTATAATGTCTGTCATTATTGCAAACTTCTCTGTTGTAATCATCAAATATCAATTTGATACTAACATTTCACTGATTTTAAACAGTAGATCATTGAATCTGCAGATGTGGACCATTGAACCACCTGCCAAGTGGAAGCAGTGGAAACGCAGCCAAAGAGGCCATTTCAAGAAACAATTTCCACATGTGGAGCTCGAAAAGTGAAAGAGATTTTATGGGAAGTTCAGACTTCCTCCACCCGACTTCCTGCTCCCACTTTTAAAAAAATCAATACCCCAAGTTGGATTTGAGTCTGAAGATTCAGATTCAGATTCAATTTTAATTGTCATTGTCAGTGTACAGTACAGAGACAACGAAATGCATTTAGCATCTCCCTGGAAGAGCGACATAGCAAATGATTTGAATAAATAATAATAAGTGTCCGGGGGGGTTGGTGATTGGCAGTCACCGAGGTACGTTGTTGAGTTGAGTGACAGCCGCCGGGAAGAAGCTGTTCCTCGACCTGCTGGTTCGGCAACGGAGAGACCTGTAGCGCCTCCCGGATGGTAGGAGGGTAAACAGTCCATGTTTGGGGTGGGAGCAGTCCTTGGCGATGCTGAGCGCCCTCCGCAGACAACGCTTGCTTTGGACAGACTCAATGGAGGGGAGCGGGGAACCGGTGATGCGTTGGGCAATTTTCACCACCCTCTGCAATGCCTTCCGGTCGGAGACAGAACAGTTGCCATACCATACTGTGATGCAGTTGGTAAGGATGCTCTCGATGGTGCAGCGGTAGAAGTTCACCAGATCTGAGGAGACAGATGGACCTTCTTCAGTCTCCTCAGGAAGAAGAGACGCTGGTGAGCCTTCTTGAAGAAAGGTTTCGGCCCGAAACGTTGCCTATTTCCTTTGCTCCATAGATGCTGCTGCACCCGCTGAGTTTCTCCAGCATTTTTGTCTACCTTCCAATGTCTGACCTCGCTACAGCTAACAATGGCCTGTTCCCTTCATCATTGCTACTTTCTTGCATATCTTCCATCCCTTTGTTCTATATTTCTCCACATCATCGTTTCTATCTCTCGTTTCCCTTTCCCATGACTTTCACTCTGAAGAAGGGTCTCGACCCGAAACGTCACCCATTCCTTCTCTCCAGAAATACTGCCTGTCCCACTGAGTTACTCCAGCATTTTGTGTCGATCTTCGCTTTAAACAGCATCTGCAGTTCCTTCCCACACATTCCAATGTCGCAGTTTGATTCGATGAAAGTATTGTTGAGGCGGTACCATAAAGATTGCCGATTTCAGTTCATGACGCGGATAGATATACATCTCCGAATACAGATTTGAAAAATTCTCTTATAAAGGGCCTTCTCTTCTATTTCTACTTTCCATTTTTTTTTTTTTTTTTTAAATATATACACACTTCACGTTTTTCTACTCTACCATCTATTTTTCCACTTTTTCCTCTTTCTATTGTTTTCTTTTTCTTGTCTTACTTACTTCCTTCTCATAACACAAAACTAGAGTTTGTACATAGAATGGATTACAGCATGACATAGTTGGCACCTAAAACTAGGTTCCACTGTACTGTTTTAGAAACATAGAAATTAGGTGCAGGAGTAGGCCATTCGGCCCTTCGAGCCAGCACCGCCATACAATATGATCATGGCTGATCATCCAACTCAGTATCCCGTACCTGCCTTCTCTCCATACCCCCTGATCCCCTTAGGCACAAGGGCCACATCTAACTCCCTCTTAAATATAGCCAATGAACTGGCCTCAACTACCCTCTGTGGCAGAGAGTTCCAGAGATTCACCGCTCTCTGTACTGTATTAGTTTTCTACTGTATTAACTTCTAATAAAATAAAAAAAAAAGTATTGTTGAGGAGATAGGTAAAACCTTTAGTACTAAGCATAACGTCCTTCAGGATACCAAGGACATAAAATATAGAACATAGTCTAGCATAGGGACGTCCTTTGATCAACAGTGCCATAAAGATACAAATCTGACATACCTGTGTAAAACCCATACCTCTCCATTCCCTGCATATCCATGTGCCTATCTAAAAGTCACTATCCTATCTACCTCCACCACCACACCATGTTCCAGTTTCCTCTTGTCGTTTAAAGTTTGATGTTGTAAAACAATTGTCAAGCCATTCTTCTATTCTTCTCTTCTTGCGTTTGAGGCAGCATAGGTTATGTAACTCCCTCCAGGTGCTGTAGCCAGTTCAATGTGCTGTTGTCGAGGGCTGTGAGGTCTCCACCCCCCGCCCACCAGGGGGATGGAGGAGAGCGCAGTGGAAAATGACGTGCTGCTGCGCTGTTTGCTGGCCTGCTCCACACCCGCAGGCTGCTGATGAATGCAGCCCCCAGCGATGCATGTTAGCGTTGAACCGGCCGACGCCTGGTTTTGAATGCGAGAATAAATGGTGGTCAGAATCTGAGATACAGATAGGAAGAACGCAACAGGACAGACAAACACTGGCAAGGTTGGCACAAGAATTCAATGAAGTTGGTATTGCAACTGCATTGCCGGTCTGAAGGACGACTTCTGAAGTTTCCAACAGATCTTTATTCAAAAGTTTGGTTTCCAGTGTACAGCGTCTCTAGACACGTCCGGCCACAACGGTGGTCAGCGCTGAACTAACGCGCAAAAGCAAAAACCGCTCGAAACAAGCAGCCCCTCCCGAGTCACATGACCGCGGCTTCCGAACTGCGGGTTCGATCTCTGCGTCGCTACACCTATATTATTTTAATTTTCATTCAGAGTTCTCTGTAATCAAGTGAGTTTTGCTGATGACACCAGTTTAGAAGCAGAAGCACTCTGAGAAGCATGTAATAGGTTAAAGAAAATTAGCCAAGAAGTGGCGGTGGTAAGTTACACACTGTAAGCAAACGTATCGTGTTGCATATACAGTACGGAGAAGAATGTGCAACGTAAGTGCTCCTTGAACGGTGTTGACATTGCGAGCCGTGAATATAAAAGTGATCGAGACCTTTTAATAAACTTAATACTCAACATGTTCAATCACTTCAGGGTAACAATCAACAGGCCAAATGGAATGTGGAACTATATCACCCGGAGTTGACCACAGTAGTGGTGAGGGGGCCTCAGAGGGTTGATCAGAGGAGGATGGGCTGGTGTCATTACCAGAATCAGCCTTGCAGATTTGTATCGTTGGTGTTAGTGGATTAGGAGGCGATTCTGACAGAGTGCAGCACGTCCGATTCCCTGCTGATTTCTGGAAGCAGAAATGCCTGCTGACACTATGATCGTGGATAAGCAGCAAATGATCACAAGTCAAACACACTGCATGCTTAATGCCAATTTCTTTTTCCACATTTCGATAAGATTAAACGAAAAAAAAACAGATTTTACCTGACAACAGCCCAACTGCGTGCAGATGTGGGATCCAACTTAATGTTGGCTGGGGTTTATATATGTGTAAAAATAGCACAACACATAGGGAGTCAGTGGCAAGAGAGATTTCAGAGGATGTAATGTAGGTTTTTTTAAATCTGCAATCAGATCACAGGCTGCTGTTGCAGCCAAGTGATTGTTGGGGAAATTAAATCCCTTGTTTTATAGAAACTTACACAATTCTTAAGGGGTTGGACAGGCTAGATGCAGGAAGATTGTTCCCGATCTTGGGGAAGTCCAAAACAAGGGGTCACAGTTTAAGGATAAGGGGGAAGTCTTTTAGGACCGAGGTGAGAATTTTCTTTTTCATACAGAGAGTGGTGAATCTGTGGAATTCTCTGCCACATAAGGTAGTTGAGGCCACAGTTGATTGGCTATATTTAAGAGGGAGTTAGATGTGGCCCTTGTGGCTAAAGGGATCAGGGGGTATGGAGAGAAGGCAGGTACAGGATACCGAGTTGGATGATCAGTCATGATCATATTGAATGGCGGTGCAGGCTTGAAGGGCCGAATGGCCTACTCATGCACCTATTTTCTATGCTTCTATGTTTCTAAGCAAAGATTGGTGTTAGAATTCAAAAGATTAGAATGATGGAATAAATTCCATTAAATGTTGACATAATGGAATATAAGACTCATAATCGGTGAAGAGGAACAGTTTCTGCCTGTGGCCCTTGTGGCTAAGGGGATCAGAGGGTATGGAGAGAAGGCAGGTACGGGATACTGAGTTGGATGATCAGCCATGATCATATTGAATGGCGGTGCAGGCTTGGAGGGCCGAATGGCCTACTCCTGCACCTATTTGCTAGGTTTCTTTGTTACTATGTCCCACTTAGATTAATTTTTCAGCGACTACAGATGACTAGGCTGTTAATACATGGTCGCGGGGCGATGCCTGTATGGTCGTGAGTAGTCTCCTCAAGTCGCCTAAAGAGTCGTAACGTTTTTCTGGTCACCGCTGGATTTTGAAATGCTCAAAACGTTTTGGCGACTGTGGGCTTGACGAAGCGTTGTCTTCTCCTGTTGTAGGTTCCGTTGTAGGTTGTCGCCAGGTGACGTTGGTTGGCGCCGGGTGACGTTGGTTGTCGCCGGGTGCCAACTTCGCCTTGTCGCGGGTGGACGTAGGTTGGCGCTGGTTGGCATAGGTTGTCACCTGTGTGGTCGGAGGTTGTCGCAGGTGTGGTCATAGGAGAACAGCCTCATGGGTCGGCAGTTGTCGGTGGCTTGACGTCGACTAGGTGTTGGGTTGTCGCAGATATTGTTGTAGGGCGTTGGTCCAGTCACCGTGGTGACCTGCTACGACTGTGACAGTCGCTGAAAAAAATCGCTAAAGTGTGACAGGCCCTTCAGCTTCACACCATCAGCCTGGATCACGGCGGAAGCGTGCCGAATTTCCAACGGGCCTACTTCCATTTCCAGTATTGAGTAATTAACTCAGTGGGACAGGCAGCATCTCTGGAGACAAGGAATGGTGACATTTTGGGTCGAGACCCTTCTTCAGACTGGTGTCAGGGGCGGGGGCGGGACTGAGATAGAATGTAGTCGGAGACAGTAAGACTAATAAGAGAACTGGGATGGGGAAGGGATGGAGAGAGAGGGAAAGCAAGGGCTATTTGAAGTTAGAGTAGTCAATGTTCATATCACTGGGGTGTAAACTACCCAAGCCAAATATGAGGTGGTGTTTCTCCAATTTGCGCTGGGCCTCACACTGACAATGGAGGAGGCCCAGGACGGAAAGGCCAGATTGGGAATGGGAGGGGAAGTTACAGTGCTGAGCAACCGGGAGATCAGGTAGGTTAAGGCGGACTGAACGGAGGTGTTCAGCGAAACGATCGGCGAGCCTGCGTTTAGTCTCGCCTATATACAGAAGTTGACACCTGGAACAGCGGATACAGTAGATGAGGTGGAGGAGGTGCAAGTGAACCTCTGCCTCACCTGGAAAGACTATCGGGGTCCTTGGATGGTCGAGGAGGGAGGTAAAGGGACAGGTGGTACATCTGCGGTTACAAGGGAAAGTACCTGGGGAGGGGGTGGTTTGGGTGTGAAGGGACGAGTTGACCAGGGAGTTGGGGAGGGAACGTTCTGCGAAAAGCAGAAAGGGGTGGAGATGGGAAAATGTGGCCAGTAGCGGGATCCAGTTGGAGGTGGCGAAAGTGTTGGAGGATTATATGCTGTTTGCGACGGCTGATGGGGTGGAAGGTGAGGACAAGGGGGACTCAGTCCTTGTTGCGAATGGGGAGAGGGGGAGCAAGAGCGGAGCTGCGAGATATCGAGTTGAAGCTGTTGAGAGCCTCATCTATAATGGATGAGGGGAACCCCCGTTTCCTAAAGAAGGAGGACATCTCCGATGATCTAGTATGGAAAACCTCATCCCGAGCGCAGATGCGGCGTAGACTGAGGTATTGGGAGTAGGGGATAGAGTCTTTACAGGAAGCAGGGTGGGAAGACGTGATGTCTAGATAGCTATGGGAGTCAGTGGGTTTGTAATAGATGTCAGACGATAGTCTGTCTCCTGGGATGGAGATGGTGAGAACTAGAAATGGTAGGGAGATGGTCCAAGTGAATTTGAGTACAGGGTGGAAATTAGTCGTAAAGTTGATGAAGTCAGTGAGTTCTGCACGGGTGCAGGAGGCAGCACCAATGCAGTCGTCAATGTAGCGGAGGTAGAGTTCGGGGATACGGCCAGTGTGCGCCTGGAACAGTGATTGTTCGACGTACCCTACAAAGTGGCAGGCATAGCTAGGGCCCATGCGAGTGCCGATAGCTACACCTTGGATTTGGAGGAAGTGGGTGATTTGAAGGAGAAGTTGTGAAGGGCAAGGACCAGCTCTGCTAGGCGGAGGAAGAAACGGAGGGCTTTACGACCTTCCTGGTGGGGAATGGAGTGGAATGACTGGACATCCATTGTAAAGGTGAGGGATGGGGGCCTGGAAAACTGAAGTATTTGAAGACACCAAGAGCGTTTGAGGTGTCTTGGGCATAAGTAGAGAGAGATTGGACCAGGGGGGATGGGATAGAGTCAAGATATGTGGAAATTAATTCGGTGGGACATGAACAAGCAGAAACAATGTTTGCCAGGACAGTTCAGTTTGTGGATTTTGGGGAGAAGATAAAATTGGGATGTGCGGGGGGGCCTTCTCATTGAACCATGAGTTTGTCAGAGTAAGGTTAGGCTTTGACTTCATAATTCCATATTTGTGGAACATTAGTAAATCAGCATGATGGCAGGTTTGGCTGCAGGTGGCAGATTTGTTGATCCTTTGAATTGGTTTGAGAGCTGTTAAAGGAACAGTTTCTACTGTCTTGTAGGTGATTTGAAACAATGATTGGATCAGTGTGACTGTTGACCCAGCGATCGCAATTGGGTGCTATTTGAGATTTTGGCCAAGAATTCAAACTAAACACTTCACAACATAAGCATTCTTTGAATGCAAAATATCAGCATAGAGGTATTTTAACAGCCATGAGTAATGTATATGCAAGAGAATTTCTTCGAAGGTTACTTCAGAACATTTGGGCTGACTTCCATTTTTTTCCGACAGTTTGGCATAGTCATTCTGGAAACTACGAGTTACTTTGGAACTCCAAGCTTGTGATTGCAGCCCAGATGCATATTAAAGGTATGTTAGCATTCATAGCAAAAGGATTTGAGTATAGGAGCAGGGAGGTTCTACTGCAGTTGTACAGGGTCTTGGTGAAACCATACCTGGAGTATTGCGTACAGTTTTGGTCTCCAAATCGGAGGAAAGACATTCTTGCCATGGCTTGAAAGACAAATCTGAGGAAAGACATTCTCGCCTCTTGCTGAGGCAGAACAGAGAAAGTTCACCAGACTGATTCCTGGGATGTCAGGACTTTAATATGAAGAAAGACTGGATAGACTCGGCTTGTACTCGCTAGAATTTAGAAGATTGAGGGGGGATATTTAGAAACTTACAACATTCTTAAGGGGTTGGACAGGCTAGATGCAGGAAGATTGTTTCCGATGTTTGGGAGGTCCAGAACAAGGGGTCACAGTTTAAGGATAAAGGGGAAATCTTTTAGGACCGAGATGAGAAAAACATTTTTCATACAGAGAGTGGTGAATCTGTGGAATTCTCTGCCACAGAATGTAGTTGAGGCCAGTTCATTGGCTATATTTAAGAGGGAGTTAGATGTGGCCCTTGTGGCTAAGGGGATCAGGGGGTATGGAGAGAAGGCAGGTACAGGATACCGAGTTGGATGATCAGCCATGATCATATTGAGTGGTGGTGCAGGCTCGAAGGGTGGAATGGCCTACTCCTGCACCTATTTTCTATGTTTCTATGTACATGACCCAATTCCTCATTCAGCCACCCAACCATCTTTACTTTTCCACTTTTACAGGTGACACATGTTGTAAATAATAAGGCCAAAATAATTGAGTACGATAAAATAGACGTGGAATGTAAAATAAACCGTTACAAGTTGCATACAAAAATAAACAAATCACTCTTGTGCATCCGCTAACATCTGTGTGTGCCTTTACATCTATCAGTGCTTCATGGAGTGTTGCCCAAGTGACCATTGATGTTCAATGAATGAGAGGGGAGGTTTAACTCCAGTTCAGGATGGCACTGTGGCAATGCTGCCTGGCAGTGCCAGAGACATGAGTTTGATCCTGACCACAAGTACTGTCTGTACAGAGCTTATACTTTCTCCCTGTGACTGCGTGGATTTTCCAAGTGCTCCGGTTTCCTCCCACACTCCAAAGACATACAGGTTTGTAGGTTAATGGGCTTTAAAGCTTCTCCAGTGTATAGAATAATGCTCGTGTATGGGGTGATCACGGGTTAGCACTGACTCAGTAGCCTGAAGGGCCTGATTCCACATTGTATCTCTAAAGCAAAGTAGTCACTTCTGGGCACAGCACCCCAATAATGGAACATGGATGACAGGCAATATCAAGGCTACTGAGAAATCACATGAGCAGGTTTGTAGGTTAATTGGCTTTGTTAAAATTGTAAATTGTTCCTAGTGTGTAGGGGAGAGGAAGGGGGGGGGAATAATTAAGCGTCCCACAGCCTGTCAGGTGTATACTCGGCTTGTACTCGCTAGAATTTAGAAGATTGAGGGGGGCTACTTAGAAACTTACAAAATTCTTAAGGGGTTGGACAGGCTAGATGCAGGAAGATTGTTCCCGATGTTGGGGAAGTCCAGAACTGGTGCTAGTATGGGGTGATAGCTGGTGGGTGTGAGCCAAATGTCCTGTTTCCATGCTGTATCTCTAAAGTCTCAAGTTGTGAAGTCTAGTTTATTCGTCACATGCACATACGAGATGTGCAGTGAAATGAAAAGTGGCAATGCTCGCGGACTTTGTGCAAAAAGACAAACAAACGAATAACAAACAGAATGCAACAGAATCACAGATTCACATATTACATATTTGTGAGAGGGAAGAAAAAGGAAACAAAAACGCAATTTTAAAAAGACACAACACAACAGTAAAATGTTTCAGTAAAGTTAGTCCCTGGTGAGATAGGAGTTTACAGTCCTAATGTTACAACATTTTGAGATTTAAAAAATCAAGTCTGCACTTTATCCCATCAGATAAAGCATAAAAAGAAGTTTAATTTGACACCTAATTCACTTTCATATCTCAAGTATTTAAAACGTTATGGCCATTTTCATACTCGGAAATTAGCATCTTGTTCCCTATTGATTTTCTATGGACATGACAAAAAAGCTGTGATCGTGGACAGTCAAAAGCCCATAACTTTCTTAAAAATTAAGAGAACTGAATGAAATTTTCAGTTATCATAGATTGAAGCATTCTGAAACAAATATAAAATAATCTTACTTGGATGACCTGAAATTAAAGCATATAATTAGTTAGTTACCCAATTGTAGCTAATTTCAGACTTCAATTACTAGATCTAAACATCTATCCATTTCTTAATAGCCTAAGTGTCCAAATAATATTCACAAATAATTCACAATAAAACATGATTTTTAAGTCTCATTTACAATAATTTATAGGCCAAATGGAAGGAATTTAGTGTTTAATTGCTGTAAATTGAAGTCCATTTAAATTTGCTTTCTAGTGGGATCCTGTGAACGCGCTGGTTTAGAACGTTCACATTGCGCTAGATTTGTACCTCAAATGCCCATAAAAATACTGCGGGATATAATGGGCCCAAAATTAGCTACTCGCAACATTAAACTTTGTATAAAGGGATCTTAAAAAGCCCTTTTTAACGTAAAAATAATCAGCCTACCTTCTGTTGTCGCCTGTATGAGATCCGGCCCGTTGCCGGCGGTCGGGGGTTTAGAGGTTAATTTTTAACCTACTATAACAAGTATAGAAATCCCTTAAAACTAAAAATAGCTCCAGCTACGGAATCCTCCAGCGATTTTTCGTTAATAATTAACTAGGCTGAAAAACCTCGATTTGAACAGCCTAGTGAAAAAAATCACGTTTTAAACCCGCCCCCCTCTAAATGGCGCCAAAATCCCGCACATGGGCTGGGACAGATTTTCAGCGGCGCTTCAGGTAGGCTTTGCAACATACCTACTAATGGCCTCTGGGATAAAACACCTTCTCATCCTCTCCGTTCTCATAGCATGGCAACGGAGGCGTTTGCCTGACCGTAGCAGCTGGAACAGTCCGTTTCAGGGGTGGAAGGGGCCTCCCATGATTTTATTGGCTCTGGAGTTGCACCTCCTGTTGTATAGTTCCTGCAGGGGGGGGGGGGGGGGGGGCGAGTGAAGTTCCCGTAGTGCGTTCGGCTGAACGCACTACTCTCTGCAGAGCCTTCTTGTCCTGGGCAGAGCAATTCCCAAATCAAATCATGATATTTCCGGACAAGATGCTTTCCACAACCGCTGCGTAGAAGCGTCCTCAGAGACACTCTGAATTTCCTCAATTGCCTGAGGTGGTAAAGGCACTGCCTTGCCTTACTCACTCTAAGGTCCACTCTCACTCACTCAGTCTAAACTAAAATCTGGACCCTGGTGTAATCATTGCCACCTGGCTACATGTACACAGGAGGGGTTTCCAATCTGAAAGGTTGTCCCACTGTTGCATTCCGGCTCTGTATTTCCAGAATATCCTGCTAATGTTTTAAGATCTCTTCCATGTTTTATGCTCCAAGTGACATGGATAGTGGCTAAGAGACTGATATTGTGACTGTATCTTGAGCACCGTTTTCTTACTGCTCCACTAAATTGTGGCTGTGTGGCATCTGAAATGAAAGCAATAAAAGGGCCAGATTATATTGCATCAAGGGGAATATAAGGGGGAAGTGGTTTTTATAATAACACCACCTCCGCAAGCCTCCTGATAATCAACAAACTAATGACTGCAGCTGAATGCTGAAATCACTCGAAATGCAGCAGAAAACAGGATTGCTGTGTTGGTGGCATTGTGAATAGCAATACTGGTACATGGTGCGTTGTGATCCCTATGGCCATTTTTTGGGAGTTATCAGAATTAGCCCCTAGTGCTTTTTAGAAAAATAACCCTGGATCTCTAAAGGGGAACCCAGCCAAAAACATCCTGCAAATGTCAGTCATAACCAAAATTAATGCATGATAAAAAGCAGAAACATGAAGTGCACAATACTCCTATCAATAATCAAAGCACACGTTGGGGAGAGTGCCCAGCGGTTTTGTAAATGGGGCATAAGCTAAGGCAATGGGGCTAAAGATCTGGTGGAAGAAAGAGGTACAAGGCTGATTCCTGCAACTAAGACTAAATGTTAGCAGACATTGAAAGAAATCAGGTCGGATCAACCTTGAAAAAATGCCATTGATGGATCAATAGAGATATATATATACTGTAACATCAGTTTCCCGAAACAGACAACATGCTTCAAGCATCTGTCACAGCAAGAGATTAGAGTTTACAGTTTAGTTTATTGTCACGTGTACTGAGGTACAGTGAAAAGCTTTTGTTGCATGCCAGCCAGTCAGTGGAAAGAGTATACATGATTACAATCAAGCCATCCACAGTGTACATATATACGCCAAAGGGAATAACATTTAGTGCAAGATTAAAGCCAGTAAAGTCTGATTAAAGATAGTCCAAGGGTTTCCAGTGAGGTGGAAGTAGCCCAGGACCTCTCTAGTTGTTGATAGGATGGTTTAGTTGTCTAATAACAGCTGGGAAGAAACTGTTCCTAAAGGGCCTGTCCCACTTGCGTGTCCTTGGCACGCAAGTTACGTGACCTCGTGGTCGCGTTGAGCCGCGACGGTCGCGCGTGATTTCATGCGTATGCACAGCCGTCTGGAGCGCGTGACGTCATTTGAGGATGGACACAAAGCTGGAGTAACTCAGCGGGACCGGCAGCATCTCTGAAGAGAAGCAATGTGTGACGTTTCGGGTCAAGACTCTTCTTCATTCTGAAAAGAAGGGTCTTGACCCGAAACGTCACCCATTGCTTCTCTCCAGAGATGCTGCCGGTCCTGCTGAGTTACTCCTGCATTTTGTGTCCATCTTCAATTTTCTCGTCCCCGCTCCGGGAGCAGAAGTGGGGGCGGATCCAGACCGCAACTGCATTCCCCTCCGCGCTTCTCAGTGGGACCGGCCCCGCGCGGCCATACGATGCCGTGAGCCTCAACGTGACCACGAGGTCGCGTAATTTGCATGCCAAGGACACGCAAGTGGGACATGCCCTTAAATCTGGAGTTATGCGTTTTCACACTTTTCTGTCTTGCTTGATGGGAGAGGGCAGTAGAGGGAGTAACCAGGGTGAGACTCGTCCTTGGTTATGCTGGATTATGGATGGAGAAAATGCATCAAAGATGTTCTCAAAGCCTGTGTAAAAAAACTTTAATTTTGTCGACTCATTGGAATTGTGGACCGTTTTGGCTCAAGTTGAAGAAGTAACATCTGTTGGGTACAGCGAGTCTATTTAACTGGAACTCCACCGTTTGATCATTGCCAATCTATTTTTCCCTCTCAACCTAATTCTCCTGCCTTCTCCCCATAACCTTTTGATAGAAAGAGGAAAGGGAAAGAAACAGCGTGCGGAATATATTTCTGAAGTTTCATGTAAAATGTGATACTATGGTATAACGTTGTGTTAGATTGTAGAGGGATGACTCAAGATTTTAGCCAAAGATATTAAGCAAAATTCTTACATGAGGTGACACCTAATGCAATATATTTAATATATTATAGATAAATATTGATACATGGTCTTCCCTGATCTCAAAATAAATGTGGTTTCTCCTAATGTGTTTCATGCAAAGCAATGCTCTTAACAGCTGAATTTAGAATCCACATTGAAACCTATGGAGGATTAGTTGCTCATTCAACCACATTCCTGATTCAAGATTCATGGACCTAAGAGTTATGATTAGGGAAGAGAGATGATTCCCTTTAGTATTGTGTGAATAAAACAACTAGAAAAACAGCAGTTTCCAATGTAAATAAAATGATATTAAACAAAAAATCCTATGCATAAGAGAAACACAGACAAAGAAAGAGTTCTCTTTTCTTTGTCCATGGCCAATGCTATGGGAAATCAACAGGTAATTCATAAAAAAATATAATGGAAAAAACACATCAAAAATAACATTGAAGAGAAATCTGAAGCCAAGATCAACTAATTCAGCTTCCACTATAGAGGGATAGTGCCCTCAATACAATAAAGCTGAAGGATATGAATAAACACAAAGATTCAGTGGTTTCAACATAAAGGTCCCTGAAAATATAATTACAGGTAGGTTAGGTGTGCATTAATTGTGCTTTGTTCAATAGAAACATAGAAAATAGGCAGAGGAGTAGGCCATTCGGCCCTTCGAGCCTGCACCACGATTCAATATGATCTTGGCTGATCATCCAACTCAGTATCCCGTACCTGCCTTCTCTCCATACCCTCTGATCCCCTTAGCCACAAGGGCCACATCTAACTCCCTCTTAAATATAGCCAATGAACTGGCCTTGACTACCTTCTGTGGCAGAGAATTCCACAGATTCACCACTCTCTGTGTGAAAAATGTTTTGCTCATCTTGGTCCTAAAAGACATCCCCCTTATCCTTAAGCTGTGACCCCTTGTCCTGGACTTCCCCAACATTGGGAGCAATCTTCCTGCATCTAGCCTGTCCAATTTGTATGTTAGTTTGCGAGCCAAAATAACATGCCATTTTTTTCAACTCCACACATAGAAAGGAGCCCGTACCTGTTAGATTCATGTTCCTTTGAATTGTGTGTTCCTTACAAACAAGGACTGAATGTTTAATGCAGAATAACAGTTACTCAGATTTCTAATATCCTTGTCTACTACTGCACAAAGTGCTCCGCTACATCTGGTGTTGCTTTATTCTAATTCAACACCAAGCAATCAGTCCCAGGTGTTGTAGCAAGGCCAGAGTCTTTCAATCTCTGTTTAATATCTGGGCATCGAAGGAGCCTTCAGTACATTCAACCACTTCCTGGTGCTATCCAAAGCACCTCCTCAATGTCAAACTTGGCAGAATAGAGCATTGTTGGAGTGAAAATGCACCCACGCCCCAACAATCCTGGCACGGTGGAATCAAGGTGTAAATATCCATCAATCCTGTGAAAGCAAAAGTATGAAAAATCCAATGAGATGTAGTTTAATCTGAACTATTTAAATGTATATAAAGTTTGCAATCTGGTAAGCCACAAAGGCTGAGAATCGGGTCTGGAATGCACTCAAGAGATTGAATAATTCTCAAGACACACAACCCATGGAATGTTCTTATGGATTTTCATCAGCAATTAAAGTTACTTCTTGTTTCTATGAATTTATGTTTGATCTGAGCATTTGAACCTGAGTTTCCGGAGGAATTCAGTTATAAGCCCAGTCGTAAAACTCTTTGTGACTTCAACCTGTAAAGTGTTATTCTGATTAAAAAAAATGTTCAGGATTGTGGTGTGGAGAGGATCACTAAGAAAGTAATCTGCTGGTTAGGGAGTTCATTATATCCCATTCAATCCCATTATATCCCATCATATTCCCTGGTTTCCTAGCTCAGGTGGGAGATGAAGACATGAGTTGAACAGGGTCATCCCTCAATAGCCGTCTTCCACCTGTTCCTCTTGATAGTGCTAGAGTATTTCAGCGGGTCAGGCAGCTTCCCTGGAGAAAATATTTTTCTCCAGAGATTCTGCCTGACCTATTGAGTTGCTCCAGCACTTTATGTCGATATTTGGTATAAACCAGCATTTGCAGTTCCTTAAATCTACATTCTGTTCCTTGTGCCCTTGCAACTACAATCTCTGCATCATACCTTTCCCCTTGCCATTCTTTCTTTGTCACATGCTGTTTAATATTGGCTGAACCCTCTTTCCCTCTTAACCCCATTCTCCTGTCTTCTCCCAATCACCCACGACAGCCAAACTAATCAAAAACCTGTCAATCCCTGCCTTAAAAATATCCATTGACTTGGCCTCCACAGCCTTCTGTGGCAATGAATTCCATGGATTCACCACCCTCTGACTAAAGAAATTCCTCCTCATCTCATCTAAATGTACGCCCTTTTATCCTGAGGCCGTGGCCTCTGGTCGCAGACTCTCCCACTAGTGGAAACATCATCTCTAATTTTCAATGAGGTCCCCACTCGTCACCAATATTAATAACCAATATTAAAAAAGTTATAACAAGTATTAAAAATTCCTTAGTCCCAGCAGAAGAAGAACGGTCGAATGTATGAAGTAGACTTTAATCATAAATGTTTGAAAACCCAGGTTTAATATTTCATTCGAGACTAGCAACTAAATACCAGCTGTTGGTGGGCTCCTTGGCTGTCCCATGGCCATCCTATGCATTCTGCACCCCCTCCCCGCATATGGGAAATACATTTGCCCCCCTAACACATATTGAATGCTTGGCAAATTGCCCGAATTAAGCTGATGAGATGTGAGCCTGAAACTATTCCTGGCTGCTCTGTCGGTGCTAAAACTGGGTGAAAGTTGATCTCACCCCTTTCCCACAGCCCTCTTACGCAATTAGGTCAAGTGCTTTCATGAAAAAATAATATAACCAACATTTATAAGCACTCTGGCATATTGAAATATCTCAAAGACTTCACACGATGGTTACATTGGATATGCAATGATAATGATGTACTTTACATGTAAATTGCTCCCCGCTGCAGTCTATTTAAAGAAACCTGAACATTTATACCTTCATTTGAATGGCAAAACAACTGCAGAACAAGGTCTGCAAAACTCTGGAGATGTTCCCATTGGAATTACCGGGATCAGCATGCTTTTTATTGCCTTCCCACATTGGTAGTGATGCAACAGTAGGATTACAGATATCGCAAAGAAGACAAGCTTCCTTTCATAGTGTACTGCTACACCTCAAAGTCCCTTCTATCAATATCCCTTTGTTTTCCAATGAAATGGATCATTCCTCAAAATAGTTTTGAAATTCCACTGAGCTTCCATGATGGCAGACTGCAAGAGCCTCCTTACGAATAGTAACAATATTATTTTCAGCATTTTCTGTTGCTTCTTGGTCTCCCAGTTCCCATCACACCACAATCTCCCTTCTCCCTTGGTCTGCCAGTTCTAATCACACACCAGACTGATTCCTGGGATGTCAGGACTTTCATATGAAGAAAGACTGGATAGACTCGGCTTGTACTCGCTAGAATTTAGAAGATTGAGGGGGGATCTTATAGAAACTTACAAAATTCTTAAGGGGTTGGACAGGCTAGATGCAGGAAGATTGTTCCCGATGTTGGGGAAGTCCAGAACAAGGGGTCACAGTTTAAGGATAAGGGGGAAATCTTTTAGGACCGAGATGAGAAAAAACATTTTCACACAGACAGTGGTGAATCTGTGGAATTCTCTGCCACAGACGGTAGTTGAGGCCACAGTTCATTGGCTATATTTACGAGGGAGTTAGATGTGGCCCTTTGTGGCTAAAGGGATCGGGGGGTATGGAGAGAAGGCAGATACAGGATACTGAGTTGGATGATCAGCCATGATCATATTGAATGGCGGTGCAGGCTGGAAGGGCCGAATGGCCTACTCCTGCACCTATTTTCTATGTTTTTATGTTTCTATGTTTCTACGATCCTTGGAAAATCAATGCACTCTATCAAGGCCAACTTGCAAGGTTTATCAAAGATAGCGAAAAAGTGTGGTAAAAATGTCCCCACCCAAAATGCCTTCCATCTTTTTTCTCCAGAGATGCTGCCTGACCTGCTGTGTTACTCCAGCACTTTGTGTAACTATCATTTGTACAAATCAGCATCATGCAAAATTCTGAAATCTATTTTGACTTCCACCACGCGTGTCCTCTCATCATCCTTCTGATGCTGAAGCGTTTAAATCAGGGAGTCAAATTGAAATTAATGACAATTGATTCATTAAATAAATTAACTAATGTTCTTCTCTGGCCACAAATGTGATATCGAGTTGGTTACTTTTGAATCTATTGTATAAGCATAGAGCCGTAGGGAAATTTTATCCTTCCTACACATTTTGTCTTCTTCACCGCGAAATCTCCTACTTTGAAGTTCTGCTCCTCCCTCTGACGAGAGTTCTGCAACACCCTCTCTCACTGTTCCCCTTCTATGATTCCTTCTGCTCTCTGGCTCCAAGGCCACATTTGAACACAGACTCAAAGTTTTACCTCTGTTTGCTTCACTGGCACCTTCTCCCAGCTAACAATGATCTATTCTAGATTTCCCTTGGACCTCATTGCCTTTGGCGTCTCGTTTTCACCTTACCATTCCTTATCTCTGTGTGTCCCCCTCTCCTGACTCTCAGTCTGAAGAAGGGTCTTGACCTGAAATGTCACCCATTCCTTCTCTCCAGAGATGCTGTCTGGCCCGCTGAGTTACTCCAGCATTTTGTGTCTATCTTCGGTGTAAACCAGCATCTGCAGTTCCTTCCTACACATCTTGTCCAGCCCTTCCTCATTCTCGACACTCACTTTGGCCACTGGGCTCAGTCTTGTTTGCTCCATCACGGCTTCGTAACGTTCATCGGGAGCTTCCCTACTGCGTTGCCTTCAATGTTCTTCAGGAGCATCCCATTCCCCATGTGTTCCATATAATGTCAATGATTCACTTTGGACAGTAATATTTGTGCAACAAGTTACACCTGGAATGCTGGAATAAATCTCAGTTGAAGTTCTCATGTCAGACCTCAGAATATTGTTTATGAATTCAACCTGCTGAGCAGTGCCTTGCAAATGGAGCACTGTGGGCAGAAACTGGCCACAATGTTGTGACTAACAATTCACACATTACCTTCAGTCTATATATATATATATATTGTTGATGTGCAGGAACAATGGGCAGGTATTCCTCTCGTTCATACAAGTGTGGCTACAAAGAATACAACCTCATGTAATATTGTTCTGGATGATCTCACCTTTAGCGGCAGTTCTGTAGATAACTGTTGGCTACACAATAGACAATAGACAATAGGTGCAGGAGAAGGCCATTTGGCCCTTCGAGCCAGCACTGACATTCAATGTGATCATGGCTGATCATCCCCAATCAGTACCCCGTTCCTGCCTTCTCTCCATATCCCCTGACTCCGCTATTTTTAAGAGCCCTATCTAGCTCTCTATTGAAAGCATCCAGAGAACCTGCCTCCACCTCCCTCTGAGGCAGAGAATTCCACAGACTCACCACTCTCTGTGAGAAAAGGTATTTCCTCATCTCTGTTCTAAATGGCTTACTCCTTATTCTTAAATACACCCATGTCACCAATGCATTTAATCTCCCACTCTGCCACTGGTCCCATCACTTTGAAAAAAAAATGTTGTGCTAATGAGGAGGGGGAGATGCGTGCTACCACAAGGTTTACTTGATTAAGAACAGCAACCTCATACATGAGATATTCAAGATACAAGATACAAGATACATTTAATTGTCATTTGGACCCCTTGAGGTCCAAACGAAATGCCGTTTCTGCAGCCATACATTACAAACTGATTATGCGACAAGTTTGCAGATGATACCGAACTGGGTGGTATTGCAAATAGCGGACGATGATTGTCAAATATTGCAGCAGGATCCTGATCGGTTGAGCTAAGGAAAGGTTGATGGAATGGCATGTTGGGCCAAATGGCCTCCCCCTGCACCTATTGTCTATTGTCTAGTAGACAGTAGTGCAAAATGTATTGGGCATAAAAACATTGCATCACAAAACTGTTTAGTCTGACTAAACAGTCTTAAGTGAGCAGATAGACACAAAATGCTGAAGTTTCTCAGTGGGTCAGGCAGCATCTCCGGAGAAAAGGACTGGTTGACGTTCCTGTTCCGGATCGATACCCCACTTCAGACTGAGTCAGGGGAGAGATAAACTAGAGGTATGAAAAGTCTTAAGTGGGTATCTCATCTGGGAAGAGTAATTTACTTCCCTCTCATTTGAAGGAGGACTGATTGAACATAGACCCCACAAACTCAAGGTCTGTAATTCTTTGGCCTACATTATTGGAGGCCTTGAAAAAAAGAAAACCCAGCTGAGGAGGTTTAGTCCCAATGAACAGAACATATATTTCTGGTGCTTAATTAGCATGCAACTGTACTTCCAAATAACATCCAATGTTATTTTATGATTTCCCTTTTTAATTGAAAATATTTTCTGCAGCTCCTATGTGACTGAAGGTTGCCATGTATCCTTTAATTAATTGGGTGTCAATGAGGAAAGGGATAAAAACATAGAAACATAGAAATTAGGTGCAGGAGTAGGCCATTAGGCCCTTCGAGCCTGCACTGCCATTCAATACGATCATGGCTGATCATCCAACTCAGTATCCTGTACCTGCCTTCTCTCCATACCCCCTGATCCCCTTAGCCACAAGGGCCACATCTAACTCCCTCTTAAATATAGCCAATGAACTGGCCTCAACTACCTTCTGTGGCAGAGAGTTCCAGAGATTCACCACTCTCTGTGTGAAAAAAGTTCTTCTCATCTCGTTTTTAAAGGATTTCCCCCTTATCCTTAAGCTGTGACCCCTTGTCCTGGACTTCCCCAACATCGGGAATAATCTTCCTGCATCTAGCCTGTCCAACCCCCTTAAGAATTTTGTAAGTTTCTATAAGATCCCCTCTCAATCTCCTAAATTCTAGAGAGTATAAACCAAGTCTATCCAGTCTTTCTTCATAAGACAGTCCTGACATCCCAGGAATCAGTCTGGTGAACCGTCTCTGCACTCCCTCTATGGCAATAATGTCCTTCCTCAGATTTGGAGACCAAAACTGTACGCAATACTCCAGGTGTGGTCTCACCAAGACCCTGTACAACTGCAGTAGAACCTCCCTGCTCCTATACTCAAATCCTTTTGCAATGAAAGGATGGAAGATTTGTATGGGAAAGTTTAGTGTTACATTTTAATTTTATCAATGTTCCAACCAAAATCAATTTGAGATTGGGGCCCGTTTAGGAAAACACCCATCATATCTCAACCAAAATAACTTAACACAAGATCTTTAAAATATTTGTCTAGGACCATTCATAATTACATCCGAGATGAAGGAATCTTCCTTCCCCACCTATGTAAATGATAATTAAATGACCTACTTAAATGAACCACTATCATTATCGGGCTTAGGTTTATTATTGTCATATGTATTGAGATACAGTGAAAAGCTTGGTTTTGCATGCTATCCAATCAATAGACAATAGACAATAGACAATAGACAATAGACAATAGGTTCAGGAGTAGGCCATTTGGCCCTTCGAGCCAGCACTGCCATTCAATGTGATCATGGCTGATCATCCCCAATCAGTACCCCGTTCCTGCCTTCTCCCCATATCCCCTGGCTCCACTATTTTTCAGAGCCCTATCTAGCTCTCTATTGAAAACATCCAGAGAACCTGCCTCCACCGCCCTCTGAGGCAGAGAATTCCACAGACTCACCGCTCTCTGTGAGAAAAAGTGTTTCCTCATCTCCGTTCTAAATGGCTTACCCCTTATTCTTAAACTGTGGCCCCAGGTTCTGGACTCCCCCAACATCGGGAACATGTTTCCTGCCTCTAGTGTGTCCAAGCCCTTAACAATCTTATATGTTTCAATGAGATCCCCCTCATCCTTCTAAACTCCAGAGTGTACAAGCCCAGCTGCTCCATTCTCTCAGCATATGACAGACCTGCCATCCCGGGAATTAACCTTGTAAACCTACGCTGCACTCCCTCAATAGCAAGAATGTCCCTCCTCAAATTAGGGGACCAAAACTGCACACAACACTCCAGGTGTGGTCTCAGATCTGATAATATTACACATTAAGACAATCAAATCAAACTCAAGTATAATAGATGGTGCAAAGGTGAAGATATAGAGTGCAGAATATAGTTTTCAGCATCTTAATGCATCAGTTCCCTAGACAAAGTCCAATGTCCTCAATGCAGTGGAGAATTGGATCTAACCAAGCTTATGGAAGAACTGATAACGGATGAGAAAAAGTTGTTCCTGAGTCTGGTTGAATGTGTTTTCAAGCTTCGGTTCCTTCGGCCAGATGGGAGCAGAGAGAAGAAGAAAGTGCAGAGACGGTTCACCAGACTGATTCCTGGGATGTCAGGACTGTCTTATGAAGAAAGACTGGATAGACTTGGTTTATACTCTCTAGAATTTAGGAGATTGAGAGGGGATCTTATAGAAACTTACAAAATTCTTAAGGGGTTGGACAGGCTAGATGCAGGAAGATTGTTCCCGATGTTGGGGAAGTCCAGGACAAGGGGTCACAGCTTAAGGATAAGGGGGAAATCCTTTAAAACCGAGATGAGAATAACTTTTTTCACACAGAGAGTGGTGAATCTCTGGAACTCTCTGCCACAGAGGGTAGTTGAGACCAGTTAATTGGCTATATTTAAGAGGGAGCTAGATGTGGCCCTTGTGGCTAAGGGGATCAGGGGGTATGGAGAGAAGGCAAGTACGGGATACTGAGTTGGATGATCAGCCATGATCATATTGAATGGCGGTGCAGGCTCGAAGGGCCGAATGGCCTACTCCTGCACCTAATTTCTATGTTTCTAGGTTTCTAAATAACTGGGGTGGCATGAGTTTTTGATTTGATATCAAGATTTAGAGTCATAGAGTCATATAGCATGGAAGCAGGTTCTTCGGTTTAACTTGCCCATGTTGACCAACATGTCTCATCTGCACTAGTCCCACCTGGAATAGAGGAATAGATTTGCACTCACTCCCACTCCTCCCAGAAGCAACGTGGACAAAGTCCCCTTGGTCCTCACCTTTCACCCCTAACCTCCGCATCCAACATGTAATATCTGCGATTTTTGTCACATCTAAAGTCATTCCACCACTAATCACATCCTTCCACCTCCACCATTTCCACCTTCTGCAGAGACTGCTCCCTCCACAAATCCGTGGTTCATTCATCCCTTCACACCCAAACCACATCAGAGTCTCTTGCCCAGAGTGGGGGAATCAAGAACCAGAGGGCACAAGTTTAAGGTGGAGGAACGTTTTTTGTAGGAATCTGAGGGGGTAACATTTTCACACAAAGGGTGGTGGGTGTATGGAACAAGCCACTGGAGAAGATAGTTGAGGCTGGGACTGTCGCAATGTTTAAGAAGCAATTAGGCAGGTACATGGATAGTTCAGGTTTGGAGGCATATGGGCCAAACGCAGGCAAGTGGGACTAGTTTCGACGGCCGGTGTGGGCAAGTTGGGCTGAAGGGCCTATTTCCACACTCTATGACTCTTGACTCTATGACCTGTCAGAGTTGGGCCCATATCCCTCTAAACCTGTCCTATCCATGTACCTGTCTAAATGGTTCTTAACCATTGCAATATTATCTGCATTATTGTGAGACCGAGATACATTCAAGGGTTGGGAAAATAAAATTACTAAGGAGCTTCTGCATTAAATGTAATTTAACAGAGATGTGCATTGTATTTATAATAGTTGTACTGAAAAAATGTATTGTACATTTGCACATTCAGAATGGAACCTTGGTAATTAGTTATCTGTTTTTTTTAATATGACATTCTGCAATTAGTGTAGGAAATTCCCATGTCAACTTGTCATGCTGATAGCACACAGTCTGATCATGCACATAGACTATATTTAGTTTCCCTTATGATTGCCAAGAAAAAAATAATAATTTAAATGTGGATTGACATTGACACCATCCAGAGAATCAAATGCTGCCAAGATCTTATTGCAAAGAAAAAATAATCAGTGTGGCAGAAAATGTTATGGTGTTCACGGATCTCCACAACTCCATAGCAAATTACCAAAGTTAACTTGTGATCAAATGAAAATCTGCACTGCTGTGCTAATTTGTGAAAGCTATCACTATAAATAAGTCCAACTGACAAACATGCTTTCCAATTCACGGCATCTATCTCAGATATCTTCGTCTCCGAACGAACTTAACGTTTGAATATAAAATCTACAGCTGCTGACTTGATCGCAGCAGTGGGTGACTAGTACTGAAGTGCAATGCACATGCCCAGTCACACTTAAAGGCTTACTGTTCACAAGAACATTATGTTTTAATACTGTCCACAGTGCCCGCTGTCAGAAGCATCAAGAGTATGACATTGGTGAACGAGGATGATTTCACTCTGAAGTATTTATTTGTTTAAATAAGCTTGACTATTAGATTTCCTTAACCCTGTAGTTATGAGCTACAGTGGAATGCAAATGGTGGGAAGTATTGCACAAGCAGACTCCAAGCCTCCTGGTTAATTGGGAGTCAAATAAAGATATTGTCAGGTGACCACCAATTCGTTGTGACTAGTAATATCAATTCTGCTTAACTGCAGGGTGTCTTGGAGTAATGTGTGGCATGCCCCCTCTGGGCAGTGTTTGTGGATGATGGACTCTGGTGAGTAATAGACCTCGGAGAGGCAAGAACAATATTCCTGCTTCATACTTAATAGATTAAATAACTTCTTCATATTTCAGGTTGGTAAGGTACTAAAGTAGGAAGATGTAACAAGGAACTGCAGAGATAGACACAGAATGCTGGAATAACACAGCGAGTCAAGGAGCATGTCTGGAGAAAAAGGAGAGGTGACATTTTGGGTTGTGATCTATCATAGTGAAAGTAGGGGAGGGGGAGGGGAAGGGGAAGATGCAAGATACAACATTTATTTGTTACATGTGCCAGTTGGCACAGTGAGATGTGATCACCATACAGCCGTACAATAAAATAAAGAACACAACATAATAGAGTTAATAGAGTTCAACATAAAACATAGAAACATAGAAACATAGAAAATAGGTGCAGGAGTAGGCCATTCGGCCCTTCGAGCCCACACTGCCATTCGATATGATCATGGCTGATCATCCAACTCGGTATTCCATCCCTGCCTTCTCTCCATACCTCCTGATCCCTTTAGCCGCAAGGGCCACATCTAACTTAAATATAGCCAATGAACTGGCCTCAACTACCTTCTGTGGCAGAGAATTCCACAGATTCACCACTCTCTGTGTAAAAAATGATTTTCTCATCTCAGTCCTAAAAGATTTCCCTCTTATCCTTAAACTGTGGCCCTAGTTCTGGACTCCCCCAACATCGGGAATAATCTTCCTGCATCTAGCCTATTCAAACCCTTAAGAATTTTGTAAGTTTCTATAAGATCCCCCCTCAATCTTCTAAATTCTAGCGAGTATAAACAGAGTCTATCCAGTCTTTCTTCAAAAAAAAAACATCCCCACACAGCAATCCAACGTTTCCCACTGTGAGGGAAGGCAGTCTCTTCCTCTGATGTTCACCCGTGGTTGTGGCCTCCGGAGCCCTTCGCAGTCGCCGCTACGGGCAGCCCGCCGCTCAGGCCCGCTACCGGGATGTTGGCTCACCGGCGATGGGACTGGAGGCCAACCTCAACGGCTTGGACCTCCAACACGGCCGCTTCCCACCGGAGTCGGCAGCTCCCGACGGCTCCAGGCCGCGTCGGGCGGAGACTCCCGCTGGGAAACTAAGGAATCCCCAAAACAAAACTGTCAGACAAACTAAAATTTAAAAAAAGATAGGAAAAAACGGACAGGCTGTAGGTAGAGGCGCCTTCGATGCAGCGCCCCTAGTGGAGCTGGAGCTGAGAAAAGGCAACAAGACCAGGACAAATGAAGGCCGACAACAAATGACCTCAGATGTCCTGGTCGGCTAAATGTTGGCTAGGGGAAGGTATGATCTCAAGAGGGATACAATGCGGTGAAATATGGAATTAATTAAACAATGAGGGTGGAGAAAGGGAAGTGTTGGAGGCGAGTGTTGGTAGAAGTTACTTAAAATTAGAGAATTCAACAATCAAATACCGATGGGTTGTAAACTACCCAAGTGAAATATGAGGTGCTGTTCCTTCAGTTTGCGTGTGGACTCACTCTGGCAATGGGGGAGGCCCAGGACTGAAAGGTCAGTATGGGAATGGGAAGAGGAGTAGAAATGGTTGGCAACCGGGAGATCCTGTAGGCCTCAGAGGACCGAGCATTGTGTTCAGTGAAACAGTTGCTGAACCTACATTTGGTATCGCTGATGTACAGGAGCCCACATCAGGAACACTGGATGGAGTAGAAGGGGATAGAGGTGGTGCATGGGTACCTCAGTTGCACCTGAAAGGATTGTCAAGGTCCCTGGATGGAGTCAAGGGAGGAGGTATAAGGACAGGTGATGCATCTCTTACGGTTGCAGGGAAAAGTACCTGGGGAGGGGGTGGTTTGGGTGGGAAGGGACCAGTGGTCCCAGGAGTTGTGGAGGGAGCGGTCTCTACAGAAGGCGGAAAGGGCTGGAGGTGGAAAGATGTGATTAGTGGTGGGATCACTTTGGACGTGACAAAAATGGCAGATATATGGCAAAAATGGCAAAAATTCCAAAAAGACGAAGGAGATTATTGTTGACTTCAGGCAGACCAGAGGAGGCAGTCATACCCCCATCCATATAAACGGGACTGAGGTGGAGCGCGTCTCCAGCTATAAATTCCTCGGGGTACACATCTCGGAGGACTTGTCCTGGTCCCTCAACACCTCCAAGCTGATCAAAAAGGCACAGCAGCGCCTTTACTTCCTGAGGAGGCTCAAGAAAGCCCACCTGTCCCCCCAGATCCTGACCAACTTTTACCGCTGTACCATAGAGAGTATCCTGACCACCTGCTTCACGGTATGGTACAGCAGCTGCACTGCTGCGGACAGGAAGGCACTACAACGGGTGGTGAAAACCGCGCAGCACATCATCGGTGCCCCGCTCCCTGCCATGGATGCCCTCCACCGAAAACGGTGTCTGAGACGGGCTGGGAAGATCATCAAAGACCCCTCACACCCCAACCATGGACTGTTTGCCCTCCTCCCATCAGGGAGGTGGTACAGGAGCCTCAGGTCACGTACTAGTAGGATGAGGAACAGCTTCTATAACAACACAATCACACTGCTGAACTCGGAGTCCCGACGATAGATTTCTCTGGTCCCTCCGTCCCCTTTGTTTAATTATTCTGTATTTCCTGATTATTCTGTATCTTCCCTCTTTCTATTTTTTTTTTTTTTTTTTTTTTCTTTATGTACAACTACTACGGACTGACGCAAAACTGCATTTTGTTGTACTCATACTTGTATTTGTGCGATGACATTAAAGTTGAATTGAATTGAATTGAATTGAATTGAATATGACATATTGGATATGGGGGTGAAAGGTGAGGACCAAGGGAACTTTGTCCATGTTTCTTCTGGGAGGTGTGGGAATGAGGACAGAACTATGGGACACCGAGGAGACATGTGTGTGTGATCGTCATCTATGACAGAAGTGGGAAACATGCCTTCCCTGAAGAATGAGGACATCTTGGTTGGAAAACCTCATCTTGAGAGCAAACGATGGAGAAATTGAAAATTAGAGAATAGCATATTTGCAAGAGGCATGGTGGGAAGAAGTGTAGTCTAGACTACTGACTACAGAGTTGGCAGGTTTGTAATATATGTCAGTTACATAGAAACATAGAAAATAGGCACAGGAGTAGGCCATTCGGCCCTTCGAGCCTGCAACGCCATTCAATATGATCATGGCTGATCATCCTACTCAGTATCCTGTACCTGCCTTCTCTCCATACCCCCTGATCCCCTTAGCCACAAGGGCCACATCTAACTCCCTCTTAAATATAGCCAATGAACTGGCCTCAACTACCTTCTGTGGCAGAGAATTCCAGAGATTCACCACTCTCTGTGTGAAAAATGTTTTTCTCATCTCAGTCCTAAAAGACTTCCCACTTATCCTTAAACTGTGACCCCTTGTTCTGGACTTCCCCAACATCGGGAACAATCTTCCTGCATCTAGCCTGTCCAACCCCTTAAGAATTTTGTAAGTTTCTATAAGATCCCCCCTCAATCTTCTAAATTCTAGCGAGTACATGCCGAGTCTATCCAGGACTTCATATGAAAGTCCTGACATCCCAGGAATCAGTCTGGTGAACCTTCTCTGTACTCCCTCTTTGGCAAGAATGTATTTCCTCAGATTAGGAGACCAAAACTGTACGCAATACTCCAGGTGTGGTCTCACCAAGACCCTGTACAACTGCAGTCGAACATCCCTGCTCCTATACTCAGATCCTTTTGATAGTCTGTCTCCTGTGATAGAAACAGGGAGATTAAGAAAGGTGTCCAAGATAGTCCAAGTGGATTTGAGGGCATAGTGTAAGTCAGTGGTGAAGATAATAGAGTCCATGACTTTGGCATTGTGCAGAGGGTAACCCCAATGCAATTGTCAATGTAGCAGAGATAAAGTAAGGGGTCGGGCCAGTGAATGCCTGGAATAAGGTGGAATGAGGCACAATTTTTGGTATATAGCAACACTTGTAGTTTTTTGTATCTACAAGGAACTGTAGATGATGCTTTACAAAAGACACAGAATGTTAGAGTAACTTAGCAGAACAGGCAACACTTCTAAAGAACATGGATAAGTAACATTTTCGGTCAGGAACCTTTGTCAGAATGATTGTAGTAGGAGGAAAAATGCTGGGAGAGAGGTGGGAGTGGGCAAAATGGCCTAAGTGATAGGCAGAAATAGGCGTTGGGGACTTTGATGGACAAATGGGTGGACAACGGCCAGAGATGGGACAAAGAGAAAATGCTGTGGAGTGAAAAAAGAAGACGGATGTATAACTGGAACTGCAGGCCACTTCGTAATCCTGAATAACCAGGGTAGCGGGGATCACACGGGGATTCGGTGGGCTGAAGGGCTGGTTTTCATGCTGTATCTCTGAACTCAACAATTGGGCAACCAAGGTGGCGCAGCGGTTGAGTTGCTGTCTTGCAGCGCCGGAGACCCGGGTTCAATCCCAACTACGGGTGCTGTCTGTACGGAGTTTGTACGTTCTCCCCATGACTGCGTGGGTTTCCCCCGAGATCTTTGGTTTCCCCCAACACTCCAAAGATGTAGGTTGATTAACTTGGTGTATGTGCAAATTGTCCCTATGTGTGTGTGTGTGGGATAGTGTTAATGTGCGGGGATCGCTGGTCGATGCGGACCCGGTGGGTCGAAGTGCCTGTTTCAGTGATGCTTCTCTAAACCAAACAGGTGCAGGAATTGTTGTCAGCAGGAGGAGCTTGAGC
This sequence comes from Leucoraja erinaceus, assembly GCF_028641065.1. Classification (NCBI taxonomy): domain Eukaryota; kingdom Metazoa; phylum Chordata; class Chondrichthyes; order Rajiformes; family Rajidae; genus Leucoraja; species Leucoraja erinaceus. The sequence goes on from NC_073377.1 coordinate 165,880,292, forward strand.
ACTGGGATTTAGAGCTCGAGCTACAGTTAACCTCACCGCTATCTATTCGCAAGGCTAAATGTTTCCTAAAGCAAGGCTAACACATTTCAGAAGGTGTTCGCCGAGTATTTCAAAGAGAGCAAATGGGGAACTGGTGATCACTAGACAGACTAGAATGAACAGGTAAGGTCTCGAAATACTTCAGAGGGCATTTTCTTCTGTAACCACTATTTGATTCAGAATGTTGATGAAGTTAGAAATTTCCATGGAGTGTGTGCAACTCTACAGGGATTGAAGAGCCAGGTTAAAGAAGTGTTTGTTCCAGGGAAATCTATATTTATTAGTCCATTTCTAAATGGCTATAAATAATTGCAGGATTAAATGTGGCCTCCATGGTGCAAGGGTCAAAGATATTACTGAGCACTTGGAGAACATAGTGGAAGGGGAGGATGCATGGCCAAAATGCATGGTCCATGTTCATGCCAATAATCTAGGTAGAAAAAAAAGGAGTGATGTCCTTGCTTTCTCCCCATATCCCTTTATTCTGTTAGCCTGAAGAGTTATATCTAACACTCTCTTGAATACATAAGTAGGTTTAAGAAAGTAAGAGGGGTTGGTGGGATATTAAGAAGTAAGACTTAAAAACTTTTTTTTTTTTCTTTTTTTTTTATTAGCAGTACAGTAAATCACATTAATACATCGCATATATCTTATTACATTATGTTGTACCACTTCATTTTTTGAGCTTTATAAAAGATAGAAATAAAAGAAGTAAGGAAAGTAAGCAAGAATCGTGAAGGTGCAGTAAAGTGTTGGGAGAAGAGAACCGCTTAGGGAAGGAATTAGAGAAGGAAGTAACGAAAAGAAATAAGACCCTAGAAAGAAAAGAAAAAAAAGAAGAAAGGAAAATCAATCGCTCTATTGTAACACAAAACTCCGCAAAAAAGGATATACCAATCGTGTTTTATTAAAAATTTATTTTATACCCCCCATTACCAGATTCTGGTAGCCTTTATGTTTTAACTTATTATTGCACCTTATGCTTGTAATAGTTCCATAAATGCAGACCACGTCTTTTGGAAGTAATCTGCTTTGCCTGCTAGGAGGAGCCAATGCAAAAATGAATGTAGAAATGGGAAAATGGTGCAGATGACTGTGTGGCTGGAGTGATGATTCAGAAGACATGAAGACAGGGTCCAGCTCTGGGGAGATTAACCTGTACAAGCCTGACAAGTTGCACTGACAAGAACAACATCCTCATCAATTAGTTTCCATGCGCTTTTCAGAAAGGTTTAGACTAACTGGACAGGGAATGTGAAAACTACCAAAGATTGAAGGAGAGGAGTAGAATACCAAGTGGAAGTTATGATATTAATGAGAGAGTTCAAGAGGCAGAGAAAACCAAAGTCTAGATGGTAGGCAGAAGGGAGTATGGCTGAGCTTAATGGTATCTTCATAACAAGTAAAGACTTAAGACATGGGTATCCTTTGCTGAACTTTTACAACAACTGAATGGTGAAACACAAATTTAAATCTAAATTCGATGCTATGATGGGTGAGGGGGGGAGGTATATCTCCATATTTTCTTTTTTTATTTCCTTTTCTTTCCTCTGCACTGCTTTGGTAGCTTAGGGGGGGGTCCTGTTCATGTTCTTTTCTGCTTTATCTCTTCATTCTTTCTTTTTCTTTTTTTTTTCTTTTTTCATTTAAAAAAAAATTAGGTTGTAAGGTTAAAAATGAAGCTGTCCAATAATTGTACAATTGTGATGCCGATCATCTTATCCTTGTTCAATTGCTTCTAATTTAAAAAAAAAAAATCAAGTAAAGAGTATAGTGAATAAGGCAGATTAATTTGAGGTATAATATTCATGAAGTCTATTACAGAAATATTACAGAAGAGAAGGTAGAAGCTTAATGTTCCCGTTACAGGTTTTTTAGTCAAGATAAATAGGGGGATAAAATGTAACATTGGGGGCAATATTGTTTGATGAAACAATCACAGTCATAAGATTCCTTAGAATGATCATCAAAAAGGTTTATGTGGCTTGAACCTAACAAAAAATGCATAATCTCACTACTGGAAGTACATTATAGATGGAAGACCAAATCTGTAGGCGTATTTCTGACAGGGGATAGGTAGAAGATTCGAATTACTCAAATATTAATAGAAATGCAGTCCGTGAAAAAAAAATGCGCACACACATCTTAATGTACTCGGAAGAGTTTTTTTTTCTAGCTAACATGTAGTAAGCTGGAACAGAGAAGGGGAGTTGTTTTATATTTAGTTTTTCCAGTATGAATTTGGACAGGAACTTGTCAGGAGTTTCAGAGGGACAGGTCATAACTTAGTTAGATTTATCATTGTTATGGGAAAGAACAAAGAATACATCAGTTCCACGTTGGGTTAAAGCCAACTGCACTTGATTGAGGAACTTTTTAGCAAAGGTGAACTGGAAACAGCTACTTAAAGGTAAATCATTCTCAGAGCAATGGGAGGCATTTAGAGTAATGTAGTCAGAGTTGAACAGTATGGAAACAGGCCTTTTGTACAATTTACTCATGCAGACTAAGATGCCCATCTATACTAGTCCCATCTGCCCATGTTTAGCTCATACGCCTCTAAACCTTCCCTGTTTACAGGTATGTATCTACCAAAATGTATTTTAAATGGTGTTATAATACCTGCCTCAACTACATTCTCTGGCTACTCATTTCAATTACCCATGTAGACAAAAGTTGCCTATTAAAGCTTAATAACATTCTTCCTAGAACATCTGACCAAATCTGAACACAATACTCCAAATGCTGCCTCACTAATTTCTTGTACAATGTCTTGTAACATTACATCACGACTTCTATACTTTGTACACTAGGGACAATTTACGCTTCTACCCAGCCAATTAACCTACAAACCTGTCCGTCTTTGGAGTGTGGGAGGAAACCGAAGATCTTGGAGAAAACCCACATGCTAATGGGGAGAACGCACAAACTCCTTACATACAGCACCCGTAGTCAGGATTGAACCTGGGACTATTGGCGCTGTGAGGTAGAAATTCTACCGCTGCGCCACTGTGCTGCTGCCTACTTTAGTGTCAGCTGCAAACTTACTACTCATGCCGTTTACATTCTCGTCTAAATTGTTGATATAAACCACAAACAGCAAGGGGCACATCACCGATGCCCATGGCACACCACTAGTCACCGGCCTCCAAACTGAAGCATATCTTTCCACCATCATCCCATGGTTCCTTCTTTGAAGCCAATTCTCTATCCCGAATTGAAGGAGATTCAAGGCATTCACGGAAGGTAGTTTCCCACAATAATAAAAGATAGGACTGCTGAATCTAAAGTTCCCTAAGGTGCAGGGAGAGTAGAATAATGCTTTTGTCAAACATGCTGGGCTCAATATGGCTTCATGGTAGAGATTAAGAAAGTGGAAAAATTAAAATTGATAAGATTATTAGGAAACTGCAAAGAGAATAAGGAAAAATATTCCGTCAACTAAAACCAAATATGTTTTGTAAGCACAAGAAAAAACAAGAGAACGTTCAAGTAGAGGGGAGGATTTATTAGGGATGGAAAGGTAACTCCATATGGAGGCAGAGAATCTGGGGATAGTTGTTATTGTGTAATGTTTGATTGTCGTTACAAAAGAGAATGCTGATGCTGCATTTAAGGCACAAAAGTGTGAAAGAATTGCATGGTCTAAACATAGTAAAAGTCCAAGTATTGTGAGATTAATCATCTTTGGAAATGGATAAATTATCAGGCCAAAATAAAATATAACCTAGCATATTAAAAAAAAGGTAACGAAACAAATTTCAGAGGTTCTGAGGATTGGATAATTGTGAATTAAATAATGTTATTTTAGGAAGGAGATGAGGAGAAATATATTTAGTCAGAAGGTGGTGAATTGGTGGAATTCTTTGCCACAGAAGGCTGTGGAGGCCAAGTCAGTGGATATTTCTAAGGCAGAAGTAGATAGATTATTGATTAGTATGGGAGTCTGAGGTTATGGGAAGGCAGGAGAATGGAGTTAAGAGGGACAGATAGATCAGCCGTGATTGAATGGCGGAGAAGACTGGATGGGCCGAATGGCCCGATTCTTCTCCTAATCCTTATGACTTTATGATAGTGTTTTTAATGCTCAGTGCCAGAAGATTGGAGGGTTGGGGAAAAGTTAAGCTGTTATTTCACAAAGGGTAAGGGATCAACCAAGTATTTATAAGCCTTCAATCTGAAGGTGGGTCCCAACCTAAACCGTCACCTATCCATGTTCTCCAGAGTTGCTGCCTGACCCGCACGCTTACCCCAGCACTTTGTGTCTTTAATTACAAGCATTTACAGTGGTTTAACTTCAGTCATGGGATGATTACTAGAATCATTCAACAGGATGATATAAAGCTTGATTTACAAAGAGCATTAATTGACAATAGACAATAGACAATAGACAATAGGTGCAGGAGTATGCCATTTGGCCCTTCAATGTGATCATGGCTGATCATCCACAATCAGTACCCCGTTCCTGCCTTCTCCCCATACCCCCTGACTCCGCTATTTTTAAGAGCCCTATCAAGCTCTCTCTTGAAAGCATCCAGAGAACCTGCCTCCACCGCCCTCTGAGGGATTCAAGGATGTGTTAAAGTTAGTGTCTGGCCAACTAATCAATTAAATTTGTGGAAGTAAGGATTATCAGCAAGTATAACGAGTCGAGGTAGATTTTAATGAGGATTTTGTCACGATCCTGAAAAGTACATTGGTCAGTAAAGTAAAAACCATTGTTCTAAACTGAAGTGGAACATTGGATCTGATATTGTCTTAGAAGCAGGAAGGCAGGAAGCACAATAGGGACGTTTTCAGAAGATACTTCCGACTAATTGACAATTGGAAAGTAAGTCTTAGTACAGGAGTGTAAAATGGTCTATTCAGTTGAACTGAAAAGGGCAAATGGAATTGAATCCTGAAGAGATGCGAGCTAAATATATTTGTTGATGTACATCAAAACAAAGAAAGATTCAAGAGCTGGCAGACAATGAGTGTCGAGAAGGAATATGGGACCCTGAGAGAGGGTTTTTTTAGTTTTTTTAGTTTTAGTTTTAGAGATACAGGCCCTTCGGCCCAACAGGTCCGCGCCACCAGCGATCCCCGCACATTAACACTATCCTTCCTATACTAGGGACAATTTTTACATTTACCAAGCCAATCAACCTACAAACCTGTACATCTTTGGAGTGTGTGAGGAAATTGAAGAGTTCTCGGAGAAAACCCACACAGGTCACGGGGTGAATGTACAAACTCCGTACAGACAGCACCCGTAGTCGGGATTAAAATTCTCTTTTTTTTGGACAATCATGTCATAAGAGCATCTAAACCGGATACTTAGGCTATTTAAAAAAATTAGCCTTTGCTTAAGAAATGGATAGATGTTTAGATCTAGTAATTGAATTTAGATGAATTTAATTGATTTAATAAAACTCGTGAATATGATTTTTTTGTTGGTTATTTACTATTTGTTTTAGCGTTTAACTTGATCATTTCTACTTTTTTTCTAAAACTGCAAATAATAACTCGTTTCTGTTAATGCTGATCAGTGTTTTTTTTTCCTTTACATTTTAAACAGATGTCTCCGAAGAAGAAATGCAAAATTGTCAATCTAAATGCCCAGCAAAAGAGACCGATTTAGACAGCATTCGCAGAGATTATCCGAATTTGGACTACTCCAAATGTGATGATCTCCAGGACATTCTTAATGGGAAAGTAGTGGGCAGAAAGGCATGTCATGCGTAGTTTGAAGAGCAGAAACTTGTAGTTTACAATGCCAAAATGGAAAAGTTGAGGAAAAACAAGGTGTACAGAGTTGCTTATTGGTTACAATCTGAGGAGTATGATGATTCTACTGATTATGATATGCCAATGTACCAGCTAGCAACTGATCTTCTCCATAAAGACTTGGTCTATTGCTAGAAATTGTAACTTATTTACCTATCTGTTACGGACTTACAGCATATAAGACAATAATATTAAAATTCTGATCTTGAGAATATCACATTTTTGAATTTTCAATGCAGTCTGGGTGTTTATTACTATTTCCGTCACAACGGTCAATTTTGTAATTAGCTACAACTAGGTAACTAACTAATTATATGCTTTAATTTCAGGTCATCCAAGTTTCATGTTTGTTTCAGAATGCTTCAATGTATAATAACCAAAAATTTAATTCAGTTCCCTTAATTTTTAAGAAAGTTATGGGCTTTTGACTGTCCTCGATCACAGCTTTTGTGTTAAGTCAATGGAAAAGTAATAGGGAATAAGATGCTAATTTCCGAGTATGAAAATGGCCATAACTTTTTTAATACTGAAGATATGAAAGTGAATTAGGTGTCAAATTAAACTTCTTTTTATGCTTTATCTGATGGGACAAATAACAGACTTGATTTTTAAAATCTCAAAATGTTGTAACATTGCTAAACAAAGAGATCAGAAGGACAGTGAGACTAGGAATCAAAGTGCTGTCATTTGGAAGTCCTAGGTCATGCTTAGAAGGTCAGAGCAGGCTTGAATGAGTTGTTTTTAAATACACAGTCACCCATTATGTGTTTGATTCTCAGATATAGAGGAGATCATGCATGTTGTGAGAAGTGAATGCAGCATGCTAAATCTCTGTTTCATTTGCAACTCCTTGAATAATGGGAAGAGAACAGATAAAGGAGCAGCTGAGGCAATTTCTCCAGTTACAAAAGAACGTGTTGTGGGAAGGGCAGTGAGTATTGCTTAAAGTTAAATGTGAATCTGATTCATATTCAAATCTTCTCAGAGGATATCAGCAAGGGGCGGGAGCGTCTGCTGCATCTGATGGTGGCATCCTATAAGGAGTGTGGAAAATTGGGAAGAATGATTGGTGGACTATGGAGACTGATGGGGTGGACAAGAATAACGTTAACATTATACTGATTCTGGAGGGGAGGAGAAGAAATGGAAGCAGACATTTGTGAAATTGGATGAACATAAATGAGAGCCCCGTCAGCTATAGTGGAGGAGGACCGCAGTTAAAGAGAAAAGAGTATATATTGGCAGGACTAGGATGAAGATGGCAACAACAGCAAGATGGTGTTGTCATATTTGTTGTTGTTCTCCAACCGAGAACTGGGAGAAACTGGGAGAATGGAGTTGACTTGTTATTGGGAGTAAAGGACCTGTCCCACTTACGTGTCCTTGGCACGCAAATTACGCAACCTCGTGGTCGTATTGAGGCGCATGGGCATCGTATGGCCATGTGGGGCCGGTCCCACTGAGAAGCGCGGAGGGGTATGTAATTGTGCGCGACATCGGACGGGGCTCCGAAATTTTTGTAGTGAATGAAATCTTCGCGCGCCAACGGCCTGTCGCGGAACTGACGGCCAAAGTGGGACAGGCCCAAGACCCTGGCGCGACGCAACGTCTCACCTCCAACAGCAGCAGAAGCAGGCAAACGATCGCCGAACTCGGCCTGGGGCTCACGGCCGTTGCGGTCCGGATCCGCCCCCACTTCTACTCCCAGAGCGGGGCCAAGAAAATTGAGGATGGACGCAAAATGCAGGAGTAACTCAGCGGGAACGGCAGCATCTCTGGAGAGAAGCAATGGGTGACGTTTCGGGTCAAGACCCTTCTTTTCAGACTGAAGAAGAGTCTCGACACGAAACGTCACCCATTGCTTCTCTCCAGAGATGCTGCCGGTCCCGCTGAGTTACTCCAGCTTTGTGTCCATCTTCAAGTGACGTCACGCGCTCCAGACGGCTGTGCGTACGCATGAAATCGCGCGCGACCTTCGCGGGTCCGCCGCGGCTCAACGCGACCACGAGGTCGCGTAATTTGCGTGCCAAGGACGCGTAAGTGGGACAGGCCCTTAAGTCTGGAGGAAGCATTGTCAAAGTAATTGTTGAGCCTGTGGAGTTCACAAGAGCACTTGTCACTGGAGTGACCAGAGCCCCACAGACTCCAAGAATTACTTTGTCAATAGTTCCCCTCGTCTTATTTCCCAACATAAGGAACAATGCAAGAGTGCGAGTCTTCTTCACGGAGAAAGAGAAGTTGAGGAAGGGAATAATCAGAGATGGATCATTAGAAGGTCACAGGGCAGGGTTTACATTGGTAGAGAAGGTGATGAAACGTTACTTATCTTTTCAATGAAGTTCATCTGAATTTTGGCTTCCATGGTAAGCCACTGGATTCTGCCTGTTAGGGACTTCAGAAAGTCACTAGCACATGGAGTTAGTTTAAAATAAAAATGCTCGAGGGACCGGAATAAGGAAATTGGCATTTGACCCTTTGCACTTGAAAACAGCTCAGGCTGTGAGCAGACTCAGTTTGAAAAAGACAACTGAATGACAGGTCTAGATATTGTAGGAAAAGTTCCTTCATCTTCACATTGCAGAAGTTACTTCTACGCCCATGTCCTCTTGAATAGATTAGTCTAATTATACTGATTGACTTCTGATTCCACCACGAGTGGCAATCCTTTTTGATTTTTAGTGGTAGTGATATTATCCTGCTTTACAATAACAGTGGAAAATCTTTATTCCAAAGCATTCTCTTTGTCATGTGTTCCTTTAATTAACAGGAAAGACATGAATTTAAAAAGAAAAATCTAGCATTCTACTTGCTGGATAATTTAATTTCTTTACAGAAAATTGTTTTTTTTTTCCAGACAGTTTAGAAAAGACAGCTATGTTATTCTCAAACCTGTAGAGATCTCATGAAGCTCAAAGGATTCAAACAGACTTATTATATCAGCTGGCAGGACCCGCACTGTGCGTTTTTATGCATATTCTTGAAGATTAGGAGGCAGTGTGCAAATTGGGTTGATGCCAATGATTTCAGTGGCTGCCCAAGTCCAGTGAAGTGTAAGGAGAGTCGAAGCTGTTGGAGTTCACTGCACTTGCCTTTCTCTGTTCATTTCAAGAATCCAGCACTTCCTTATAACAGCTCTTTCAGAATAACTTGATCCTATAAAAACCTGCTGTTGCCATAGAAATGTGTTTTGTGAGGTCTGCCGAAACTCTTGCCCTATTTTTCCAGTCTTTGTTGCATTTATTTTTCCAGGTTTTTGGCTTTATTTCTCCTTTGGTCCTGACAGCCTTCATTCTCTCCAAATTTGTTATTTTTGGAATGCGGTGCTCTTTCATCCCAGTCAGCTTGGCACCGACAATTAATTCAGTGCTCTTTAATTTCCTTTCTAACTACTGAAGATATTAATGGTGGGTTGGGGAGTGGGAATGTGACCTTAGATCATTTAAAATAAATTATATTGGCACAAAGTCCCTCTTCAGGAATTTTGAAGAGGCAGCCAATGTACTTTAAATGTCCATTTTAAATGATCAGACTGTGTATTTTTTAAATGTATTGGATTACTTTAGTCAAAATTGTTCACTAAATTAGCTCAGCATTTGTGAGTCTAATACAACGTTAAAAAAAAAGTAATTTCAAATTATGTTACTCATTGAATATTTAGCCAATAGTCTTTGCTTTGTGGCCACCGTTAGGTAAATGTGTGATGTGAGATGTGTGATTTCGTTGTCTCTCCAATGCATTTCGTTGTCTCTGTACTGTACACTGACAATGACAATTAAAATTGAATCTGAATCTGAATCTGAAGTAGCATTGTATTTTGCTTTCAACTTTTTGTTCTACTGAAGGCAATGGTGGCAAAGTTTGGAGGCAGAATTTTTACTAATGTTCGTTCTTTCAATATGAATATGGTCATTACATTATTGATAGGATGGGTTTGTGGGAGAGTGTGAGCGGCTGACCAGGCTCATTTGTGTTTTGCTCTCTACATGATGCAATGAGCAAGAGAAACTGGTTTGAGTTGTCTGATAAATGTTGGCGTGAATGTTGCAACTGCCCGCTCTTCAGTGCTGCCTCGTCTTTTCTCCACTGCTCATGAAGCGTGGCTTCAATGTGGTCGAGACATTGTCAAATAGAGTCATCGTTGGGAGAGTCCTCCCAAGATTCAAAATTGATGTTGAAATGCTTCAGGAAAAACTTAAGAAGAACTTGAAATGTTCCATCTGTTCTTTGCTTAGAAAATGTATACTCCTTCATCTCCCTCATCCAATATCCAATAAGACCTCCCTGGTGGTATAAAACTGGGTGAAAAAAAGGTCCTACCTTCCACTACCTGCAACCTCGGGCAACCACCTGCAACCTCCGGCAACCACCTGCAACCTCCAGCAACCACCTGCAACCTCCGGCAACCACCTGCAACCTCCGGCAACCACCTGCAACCTCCGGCAACCACCTGCAACCTCCGGCAACCACCTTCAACTAGCATCGCAACCGGCTTCGACTAAAAAATTACCGATGTTTAAAGCGGCAACCTATGTCGTGGCCGGTTTTGAATTTTTAGAAATAATCGCCGGAACATAGAAGAAGCAGAAAGCACTTTCGACCATTAGGGAGACTGACAAAAACCTTGGGAACCTCCGGGAATCGCACGGAAACCTTGGGTGGGGCGCAAAGACTCCAGAGGTTTCCATTCAGGTTTCCTAAGTGGGACAGGGGCAATACTGAGCTTTATTGTTCAAAGACTCTTAACCATTCAGATATCATGTGCATGACAAGTGTTGACAACACAAGGGTTTTGAAGGACATCTCTGCCTTCCATCACAATTTGTACTTAGACTTCCAAAGGCCATTGTAGGCTTAAATATTTGGTGATGATCACATCATCCGTCTAAAATCTGTGCTGAATTTTAGCGACAGGTGTCAGAGGTTATGGGGAGAAGGCAGGAGAGTGGGGTTAAGAGGGAGAGATAGATCAGCCATGATTGAGTGGCGGAGTAGATTTGATGGGTCGAATGGCTTAATTCTACTCCTATTCCTTATGACCTTATGACCTTATGACCAAGTGGACTAGGCCAAACTTCTACAACAGCTACTGAACAACCGAGTATAATCAAATGCACTATTGAAAACATCGAGATCAATTTTACAACCACATTCGGAGATTACATATGGCGATCAGTGTCAAAACATGCAAACTAGAAATAGAGGTATCACAAAATAATTGAGAAAGATCTCATTCAAGAATGTTGTGTCATGTTTGGATCATATCAAAACTTTATTATTGTAGACTTTCATATTTTAGATTGCAGTCGTTCAATTTATCATCTTATCAGGAGTACATTTGCTGTAAGAACAAAGTATGTTTTTAGTAATATGTACAGGAACTCAACATTAATGGCCCTGTCCCACGGTACGAGTTCATTCCAAGAGCTCTCCCGAGTTTGCCCTTGATTCGAACTCGGAGATTTACGGTAATGGCCGCTCGTCGGTACTCGGGGCTCTCGTGGACATTTTTCAACATGCTGAAAAATCCTCACGAGTCTTCCGTGCTTACCGGCCTTTAGCGAGTCTTCCCGAGTACCTGCCGTTAGCGTTACGAGCCGCTAAGAGACGTCCCCGAGCTCCGACGTACCCTCTACGTTCATTCTCCGGGCTCACCACGAGTTTGATTTTTTAAAACTCGGAAAAGCTCTTGGAATGAACTCGTACCATGGGACAGGGCCATAACAATGCTTAGAACCTCCTTGCTTCTTTTGGCCATGATCTTCAGACTCGTAGCCTCTGGCTCCCTTATGAAAGATAGTTTTCCTCCGGTATAGCTTATAACCATATAACTATAACTATATAACAATTACAGCACGGAAACAGGCCATCTCGACCCTCCTAGTCCGTGCCGAACATGTATTCTCCCCTAGTCCCATCTACCTGCGTTCAGACCATAACCCTCCATACCTTTCCCGTCCATATAACTATCCAATTTATTTTTAAATGATAAATACGAACCTGCCTCCACCACCTTCACTGGAAGCTCATTCCACACAGCTACCACTCTCTGAGTAAAGAAGTTCCCCCTCATGGTACCCCTAAACTTCTGTCCCTTAATTCTCAAGTCATGTCCCCTTGTTTGAATCTTCCCTACTCTCAGTGGGAAAAGCTTATCCACGTCAACTCTGTCTATCCCTCTCATCATTTTAAAGACCTCTATCAAGACCCCCCTTAACCTTCTGCGCTCCAAAGAATAAAGCCCTAACTTGTTCAACCTTTCTCTGTAACTTAGTTGCTGAAACCCAGGCAACATTCTAGTAAATCTCCTCTGTACTCTCTCTATTTTGTTGACATCCTTCCTATAATTAGGCGACCAAAATTGTACACCATACTCCAAAATTGGCCTCACCAATGCCTTGTACAATTTTAACATTACATCCCAACTTCTATACTCAATGCTCTGATTTATAAAGGCCAGCACACCAAAAGCTTTCTTTACCACCATATGTACATGAGATTCCACCTTCAGGGAACTGCGAATATGCCCTCCTCTTGACCAAAGAATGGAGAATGTGAACAAGTAGATGAGATTTTCCTTGTTTCCTTATTTTTTAGGATGTGAACATTAGTGACAAAGTCAGTTCAGTTTGGAGATACTGAGTGGAAATAGGCCCACCGAGTCCTCACTGACCAGTGACCCCCACACATTTACACCACCCTATACACATTACGGATAATTTTGCATTTACACCAAGCCAATTAACCTACAAACCTGAACGTCTTTGGAGTGTGGGAGGAGACCAAAGTTCTCAGAGAAAACCCACGCAGTTCACAGGGAGAAGGTACAAACTCTGTACAGACAAGCAGCAACCTGTAAGGCAGTAGCTCTATGTGTACACCATCGTGACACCCATAATATAAATAAGTTGTTGCCTATTTACTGACATACTGTCTTTTGCCCATTCCTAATTGCTCTCAAGAAGATGGTGGTGAAATACGTTCTTCAACCATTGTAGTCCTTCTGGAGCTTATAGAGAGGATGCTCCAGGTTTTAGATGTAGCAATAATTACATATTTCCAAGTCAGGATGATACAAAGGGGAACTGCTGGTGGTGGTCTCTCCATACGCTAGATTACCCTGTCATTCTTGATGTTATGCGTTGAGGAGGTGTTTGTAGAGGAGCCTAGATGAGGTATTAGATGGTCCAGACTGCAGCAAGAGTATGTTGACATTCGAGGTGCCATTCAAGGAAGGCTTTTATCCTGGATGGTGTTGAGTTTCTTTAGTATTGTTAGAGCGGCAGATTGATAGTATTTCATGATTCTCCTTGCTTGTACTTTGTGTACGGTGGAAAAGCTTTGGAGTAACAAGAGATGAGACACTAGCCATGGGATACCAACCTCTCACCTGCAAGTCAATCATTTTGTGACTGCCATTGAATGCATGGTCCAATTTTATATTGCTGGGCTTGGAATATTTGATGCAGGTACATCTGTCCACCTGGAAGATACAAAAATACTGCCTTTATCAAGTGATCTAAATTCATTGGAAAGATATGCAAATCATGCTCAGTATCCTCGCCTAAGCATCCCCAGTTCCGACCCACTGATTAAATTCTGTCAGCAACATTGGAAAACTATGTCATTAATATACCTAATGCTAAAACAAACACTCTGTTCCAACCCAACACAGGAAAAAATTGCTAGATTATCAGAGGAAAAGATGAAATGGTAAATTGATTGCTTCACCTCGCCAAAGACAAAGAAACATAGAAACATAGAAAGTAGGTACAGGAGGCCATTCAGCCCTTCCAGCCTGCACCGCCATTCAATAGGATAAAGGGGAAATCCTTTAGGACAGAGATGAGAAAAACATTTTTCACACAGAGAGTGGTGAGTCTCTGGAATTCTCTGCCACAGAAGGTAGTTGAGGCCACAGTTCATTGGCTATATTTAAGAGGGAGTTAGATGTGGCCCTTGTGGCTAAAGGGATCAGGGGGTATGGAGAGAAGGCAGGTACAGGATACTGAGTTGGATGATCAGCCATGATCATATTGAATGGCGAATGGTGCAGGCTCGAAGGGCCGAATGGCCTCCTCCTGCACTTATTTTCTATGTTTCTATGTTTCTATGATGATCATGGCTGATCATCCAACTCAGTATCCCGTACCTGCCTTCTCTCCATACCCCCTGATCCCTTTAGCCCCAAGGGCCACATCTAACTCCCTCTTAAATATAGCCAATGAACTGGCCTCAACTACCTTCTGTGGCAGAGAATACCACAGATTCACCACTCTCTGCGTAAAAAAAAAAAATTCTCATCTCGGTCCTAAAAGATTTCCCCCTTATCCTTAAACTGTGACCCCTTGTTCTGGACTTCCCCAACATCGGGAACAATCTTCTTGCATCTAGCTTGTCCAACCCCTTAAGAATTTTGTATCTATATCCCTCAATCTTCTAAATTCTAGCGAGTACAAGCCGAGTCTATCCAGTCTTTATTCATATGAAAGTCCTGCCATCCCAGGAATCAGTCTGGTGAACCTTTGCTTGCCATTCCTTATGGCAAGAATGTCTTTCCTCAGATTAGGAGACCAAAACTGTACGCAATACTCCAGGTGTGATTTCACCAAGGCCCTGTACAACTGCAGTAGCACCTCCCTGCTCTTATACTCAAATCCTTTTACTATCAATGCTAACATACAATTCACTTTCTTCACTGCCTGCTGCACCTGCATGCCTACTTTCAATGACTGGTGTACCATGACACCCAGGTCTCGTTGCATCTCCCTTTTTCCTAATCGGCCACCATTCAGCTAGTCTACTTTCCTGTTTTTGCCACCAAAGTGGATAACCTCACATTTAACCACATTATACTGCATCTGCCATGCATTTGCCCACTCACCCAACCTATCCAAGTCACCTTGCAGCCTCCTAGCATCCTCCTCACAGCTAACACTGCCCCCCAGCCTCGTGTCATCCGCAAACTTGCATTCAATTCCCTCGTCCAAATCATTAATGATTATCCCCTTCTTATTTCTATGTTTAGTTAAGAGACACAGCATGGGAACAGGCCATTCGGCCCACCGATACCGTGCCAACCAGCGATCTCCATATTCTAGCACTATCCTACACACTCTAGACAATTTGCAATGTTACTCATACTTGGTTTATCTCCGTGCCACACCACCTAACTTCCACCAGTTCTCCTCATGTGTACATTGCTTCCTGCGGTCCATTTTATCTTTCCCTCTCTCCTCCAGACACATGTACTCTCTCCTTCTCATTTATATCATGACTTTATGAAAGCAGGTGAAGGTTTTCTCTCATAAAGTGATCTGCTGTAATAAATCACACCTGATGGCTTTAGATACAACAGCTTTGGAGCATGTACCTTTGATTACTAATACAAATTGGTTCTTTGAAATAATGAAATTGATATTCGATGGAAGAAAAAACACAGAAGGAATATTACAACAATGCATTATTGAACCTGCTTAGGTTCCCCATAACTCTATAATCTTCATTGTCAGCAGAGCTTTAAGGATTATGGTGCTTTGGACCTACACATTTTGCTTGTTTTCAACTAATACACATGGGACCTTGCAATAACAAACTCGCTCCAGTAATAAACATTCAAATATTGAAAATCTTTACGGGTGTAATATTAGATTGTCACTAATAAATGCATGCAGTTTTAAATTTAGATCACAGTTAATATACGTTTCTGCATTTGCATTACTTACCTCAGGGAACACTAAAACTTGACTTCCTTTATGCCCCTGTCCCACTTAGGAAACCTGAACGGAAACCTCTGGCGACTTTGCGCCCCACCCAACGTTTCCGTGCGGTTCCCGGAGGTTTTTGTCAGTCTCCCTACCCTGCTTCCACTACCTGCAACCTCCGGCAACCACCTGCAACCTCCGGGAACCGCACGGAAACATTGGGTGGGGCGCAAAGTCTCCACAGGTTTCCGTTCAGGTTTCCTAAGTGGGACAGGGGCATTTCTTCCTACACCCCGCCTCCCATTGTTCATTCTGTCGCTAGAGAAACTGCTTTTTACTGCCCAGATCTAAATGTAAATATTTTTGGAGCTGAACAGAATAGCATCAGAAAATAGGTGCAAGGTTTCTGATAAACTTAGTCTTGCCAGTTTTGGTTTTCTCATCACCTTAATATAATATTCCAACCATCTTTAACTTTGCTAATAATTACCTGAGTGCATCAACAAGGAGATCCTATTTATTTAGTAGCCAGTGCCAATTCATGCTGTTTAATGCTGCATGAAGCCAGCTTGCATATCTTAAAGGTATACGGATTGTGGTTGCAGCAGGTGGTGCAGATATTTGCAAATATATGAGACAATACACAGTGGCGTAGGGTGGGTTTTGGGTGCTCGGGGCAGTTTAAAGTTTTGCGCCTCCTCATTATGTAGCGGGGGGGGGGGGGGGGGGGGGGAGGGGGAAGGGGGAGGAGGAAGGGGGAGGGGAGGGGAAGGGAAGGGGAAGGGGAAAGGGGAAAGGGGAAAAGGGGGAAAGGGGGAAAAAGGGAAAGGGGGAAAGGGGGAAAGGGGAAAAAGGGGGAAGGGGGAAGGGGAAGGAACACGTTTTTGGTCTCTTCCTTCGGGGATGCGACTTATTTTGTCGTATCCCCCGTCTCCGCCGCCTGCGCTGAGGCCTAATGGCGGAGCTGGCGGCCTCGGAGCTGGGGCAGAGGCAGCGGCGGCCTGGCCCGCGCTGTTTTTATACTCACAGCTCCAGGTAACTCCTCCTCGCTCCAACGGCTCCCCGGGCCTCTTAATTTTATTTAAAAAAATTATCCAACTATTTTTTTGCGCCCCTAAAAATTTAGCACCTGGGGCAACCACCCCACTGGCTCCCCCCACGCTACGCCACTGACAATACAACAAGGGAAAGATTGTATTCTCAGGCCTCCTGTTTCCCCTCACCCTCCCTTTCTGTGTCTTTCCTTCAACCAGCCAAGGGTTGCAAAGTGATCACAGGATTGAAGAATGGTGCAAGTGTAGCATGGTTTGACCCAGAGAGAGAAATTGTCTGTGGTGAGTCAGCAGAAATGAAGCTGAGAAAATGTAGTCAATATCCCACTGGCCTATAGGCCAAAGTCTTTTTTTCCCCCGGGAATTAACCTGGTGAACCTACGCTGCACTCCCTCAATAGCAAGAATGTCCTACCTTAAATTAGGGGACCAAAAACTGCACACAATACTCTAGGTGTGGTCTCACTAGGGCTGCAACTGCAGCAGGACCTCTTTGCTCCTAGATTCGATTACTCTGGTTTAATACAAGACATTACTTGTATACAATTCTAAAGAGTTTCAGGCGCAAATCTCCCCCACTTCATCCTCTGAAAGCCTGTGATGATCCAACATTCTGGACCATCTATTTGCATGCCAGAACCCAAAGGTTCAAGACTCATTCAAATTAGAATAAAATTGCAGACGGCTGCTGCTGCTAAATGAGCTGTGCTTGGTTTATTATCATCTTGCATTGTCTCAACTTCAACAGGCATTGATGCTGGGCAGAGTGCTTAGATTGGTGTGGTACTACGGAGGAAGAGGATGAGCCAACTCTGATGGCGGGCTGAGATGAGATGAGATGGAGTGAGCCCACATCAAGTACTACTGTCGAAGCAGGAAGAACTAATCATTTTATCCCAACTCCATATTACTAGGGGAAGTTTAATGAAAACTTATTCTTTTTTTACTTCTAAGCTCATGTTTTCACACCAACTCCACATTCTGACTAGAGTGCTCTAAGTAGTACTGTCGGATCTGAAAGCAAGTTTTAAAAAACACCATCACCTATTCGGCACATCATAGAAACAGAGAAAATAGGTGCAGGAGGAGGCCATTCGGCCCTTCGAACCAGCACCGCCATTCATTGTGACCATGGCTGATCGTCCCCTATCAATAACCCGTGCCTGCCTTCTCCCCATATCCCTTGACTCCACTAGACCCTAGAGCTCCATCTAACTCTCTCTTAAATCCATCCAGTGATTTGGCCTCCACTGCCCTCTGTGGCAGGGAATTCCATAAATTCACAACTCTCTGGGTGAAAAAGTTTTTTTCTCACCTCAGTCTT
Organism: Leucoraja erinaceus; assembly: GCF_028641065.1. Taxonomy (NCBI): domain Eukaryota; kingdom Metazoa; phylum Chordata; class Chondrichthyes; order Rajiformes; family Rajidae; genus Leucoraja; species Leucoraja erinaceus. Next base: position 165,898,176 of record NC_073377.1, read on the forward strand.
AAATGACCTCCCCTTTATTCTAAGACTGTGGCCCCTGGTTCTGGACTCGCCCAACATTGGGAACATATTTCCTGCATCTAGCTTGTCCAGTCCTTTTATAATGTTATATGTTTCTATAAGATCCCCCTCATCCTTCTAAACTCCAGTGAATACAAGCCTAGTCTTTTCAATCTTTCCTCATATGACAGTGCCGCAATCCCAGGGATCAATCTCGTGAACCTACGCTGCACTGCTTCATGGTGCAAAAGCTTAAATGTCAGTTTGAGGCAGTTGACAGGAATCCCTAAATAATGCCCGGCACCCAACTGATATCAGGTGTGTCTATGGCTGTGTTTAAGAAGGAACTGCAGATGCTGGAGAATCGAAGGCTACACAAAAAAGCTGGAGAAACTCAGCGGGTGCAGCAGCATCTATGGAGCGAAGGAAATAGGCAACGTTTCGGGCCGAAACCCTTCTTCAGACTGATCGGGGGGGGGGTGGGCGGGGACAAGAAAGGAAAAAGGAGGAGGAGCCCGAAGGCTGGGGGATGGTAGGAGACAGCAGGGGGACTGAGGAAGGGGAGGAAAGTCTATGGCTGTCTTTGGATATAAGAACTAACCCACAATAAGTGACAATATTACTTCCAAATTATGGGGATATGGTTTAATTTCTCTTCCCAGTGAGCAATACCTGGAGAATTAATTTGGAAGAGTTATTACTGTCAACAGTGAAGAATTAACATATGCAAGTTGAAAAGATCTAATTATCAAGTCCTGTTGGCATCCTAATATAGGCAAACTGTTATAAATTTCAGGGAGGAAAAACTATGAATGAGTCCATCTAACAAGTTGTTTTTTTATGAGGAACACTGAACATTTGTTTCAAGGTCAGGATTTTCTTTTGTGTTACTCAGATCTGCTTTCATTTTGAGCAATCCTGTCTTTCACTCAAATATTAACCACAACATCCTTCAAAAATGTGCAAGAACAACAAGAGGTAATGTACTGGGTAGTGCAAGGAATGGCTGACAGATCCACACATAACTTGCAACATGTTTCCACATACGTTTCAGCTGATATGGGACCTCCATAATATCCACATGACCATGTTGTCAGTCTGCTGGTGGTTCAGCAGTCAAACATCAAGTTTTGTTTAAGATATAGCACGGAAACAGGCCCTTCGGCCACTGAGTCAGCGCCGTCCAGCGATCCCCGCACATTAACACACACTAGGGACAGTTTTCAGGGTTTCAGCCTGAAACGTTGCCCATTTCCTTCTCTCCATAGATGCTGCTGCACCCGCTGAGTTTCTCCAGCACTTTTGTCTACCTTCAATTTTCCAGCATCTGCAGTTCCATCTTAAACACAAGGGACTGTTTACACATACTTCAAGCTAATTAACCTACATATGTTGTAGGTTAATTAGAAGAAACAGAAGGTCTCGGAGAAAACCCAGCTGGTCACGGTGATACCGTACAAACTCCGTACATACAGTGGTCGTGATTGAACCTAGGTCTCCCCAGCTGTTAGAGTTGTAAGGCCGCAACTCTACCGCTGCGCCATCATGGCAAACGAGTGTTTGATTGTCAGATGCACTGAAATGGAACAATGAAATTCTTACTTGAAAAAGTGGCACCAGGGTTTTCAACACAGTGCTCAACAGATAATATAATGAACAAGAAAAGAGTTTCATAGTGCTTGAGATCTGACAATGTGTGCTGTCTGTGCAGAGTTTGTATGTTCTCCCCCTGTGACCACGTGGGTTTGCTCCGGGTGCTCTGGTTTCCTCCCACTTTGCAAAGACATGTAGGTTTGTAGGTTAATTGGCTTCTGTAAATAACCTCTCGTGTTTAGAATGTTAAAATGGGATAACTGAAAACGAGCATAGAGATGATCGATGAAAACGGTGGGGGCGCTGCACTGGTGGCAGCCCTGTCATCAGCGCGTTAGTTTTTTTCTACTTTTTAAATTTTTTTTAGTATGTTTTAAAGTATGTTTTTAATGTTCCTTCGTGTGTTTTGTGTGGGGGGGTGAGGGGGAAACCGTTTTGGTCGCCTCCTCCAAGGAGAGGCGACTTTTTCCAGGTCGCCTCCCCCGTGGCCTAACAGCGAGGATCGGCGCGGCCTTTCCCGGAGACGCGCCCGGGGCTCCGGCGGCGGGTGCAGCGTGGACTGTCAGCGCGGAGCGGGTGAGCCCCTGCTGGGGCTCGCTGGAGGGGAGCGCTCCGTTACACTGGCCCGCAGCAGCCGGCAGCCTGAAGCCGCGCGCGGTCTGCACAGCTCCAGCTGGCGCGGCGTCTACAGCCCGGGATCCCTCGTGGGGGACCCGGGGGGAAGAAGAAGCCATCACTGCCGGCCCGCGGCCGTCTTCTATCGCGAGTGCGGTATGGACTTAACATCACCCCTGGAGGGGAGCTTCGACCGCCGGCCCTGCGGTCTGCGGTGCTTCTGGCTGCGACGTGGAGGGGACTTTAAATCTTCGGCAGCCGGCCTGCGGCCTACACCAACTTCAAGCCGCGGTCTCCGGTGGGGAAGAGCCGACCCTGGACTTACCTGGACTTGTACCTTGTCCTTTTACCATCTGGACGCCCGCAGCGGCGACTGCGGAGGGTTGAGGTCCCGACCACGGGGGAAAATGGAGGAGGACTGGCCAAATTGTGTGCCTTCCACCACAGTGATGAATGCTGTGGTGGATGTTTATGTTAAAATTTCATTGTGTTTTTGTGTGTGTTCTTTATCATTGTACCGCTGCTGACATATCATTTCACTTGCACTTTTTGTGCAATGTGACAAATAAACCGTATTGTATTGTCTTGTATTGTATTGTATTGATAGTCATTGTGGACTCGGTGGGCTGAAGGGCCTGTTTTCATGCTGTGTCTTTAAACAAAACCAGATCAAAACCCAATATAAAGCAAAAACGAAACACAACATAAACTCCCTAATGCAACCAAGGCTGTTCATAGTTCAGAATTTAGTTAGAGATTGGATTGTTGGGTGGTGGGAAGAATCTGCTCCTGAACCTGGACGTTACAATTTTCAGACGCCTGTACTTTCTTCCCAATGGCAGGAGTGAAATGAGAGCGTGGCTGGTGAGGTGTATATCCTTGATCACACTGGCTGCTTTTTTGAGACGGTGCCTCTTATAGATCCCTTCGATAGTTGGGAGTCAGTACCAGTGATGGACTCCAGCGTGGGGCTATTCATAACACTTGACACCCTCACTAATTAAGAACCTATCAATCTCTACCTTAAAAATATCCATTGACTTGGCCTTCACAGACTTCACTGGAAATGAATACCATAGATTCACCATCCTCAGACTAAAGACATTCTTCCTTATCTCCTTTCTAATGGGTATGTCCTTTTATTCTGAGGCTTTGGCCTCTGGTCCTAGACTCCCTCACTAGTGGAAACATCCTCTCCACATCCACTCTATCCAGGCCTTTCACTATTGATGGTAGATCTAAGATGAAAGTAATTGTGCAGTTATGGAATTTATAAGCAGTCAAGCAATGTACTTAAGGGACATGCATCAGATAAGTCCCAGTGCAGGGACTGTTGCACCATTTATTTCACGGAAGGAGAAACATCTGTGGAACTAGCGCATCGATATTTTAAAATTGATTTAGTTTAGTTAAGTAACAAAATAGATTCATGTGCAATTTAGTTTATTTAATTAAAATAAATGATATTTGTGCATTTAAATATTTATTTCAAGACTTTAATAAAATGATGGGCTTTCAATTTTTGGAGTGCTTTTTAACATAGAAACATAGAAACATAGAAAATAGGTGCAAGAGTAGGCCATTCGGCCCTTCGAGCCTGCACTGCCATTCAATATGATCATGGCTGATCATCCAACTCAGTATCCTGTTCCTTCCTTCTCTCCATACCCCCTGATCCCTTTAGCCACAAGGGCCACATCTAACCCCCTCGTAAATATAGCCAATGACCTGGCTTCAACTACCTTCTGTGGCAGAGAATTCCACAGATTCACCACTCTCTGTGTGAAAAATGTTTTTCTCATCTCGGTCCTAAAAGATTTCCCCCTTATCCTTAAACTGTGACCCCTTGTTCTGGACTTTCCTAACATCGGGAACAATCTTCCAGCATCTAGCCTGTCCAACCCCTTAAGAATTTTGTAAGTTTCTATAAGATCCCCCCTCAATCTTCTAAATTCAAGCGAGTACAAGCCGAGTCTATCCAGTCTTTCTTCATATGAAAGTCCTGACATCACAGGAATCAGTCTGGTGAACCTTCTCTGTACTCCCTCTATGAGAAGAATGTCTTTCCTCAGATTTGGAGACCAAAACTGCACACAATACTCCAGGTGTGGTCTCACCAAGGCCCTGTACAACTGCAGCAGAACCTCCCTGCTCCTATACTCAAACGATCATGTAACATATGAATTGTGTATTGAGATTGAGCTCAGCCATGTAGGTTAGAAAGGTGCCTATGTTCTATTATCACTTCCACAGGTATTGCCTATTCTGGCTCCACCTCATGCTGGCATTTCCAAGAAAAATCTGTTCCCTGGAGCCTAGCAACACCAGTGTGCGTGGAGCCAGATTTTTGCTGTAACTTCATACCAAGGAAACCATACAAATATTTTTACCGCAAGCTTGGCTAAACTGCTACCAACTGCAAATTCTCAGCCGATAAAACTGACGGCTGCTTTATAACTTCACCTATTAAATTCCTCACAAATTAATTAATGTTGCAAGTGCTAACTTGTCTTCACAGATGTTGTAATATAAATTTGTGAGCAGAATTAGGCCTTTTGGCCCATCAAGTCTACTGCTCCAGTCAATCATGGCTGATCTACCTTTCCCTCTCAACTCCATTCTCCTGCCTTCTCCCAATAACCCCTGACACCCGTACTAATCATGAATCTATCAGTCCCCACCCTAAAAATATCCATTAACTTATGCCCCTGTCCCACTTAGGAAACCTGAACGGAAACCTCTCGAGAATTTGTGCCCCACCCAAGGTTTCCGTGCGGTTCCCGGAGGAGGTTGCAGGTGGTTGCCGGAGGTTGCAGGTAGTGGAAGCAGGTAGGGAGACTGACAAAAACCTCAGGGAACCTCTGGGAACCGCATGAAAACCTTGGATTGGGGCACAAAGTCTCCAGAGGTTTCCGTTCAGGTTTCCTAAGTGGGACAGGGGCATTAGCCTCCACAGCCTTCTGTGGCAATGACTACCACAGATTCACCACCCTCTGACCAAATAAATTCTTCCTCATCTCCTTTCTAAAGGTACGTCCTTTAATTCTGAGGTTCTGGCCTCTGCTCCTAGACTCTCTCACTAGTGGAAACATCCTCTCCACATCCACTCTAACGAGGCCTTTCCCTATTCTGTAAGTTTCAATGAGGTTCCCCATCATCCTTCTCAACTCCAGCGAGCCATCAAATGCTCACCTTGATTTCATGCATTTTCATGGAAAATGCTTTTAGCTTTGACTGTTGAAAGGAACAGCACTGGCACGTGTTCTGAGTAACTTTACTAAGCAACGTTTTTCTTTGCTGGTCTCCAAGCAGCATGCCAGTCAATGTAAAGTAACGTTCAAGATTGATAATGGAAAGCAGCAGCTGATTCTGCAGATAATTTCTCAAAAGCTACATGCTGAGCAACCATGTGACAATTTGTTCACAGTCTTGCTCGTTGTATATTTGTTTGGAGCAAATGTGCCGTGTCCTTGCCAATATCCAGCTGCATTGCTGGACAGAATGATATGTTGGTGTGTTGATGTGGCGTTTGGCTGGTACTTATAATCCAGTGAGTTTGACTATTATGGCAGGCACAACCCAGAATTCTCTTCAGCCAATTAATCACTGTAGGGCCTGTCCCATTTAGGCGACTTTATAGGCAAATGCAGGAGACTCTGCGCTTGCCACATGTTCGCTGGCGGTCTCTGGTGATTCTCCTTCATGGTCGCGAGGAGTTCCCGCATTCTGGGAACTAGTCGCGGCATCAGTATGGTCGCCACAAATTTTCAAACATGTTGACATTTTTCTGCGTTCAGAAATTGGTCGCCATGGAGAAAATTGAAAATCCTGTAGTAGTAGGTGCAGTTGTAGTGGGGTCGCCATGTAGTTGTAGGTAGTCGAGGCAGTCGTGGGTAGTTTTAGTTAATCGCCTTTGCTGACCGGGCATCTTAATTGGCTCATTGGGGGGGAAAAATAACGCAAGGACGAGTTTTCAGAACCTAGGATAACAGGCCGGTAATGTTAAATGTCCGCCGAACTTCACAGCTGTGTATCTCTAGCATTAAAAGTTGTCTGGCTTCTTAAATGTGTCTCCACTCCTTCTTCCCCCCCCCCCCCCCCCCCCCCCCCCCCCCCCAGGATTTCTGTGCTGTGTAAGAAGGAACTGCAGATGCTGGTTTAAACCAAAGACAGACACCAAAAGCTGGAGTAACTCAGCGGGACAGGCAGCGTCCCTGGTGAGAAGGATGGGTGACATTTTGGGTCGACGGCCTTCTTCAGACTGGTTAGGGATAAGGGAAACAAAATATATAGATGGTGATGTGGAGAGATAAGGAACAATGAATGAAGATAAACAAAAAACTAATGATGATAAAGGAACCAGGCCATTCTGAATCTGAATAAGCTGTTCATAGGGTGAAAATGAGAAGTTCAGGTTGTTTCACGCAGGCCGTGAAACGATTTCTGCGCTGTTCCTCTTCTTGTAATTCAAGAATTATATAGATGAAAGCAGAGCAAATGTTAAAAAAAAAAATATATGCATCTTGGAAGATCACGCCGAAACTTAGACCAAAGTGGACGTGAACTGCGTAAGCCTGAATTAAACAAATTCTATCTGAGGAGAAACGACTTGTTCAGCTGCCGAGAAGAAATGTCGCCTTCTGCAGTGAGTGTGTTTGTTGCCATGGATGGAATGGCTTATAGGATATCGAGGAATTGAAGGAGCAGGAAAGGAGAGACAAGCAAATTAATAAAAATCCTTGTGGTCTCAGGAGTTGGAAAAAATCTTATTTTGCGGTTTAAAACGTTAATAGAAGTCAAAAGGCGCTTTCAAATTTCTACTCATTTTCCACCAAGCATTAATGATGGTGAGAAAATGATCCCAGCAATCTCTAGTGGGTATGAATTAACCTCCCTGGATTATTGTCTGAGAAAGAGCACAGTGGATTGAAATTGCATATTTAGCACGGATTTGGAGATTTACTCCAATCAGTTAGTAGCCTATTATGATTATTTATTATTTGTTTACTGTGAATTTGGTTTCCACCCAAAGCAACAGAATTTAGACCAACTTGAACATCAATTCTAAAACTTCCACAAGATATAACATTCATAACACAATGTATCGTAAGATTTAATTTGTTATACACACTCGTAATCCTTGGTTTTTGTACATAATGTTGAGCGTTAAAAGTTTGGAACTAAAACCTCATTACTACTGAGGTCAAGTCACTGCATCTCTTGGGAAAAGTTGCTTTGTGAAATATGAGCATTTAAATTGTTGTGGTTATGACACATAACATGTTTGAAATGGTAAAATAATTCTGTCCAGAAGCATGCATTACGCTGATATGCAGGAGCCACAACAAAAATAAGCTCAGTTCAGCAACACATATCATATTGCATCATCAGGCTGGGATAAATTACAAGTGTTTTATTAAATACCAATCAAAATCTATTGTGGCCAAGGAACAGTGGGAGTAAAAGTCAGTGATGTTACCACATTACTACATTACACGTACTGCACCAACACGTGGTACTCCAACTGCAACTGCTCAGACACGAAGGATCTGCAGAGAGTAGTGAGGGGAGCAGAGAGGATCATTGGCGTCTCCCTACCCTCTGTACATGAACTGTTCCAGAGCCGCTGCCTGAAAAAAGCACTGAGCACAGCAAAGGACAGACTGCACCCACTCCACACACATCTAGATCTCCTGCCATCAGGCAAGAGATGCCGTAGCATCAAAGCCCGGACAACCAGACTGCTAAACAGCTTCCTGCCACAGGCTGTGAGGCTGCTAAACAGTCACTCCACCTGATTCTGCTGCTTTTTTGCACTGACAATTTAATAACAACTCTGGCACTGGCCACTCAAACCAGCTGCCCTGGACAATTTATGACTGTTTTTACTTGTATTTTAATGTTGCTGTTTTTTACCTGCACTTATTCACAATTAGTATTGTTTTTATCAGGGTCTGGATTGTTTTAATTGTTTTTATTTATGTGTGAAATGTTTAAGTTTTATGTGTGATGTTCTGGTATTCCCAGGGAAACGCCTTCTCATTTTGCACTGTACAACTGCTGCTTTGCACGGACAATAAAGGCTGATTGATTAATTGATTGATGTTACCACATTATTCCAATGAACATAGTAATCATCTAACATCATAGAAGTAGTTTTTATAGTCACTGCTTTTGCTGTTGATTTTTTTAATCTAGTTTCGTTTAGTTTAGAGATACAATGTGGAAACAGGTCCTTCGGCCCACCGAGTCCACACCGACCGCCGATTAACGCACGCTTATAGGACTGTCCCACTTAGGCGATTTCTCAGCGGACTGCCGGCGAATGTCAAGTTGCCAACAGCGACTGTCAGAGTGGAACACACACACACACACACACACACTCTCACACACACACACACACACACACACACACACACACACACACACACACACACACACACACACACACACACACACACACACACACACACACACACGCACGCACGCACACACACGCACGCACGCACACACACGCACACAAACATCGCTTGCGGGGGGGAGCGCTGTCTAAATAATTCACACGGTGCAAAGCCAAGGTGAAACAGACACCCACAGCAATGAACAGGAAGGTTGGTGCTGTAAAAAGATGGCTAAAGCACAGTGTATGGTAAGTCCTTTGAAAGAGGGGAGGGAGAGCGGGGAGAAGGGGGGAGATGGTACCACAAGGCTCAGTGCTGGGACCCCAGCTATTTACAATACATATTAATGATTTGGATGAGGGAATTGAATGCAACGTCTCCAAATTTGCGGATGACATGAAGCTGGGGGGCCAGTGTTAGCTGTGAGGAGGATGCTAGGAGGCTGCAATGTGACTTGGGTAGGTTGGGTGAGTGGGCAAATGCATGGCAGATGCAGTATAATGGGGATAATTGTGAGGTTATCCACTTTGGTGGCAAAAACAGGAAAGTAGACTATTATCTGAATTGTGGCCGATTAGGAAAAGGAGAGTCCTGGGTGTCATGGTACACCAGTCATTGAAGGTAGGCATGCAGGTGCAGCAGGCAGTGAAGAAACCGGATGGTATGTTAGCATTCATAGCAAAAGGATTTGAGTATAGGAGCAGGGAGGTTCTACTGCAGTTGTACAGGGTCTTGGTGAAACCACACCTGGAGTATTGCATACAGTTTTGGCCTCCTAATCTGAAGAAATACATTCTTGCCATAGAGGGAGTACAGAGAAGGTTCACCAAACTGATTCCTGGGATGTCAGAACTTTCATATGAAGAAAGACTGGATAGACTTGGTTTGTACTCGCTAGAATTTAGAAGATTGAGGGGGGATCTTATAGAAACGTACAAAATTTTTAAGGGGCTGGGCAGGCTAGATGCAGGAAGATTGTTCCCGATGTTAGAGAAGTCCAGGACAAGGGGTCACAGCTTAAGGATAAGGGGGAAATCCTTTAAAACCGAGATGAGAAGAACTTTTTTCACACAGAGAGTGGTGAATCTCTGGAACTCTCTGCCACAGAGGGTAGTTGAGGCCAGTCCATTGGCAATATCTAAGAGGGAGTTAGATGTGGGCCTTGTGGCTAAGGGGATCAGGGGGTATGGAGAGAAGGCAGGTACGGGATACTGAGTTGGATGATCAGCCATGATCATATTGAATGGCGGTGCAGGCTCGAAGGGCCGAATGGCCTACTCCTGCACCTAATTTCTATGTTTCTATGTTTCTATGTGAGGATGATGCTAGGAGGCTGCAAGGTGACTTGGGTAGGTTGGGTGAGTGGGAAATCATTTAGGAACAAGATGAGAAAAACATTTTTCACACAGAGAGTGGTGAATCTGTGGAATTCTCTGCCACAGAAGGTAGTTGAAGCCAGTTCATTGGCTATATTTAAGAGGGAGTTAGATGTGGCCCTTGTGGCTAAAGGGATCAGGGGGTATGGAGAGAAGGCAGGTGCAGGATACTGAGTTGGATGATCAGCCATGATCATATTGAATGGCGGTGCAGGCTCGAAGGGCCGAAGGGCCTACTCCTGCACCTATATTCTATGTTTCTATGTTTCTATGGAATGGAGATACCTTTTAAGAAGGCAGAGATACACGCCTGTGAAGCTCGGCGGACATTTAACATTACCGGTCGGTTATCCTTGGTTCTGAAAACTACTGCTAAATTTTTTTTTTACCAATGACCCAATGAAATTCACCGGTCAGCACCGGCTACAACCTCAGAGAACCTTCGACCTCCTGGCGACCCACCTACGGCACGAGAATTCTCGCTACTTTCCATGGCGCCTTAATTTTAGTCGCCGCTAATTTTTCAACATGTTGAAAAATTCGTGGCGACCATAATGAGGCAGCGCTTAGTTCCCAGAATGCGGGAACTCCTCACGACCATGAAGGCAACTCCCCGGCAACCACCCGCGACCCTGTGTCCACTAGGCTGAGGCCACACGGTCGTTTGTAGTCACTCCTCAGTCACCCAAAGAGTGGTAGCATCTTTCTGATCACCGCTGGATTTTCACCATTTACACCATTTTCATCATTTTTGGCGACATTCGGCGACAGTGGGTTGACTGACTGCCCGCCAGCGCCCGCCTGGGGCTCCAACAACAAGACCCGGAGCGCGGCCTTGCATCACCCGGCGCGGCATTAATGGCCGCGGGACAATTGTTATTGCCCGCCGGGGGCTCTGACTTTGACTCTGTCATCGGGGGGAGAGGGAAGTGCAGGGGAGAGATACGTTTTTTTTGCCTTCCATCACAGCGAGGTGGAGATGCGCTGTGATGGATGTCTGTGTAAATTGTGTTGTGTCTTGGGTCTTTTTTTTCTTGTATGTATGACTGCAGAAATAACATTTCACTTGAGCCTCTATGAGGTTCAAGTGACATATAAATTGTATTGTATTGTATTGTATTGTATTGTATTGTATGAGCATAGCTTGACTTCACATGATGTGGGTGCCGACTTCGGCGAATTCCATTGGTGAACCACCTACATCAACCTACATCAACTGGCCACTGAATTGTCTTCAGTTGTCGTCGACAGGGTCGTTGTTTGTCGTTGCTTGTCGCGGATGGACGTAGGTTGACCAGTTGGCGTAGGTTGTCACCTGTGTGGTCTTAGGTTGTGCCGTAGATGGACGTCCTAATGGGTCGCTGGTTGTCGGTAGCTTGCCGTAGCTTGACGTCGACTAGGGTTAGCTTGTCCTAGACGTTGTCGTAGGGAGGGTTCCAGTCGCCAGTTTTTCGACGACCTGCTGCGACTATGACAGTCGCTGGCAGTCGACTAAAAAAATTGCCTAAGTGGGACAGGCCCTTAACACTATCCTACACACATTAAGAACAATTTAAAATCTCACCTAAGCCAATTGACCTACAAACTGTACGTTTTTGGAGTGTGGGAGGAAACCGGAGCTCCTGGGGAAAACCCACGTATGACATGGGGCAAACTCCATACGGAGAGCAGCCATGGTGAGTATTGAACCTGGGTCTCTGGCACTGTAAAAGGCATGCCCACTTATGTGCCCTTGGCACGGGCATCGTAAGGCCGCGCTGGGCCGGTCCCACTGAGAAGCGCGGAGGGGTATGTAGTTGTGCGTGACATCGCGCAGGGCTCCGAAATTTTTGTAAGCGAATGAAATCTTCGCGCACCAACAGCCTGTCGCGGAACTGACGGCCAAAGTGGGACAGGCCCAAGACCCTGGCGCGACGCAACGTCTCACCTTCAACAGCAGCAGAAGCAGGCAAACGATCGCCGAACTCGGCCTGGGGCTCACGGCCGTTGCGGTCCGGATCCGCCCCCACTTCTACTCCCAGAGCGGGGCCAAGAAAATTGAAGATAGACACAAAATGCAGGAGTAACTCAGCGGGACCGGCAGCATCTCTGGAGAGAAGCAATGGGTGACGTTTCGGGTCAAGACCCTTCTTTGAAACTGAAGACGGGTCTCGACACGAAACATCACCCATTGCCTCTCTCCAGAGATCTTGGCATCCATCCCTCCACCAATTACTATATTCCAGCTGCCCAGGCGCGGCTGACGGATTCCCGTTGTAATGCCCCTGATCCCTCCTCCTCCCCTCACCCCCCCCTCCACCCTTTGCACTTATACCCCCCCCCCCCTCCCCCACACTCACACTTCATCCCCCACTCAACACCCCCCCCCCCCCCAAACTCTTAGCGTCTCTCTGGCGGAGCAGCCATTCCCTCCCATTGGGTTCCCATTGTGATGGAGAACACGCAGGTATTACTTCGCAGATGCAGCTGACGGGCACCCCAAGTGGAAAAGGGATTTAAATGTTAAAGAGGAGATTTATTCAGTCCATTCTTTCTTGATTTGATTTAATTTATTGTCATTGTCTTCAATGAAGTGACAACAAAAGTATTTTTCCCTTACAGTCATACAAAAAAATAAAAATAAATAAAACACAAAACACAGAACACGATAGTCCACAACACAAACATCCCCACAGCAGCACCAAAGTTCCCTACTGTGGGGGAAGGAACCAAAGTCCAGTCAACCTCCTCGCCGATGTTCCCCAATGTTTACCCGTGGTCGTGGTCTCCCGAGCACCCCGTAGTCGCCGCTACGGGCGGCCCGATGTTCAGGCCCTCTCGCCGGGAACCTCTCGTCGACCACCTTCCACCGGAATCCTATGCTCCCGATGTCCCCAGGCTGCGCTGGGCAGGGATTCACACCCGGCAACGGGTTCCGGGACTCCACGATGTTAAAGCCAGTGCCGCCCGCGTTGGGAGTTCCGCTCCCACAGCACCGCGATGTTGGAGCAGCGGCCCAGCACTCTGGAGCTCCAAACGGCGATCCCAGGAAGGCCTCGACCGCTCCGCGATGTTTCCAGCGCCTCGCCGCCGCTGCTGAAGCTCTGACCCGGTCCCGGCAGGAAAGGCCGCGCCAATCCAGCTGGTAGGCCGCTTGGAGAGGGGGGGAGGGGTGTGCAATGACGGGACTCCTATAATAGACGCATCCTCGCCAGGAATCGACTGAAGGACGGTTTCCCCCTTACTCTACCCGCTTCCCCCCCACATAAAATACCGAAAACTAAAAAACTTAAAAAAACACTCTAAACATAACAAAATAAAAAAAGACAGCCAGACTGTGGGCAGAGGCAGCTAGCAACAACGCTACCGGATGTCCAGTAAGTCCTTGTTGCATCTCTTGTTGTGTTCTGCAACCGGGGAGGGTGTCGGCTTCAGGCGGGGGCTGTCGCGGGCCAGTGAGGGGAGTGTTCTGCAGCCGGGGGAGAGGAACGGCTTCAGGTGGTGGCTAGTGGGGGGGGGGGCTTTCTGGAGGGCTAGTATGGGTGTTGTGGGCCGAAGGGACTGGTTTCCAGAAGGCTAGTATGGACTTTGTGGGCCGAATGAGGTTTTTGGACAGTTCACTCACTCACGGCTGGTGGACTCACAGTTCACTCACTCACGGCTGGTACAATACCGTTTATTGTCATTTGAACCTCAAATGAAGTTCAAACGAAATTTGGTTTCTGCAGTCACACAACAAGAAAAGAACCAAGACACACACCAACACAATTTACACAAACATCCATCACAATGAATCTCCTCCTCATTGTGATGGAAGGCAAAGTCTCGTCTGTCCCCTGCTCTCCATTCTTCTCCCGATGTCAAAGCTCCCGGCGGGCGATGGCAAGTCCCGCGGCCGTTTAAGCCGCGCCGGGCGATGTAAGGCTCCGCTCCGGGTCGCCTTCAACCCGCAACTCGGGCGGGAGAAGTTGCTGTTGCGGGAGCTCCGAAAAGTGGTCTCCCACCAGGGACCCGCAAACTCCCGATGTCACTGTTCACCAGACCTGTGGCTGGTGCCTCCGAAGCTCCAGAGTCGAGCCGCAGCAGAGCGCCACCACAGCTCTCCATGCTCCGAAGTCGGCCAGCTCCGCGATGGTTAGTCCACAGGCTCCACGACTGGAGCCCCAGGTCATTCCGGTTGGGGGCCGCTCCACGGTGCTAGGCCCCAACGACAACGGAGACCCGACAGGGAGAAGGTCGGGTCTCCGGTGCAGGGAAGAGATTTTAAAATTTAAAACTTGGTGTGCTTGGAGAAAAGGAGAACAGTGAGCAAGGTGGCGAAAAAATCCTAGCGATATAGGGTACCGTTTTTTCACAAACAACGCAGACCGGATGTGATCAAGATGAGAGTTTTAGTAATAGGATAGAGAGATAGAGAGATAGAGAGATAGAGAGAGAGAGAGAGATAGAGATATAGATAGAGAGCTAGATAGAGAGATAGATAGAGAGATAGAGAGAGAGAGAGAGAGATAGATAGAGAGAGAGAGATAGATAGATAGATAGATAGATAGATAGATAGATAGATAGATAGATAGATAGATAGATAGATAGAGAGATAGATAGATAGATAGATAGATAGATAGAGATAGAGATAGAGATAGATAGATAGATAGATAGATAGATAGATAGATAGATAGATAGATAGATAGATAGAGAGAGAGAGAGAGAGAGAGATAGATAGATAGATAGATAGATAGATAGATAGATAGATAGAGAGAGAGATAGATAGATAGATAGATAGATAGATAGATAGATAGATAGATAGATAGATAGATAGATAGAGATAGATAGATAGATAGATAGATAGATAGATAGATAGATAGATAGATAGATAGATAGATAGATAGATAGATAGATAGATGTTCTTGTCTCTGTTTCTTCTTTTGGGACATTGAAATGTACAACATGTGTGGACATAACTAAAGACTACATTTGTGTATGCATAAAAGCAATCACGACCAAAGTGGAATAAAGAAAGGAAGAACACACACTTGTCCATCTCCATCTCTGCTTGTCTGTTTCAGAGAGAAGGTAGTGGAAGGAATTTGGCTTTGCAGTGGCAATTGTATTCTGCAAGATGTCTATGCAATTTTTTTTTTAATTGCCTTTTTTAAAAATTGGTACTGAAAATATTAATGCTGAGAATATTCTGAATAAATTGAAAATCATCAGTCAGGGCACAATGTTGATTTAATAACAACATTGCAAACCGGATCTTAATGATACACTTAATTCCATGTGCTTGGAATGCACAGAGGAGGAAGCTTTCAGCACCTGGGCCATTTGAAAAGGATTAGCAATTACTTGCAGATTAGTTGCTGATTGATTTGTACAGATTGTTGTTTCAAGCAAAGTAGTACTTGATGTTTCCAGACTTCATTCCACTTAATAAAAGTCATGGTAGCAATGTGGCAGATTATCAAGGAGTTTGCATTGACTTCAGGGTTTCTGCAATTCCCAGTTATTCGCAGATGTGTCTGTCCTCCCAGTGTGCTGTATGATTAAGAACATGAGCAGAGGGTATGAACAGCAGGGAAATCGGCAAGAAGCAGGGCAAGATGTTATTGCAATTAAAATGGGCAGCATGGTGGTAGCGTTGATACCTGTACAGAGTTTGAACATTCTCCGTGCTCCTGTTTCCTCCCACACTCCAAGGACGCACAGGTTTGTAGGTTAATTGGCTCCTGCAAATTGTAAGTTGTGTGTCGGATAATGCTGCACAGTGATTGCTGGTCAGAACAGACTCGGTGGGCTGTAGGGCTTATTTCCACACTGTATCTCTAAAGTCTAAAGTCAATTTAAATCAGTCATCCTCCTACATCCAATTGAGTGACTTATGCTGGAGTTGTATTTGATTAGCCAACATGGAAAATAAATAACATGCTTCAGAAGCTGATAACACAATAGACAACAGACAATGGACAATAGGTGCAGGAGGAGGCCATTTGGCCCTTCGAGCCAGCACCGCATTCAATGTGATCATGGCTGATCATCCCCAATCAGTACCCCGTTCCTGCCTTCTCCCCATATCCCCTGACTCAGCTATCTTTAAGAGCCCTATCTAGCTCTCTCTTGAAAACATCCAGAGAACCTGCCTCCACTGCCCTCTGAGGCAGAGAATTCCACAGACTCGCCACTCTCTGTGAGAAAAAGTGTTTCCTCGTCTCCGTTCTAAATGGCTTACTCCTTATTCTTAAACTGTGGCCCCTGGTTCTGGACTCCCCCAACATCGGGAAGACCTGAGAGAAGTTTAAAAAAGTATGACAAAAACATAGATAAAATAGACAGCCAGTATCTTTTTCTCAGGATAGAAATGTCAAATACAAGGACACAGCTTTAGCGTTAGAGGGGGAACGTTTAAAGAAGTGAGTGACAAGTATTTTTACACAGAGTAGTCAGTATCTAGAATGTTCGGCCAGTTCTCCTTTTAGGAACTGCCCTCTAATCCAGGCAGCATTGTCTCAGATTCAGATTCAATCTTTATTGTCATTGTGTAGTGTACAGTACAGAGACAATGAAATGCAGTTAGCATCTCCCCAGCAGATCGAACATAGAATAATAGAGCAATAAATATATATATGTACATACAGTAGCACAATTTTTCTGGGGGAAGGAGTGTCTGGGGGGGGGGGGGGGGGGGGGGGGGGACTGGAAATCACCAAGGTGCAGAGTTAAGTTGTGTAACAGCCGCAGGGAAGAAGCTGTTCCTGGACCTGCTGGTGGATGCCGGCAACGGAGAGACCTGTAGCGCCTCCCGGATGGTAGGAGGGTAAACAGACTGTGGCTGGGGGTGAGAGCAGTCCTTGTCGATGCTGCGCGCCCTTCGCAGACATCGCTTGCTTTGGACAGACTCCTTCTCCAAAACGTCCATGTCATTCCTGCAATGAGGCATCCAAAGGTGCAAACAGCATTTCAAATATGACATAAGCAAAGTTTTATAAAGCTGCAACACGACTTTCTTTTTTTACCACTCTGTCTACTTATGCAGTTAATTTCAGGGAGTTGGGCCTCAAGATCCCTCTGCACACTCTTGGTGTTAAGCGTTCTGCATTTAGCTGTATGCATTCCCCTTAATGTTTGGCCTTCCAAAATGCAACATCTGACAATTGCCCAGATGTAACTCCCATCTGACATTTCTCCCCCTAAATCTGTTACTGATCTATATCCTGTTATAACAGTGAAGGCATCAATAGATTGCAGTAACAGAATCACATTGTGGTTGCAACGAAGGAGAACATTGTGTCCACACTAAATTGAAGACCTTTCTCTCATTTTAAATTGAAAGGTCCTGGAAATGAAGGTCCCAAATCTAAACAAAGGAATCGTGGCAGATATGAGGCATGAATTGGCTATGATAGAGCAGGCAATTTCATGGAAAGGCATGAGTTGGGATTGGCAAAGGCTATAGTTTGAGGAATAAATGCTGTGTTCCTCTCTGGCACAGAAATTGAAAGAATGTAAAAATATACATATCCTGCATTCATTCCTCAACTGTTGGCCAGTATCAACCTAACCACAGATGCAACCAAAGCACTGGCATGGACCCAACCATGGCCAACAAAGTTAGGGATAATGGTGATCTAATGACGAATCATATAAAGTTGTCAAAGAAAGTTGCAACCCTGACGATTGCGAACAGTTTAGAATTCCGCGTGAAGAAATCAAGAGTTTGATTAAATGTGAAATTAAGTATGAAAGTAATCTTACATGAGGCATACATAACAGATTGTAAAAGCTTCTAGAAGTAGTAACAAAAATACATTAAATCCAACTCTGTCTCAAAATGGGAGAACTTACAATGGAAGCTAAAAGATCGTAAAACAATGAAACATTTTAACACTGCCTTGGTGATAGAAAACATAAATACAGAAAAACTATAAGGAGCTAGGAATCTAATGAAAATGTGGAATCAAAGAAAATTAGTTTCAGTGCTGGAAAATTAATGGGATTGAAATCTCATAAAGCCCAGACTATTTGCATCCCAGACTATTTACAGAAAAGGCCACTCAAGGGAGTAGTAGGATTGGTTGTGTTCTTTCAGAATTGTAAAGATTACAAAAGGTTTCACAAATTAGTGAGAGGCAAATAAAACATCATCGTTAAAAAACGAGAGAGAACACTTGAAACTGTAAGTACACAAAAAAGCTGGAGAAACTCAGCGGGTGCAGCAGCATTTTATGGAGCGACGGAAATAGGCAACGTTTCGGGCCGAAACCCTTCTTCAGTCTGAAGAAGTTCTTCAGACCCGAAACGTTGCCTATTTCCTTCGCTCCATAGATGCTGCTGCACCCGCTGAGTTTCTCCAGCATTTTTGTGTACCTTCGATTTTCCAGCGTCTGCAGTTCCTTCTGAAACACTTGAAACTGTAACTTGGTTAATCCGACAATAGCAGCATTTATAATAGATGTGATAACAGTGTATTTGGAAGATATCAAAGAAATTAGACAAAGTCAGCATGGATTCATGAATGGAAATTTGCATTTGGCAACCCTTAGTTTAGTTTAGTTTGTTATTATTGTGACATGTACCAAGGTACAGTGAAAAACCTTTGTTGCATGCTGTCTAGAACAGTCTATACATAATACAACTTACTGTATAATGAAGGGCCTGGGTGGAGTGGATGTGGAGAGGATGTTTCCACTAGTGGGAGAGTCTAGGACCAAAGGTCACAGCCTCAGAATTTAAGGACGTTCCTTTGGGAAGGAGATGAGAAGGAATTTCTTTAGTCAGAGGGCGGTGAATCTGTGGAATTAATTGCCACAGAACGCTGTGGTGGCCAAGTCAATGGATATTTTGAAAGCAGAGATAGATAGATTCTAGTTTAGTATGGGTGTCATGGGTTATGGGGAGAAGGAAGGAGAATGGGGTTAGGAGGGAGAGATAGATCAGCCATGATTGAATGGCGGAGTAGACTTGATGGGCTGAATGGCCTAATTCTGCTGCTATCATTTATGATCTTACAAACAATCAAATCATCCACATTGCACAAATACATAGTGACCTTCTGCAGTAAAATAAATAAGGGAGAACCATCAAGTGATATGTGTAGATTTTCAGAAGACCAGCGATAAGTTCCTTGCTTAGACATCAGAATGCAAAATTAATTTTTAAAAAACCATATGACTGGAGTTTCTATGGTGATATAGAATGACGATTGGTTGATAGGCAGGTAACGAAAATACGGAATAAATAATTATTTATCAAGTTGGCAAGCTTTTACTGATGGTGTATCACAAATAATAGCGGCATGGTGGCACAGCGGTAGAGCTGCTGCCTTATAGAGCTTGCAGCGCCGGAGACCCAGGTTCGATACCGACTACGGGTGCTATCTGCACGGACTTCGTACATTCTCCCTGTGACTGCATTGGTTTTCTCCGAGATCATAGGCTTCCTCCCATACGCCAAAAAAGTACAGGTTTTTAAGTTAATTGGCTTGGTGTACGTGTAAATTGTCCCTGGTGCGGGGAATGCTGGTCGGAGCGGATGCGGTGGGAACAAGGGCTTGTTTCCACACTGTATCAAAGACTGGATAGACTCGGTTTGTACTCGCTAGAATTTAGAAGATTGAGGGGGGATCTTATAGAAACTTACAAAATTCTTAAGGGGTTCGACAGGCTAGATGCAGGAAGATTATTCCCGATGTTGGGGAAGTCCAGAACAAGGGGTCACAGTTTAAGGATAAGGGGGAAGTCCTTTAGGACCGAGATGAGAAAAAGAAATTTCACACAGAGAGTGGTGAATCTGTGGAATGCTCTGCCACAGAAGGTAGTTGAGGCCAGTTCATTGGCTATATTTAAGAGGGAGTTAGATGTGGCCCTTGTGGCTAAAGGTATCAGGGGGTATGGAGAGAAGGCAGGTACAGGATACTGAGTTGGATGATCAGCCATGATCATATTGAATGGCGGTGCAGGCTCGAAGGGCCGAATGGCCTACTCCTGCACCTATTGCCTATGTTTCTATGTTTCTATCTCTAAACTAAACTAAACTAAAAATAGTGTTTGAGCCAGAGTTCAGATTTGAAGGAGGGATATGGATGTAATCTTTCTAAACTTGTTGGGATTGAAAATTGTCAAGCGTATGCAAAGTGCATTAAAATTGATTTATGCAAGTTAGATTAATGCGCAGTATCATGGTAGATACAGTATAATGTGGCTAAATGTTGTCTGCGGAGGGCGCTCAGCATCGCCAAGGACTGCTCTCACCCCAACCATGGGCTGTTTACCCTCCTACCATCCGGGAGGTGCTACAGGTCTCTCCGTTGCCGAACCAGCAGGTCGAGAGCTGTCACTCTACTCAACAACGTACCTCGGTGACCAATCACCACCCCCCCCCCGGACACTTATTATTATTTATTCAAATCATTTGCTATGTCGCTCTTCCAGGGAGATGCTAAATGCATTTTGTTGTCTCTGTACTGTACACTGACAATGACAATTAAAATTGAATCTGAATCTGAATCTGAAATGTGAATGGTGTATAAAACAGAACAGTAGTGTGTAGGTTAAACATCAATGAATTGCGTTCTATTCATTTTTCCAACACTAATTTTATACTAATTTCTTTCAGATTCTTATTGTCCCCAGACTTGCTGTTTTCCACTATTCCCACGACATAAATGATTTGTTCATTTTCTCAGTTGTTTCCTCATACCTCAGTACAATTAATCCTCAGCCTGTGAACGTCCCGTGGTAATATTGCTATTTGTTTTCCTCTTATATTTCAATAGAAACACTTGCTAGATTGTTCTCGGAATCGTAGAGAGATAACAGTCACAGAAAGCCGCAGAGAGTATTCTCAGAGTCGTAGAGAGAATGTTGGATCTATTTATGTATTTATTTATTTATTCATTAAAAAAAAAAAAAAAAAATTGTATTAGAGGCATCTGCATATCATAATCCAAACCAGTACAGACTTTGTTTAACGGTTACATATTAAGTATCCAGGTTTCCAGGGACCCAGTTAGCTGGTGTTCCTCCTTTATCGGTTACCTATTAACATTGCCTCTAATTATTTATTCATATTTATAGATAGAAAAAAATAAAGAAAGATTTTAATAAAGTTGGATTGTTTAAATGGGTGGTTGGGAGGCGTGGACCCGGTGGTCCTAGAACAAGATGCATTGAGTCCACATCAACCATCACCCACCCACTTAAACAAATCCACCATATTTCCCATTATTCACCTTATCCCCATATTCTCTTGAATCCACCCCAGATTCTACCAATCGCCTATGCATCTGAGGCAATTTACTTATCAGTTAACTTATCATTTTGCATATCTTCGGGACATGGGAGAAAACTGGGACGTTCAAAGGGATCCCATGTGGTTACATGGAGAACATGCAAACTCTACACAGGCAGCACCTGAGGTCAAGTTTGAACCTAAAGGGCCTGTCCCACGAGCATGCGACTCCATGCGGCAAGCGCGACCTAACGTGGTCGCTTGAGCCGTACGGCCTCGTGGGGCCGGTCCCACTTCGATCGCCGGAGCCGTATGGAGTTGTGCAGAGCTGGTCCCGACATCGCGCGGGGCTCCGAAAAACTGACCGTGTTCAAAAATTCCGCGCGGCATTGGCCTGCCGGCCCGCAGCCGCCTCGACGGGCATGTGCAGCGTCTCGACGCCGTACGTCACGCGCGGACTCCCCGCGGACTTCACTCGAACTTCACGTCACTCACTCGACCTCCGCGCGGCCCCCGCTTCTGGTTTGGTCGCACTCGCCGCATGCAGGCACGTGCTGGTGGGACCGGCCCTGTACGGGGATCACTCGACCTCCGCGCGGCCCCCGCTTCAGGTTTGGTCGCGCTTGCCGCATGCAGGTCGCATGCTCGTGGGACAGGCCCTTAACCCTGGCACCGTGAGGCAATAGCTCTACTAACCGCAACACTGTGATGCCCTGTATTTTACATTCCCTCTTCTTGGTCCTCCTTTGCTGAATTCTGAAACACTCCCCTCCCTTACTGCTCATTTTGGCAACATTAAAAACCTTTCCCTTAGATCGAATAATAACTTCAAGTTCTCATGCCAATCCCAGTTGGACTACTTTTTATAATAAGGTTTTATTTCTTCAAGGGATGTATTTTACTTGGTAATTATTAAATCATTCTTTGAATTATAGCCATTACTTGTCTACCACCAAACCTTTTATCGTTTTACTGTACTTTGACCAATTGGAGGTGACTCCTTATTTTTAAACAGTGACCCTGTTATAGACATTTCCACAAGAGGAACCATTCTCTTCTTATCTACCCTGTCAAGACACTTCAGGATTTTATGCCTCAATTAAGTTACGTTCCAATCTTCTAAACTGGAATGGATCCAGGTCTAGTCAGCCCAATCACCTTTGACAAGGCAACTAGTTCAACTAGTCCAGTGCAGGTATTAGTCCAGTGAGGCTTTTCTGAAATACTTCTAATGTATTAATATCCTTCTTGAAATATAGTGATCAATACTGTTGACAGTACTTCAGATATTGTTTGACCAATGTATCCTCTTCATAACAAGAGGATTTCAGTATAGGAGTAAAGAGGTTCTTCTGCAGTTGTATAGGGCTCTGGTGAGACCACATCTGGACTATTGTGTACAGTTTTGGTCTCCGAATTTGAGGAAGGACATCCTTGTGATTGAGGCAGTGCAGCGTAAGTTCACAAGATTGATCTCTGGGATGGCGGGACTGTCATATGAGGAAATATTTAAAAGACTAGGCTTGTATTCACTGGAGTTTAGAAGGATGAGGGGATATCTTATAGAAACATATAACATTATACAAGGACTGGACAAGCTAGATGCAGGAATAATGTTCCCAATGCTGGGCGAGTCCAGAACCAGGGGCCACAGTCTTAGAATAAAGGGGAGGTCATTTAAGACTGAGGTGAGAAAAAACTTTTTCACCCAGAGAGTTGAGAATTTGTGGAATTCTCTGCCACAGAGGGCAGTGGAGGCCAAGTCACTGGATGGATTTAAGAGAGTTAGATAGAGCTCCAGGGGCTAGTGGAGTCAAGGGATATGGGGAGAAGGCAGGCACGGTTTATTGATAGGGGACGATCAGCCATGATCACAATGAATGGCGGTGCTGGCTCGAAGGGCCGAATGACCTCCTCCTGCACCTATTTTCTATGTTTCTATGTTTCTAATGACTAGAGCCAGGATGTTTAGGTGCAAAAAAACTGAAATAGGCAGACCAAAAGGCACAATAAAATTGCAAAAAAGGCATGAAAAAGGCACATTGACAAAAAAGCCATAAAAAGGCATGTATTTCCACCCTCAAAATATGGTTAAAATGATAATGTAAAGGTGTTCTACATCAAATGACCAAAGTTGCTTGGTTGCACATAATTACAAGCAATGTTTTCAAATTATCTGGTGTTAAACTATGCTGCCTCTCAGACAGAACATGCTTCAATTGTGGAAAACTTATTTCTACCTCAGCTGAGGTCACTGGTGCATACCCAAAACAAGCTACAGACTCTATATTCATGTCGATATCTTGTGCATTACAACTACCTTTGAGAACTTTAGCTATGTTTTGTATTTCTTCAAGATCTTTGTTAGCTAAAATCACTCTCTCACATTTTCCTTGTATATCTTTACCAACATCGGCAGGAATTATACGGATATCGTCAGTTACTTTGTTGAAAACCTGCAAGTTATTCACTAATGTTTTGCCACATTTCTCAAGGGAAGTGATAGCTTGAGGGAAGTTTGCAAAATTGGAAGCAATAAATACAAGATCGCGGTGGAGGAACTTTTTCTGCATGATTTCACTGACGATCCTGACTGCAGCAGATTCTTCTTCAAAACAGTTGATGAATTATTTTATCTTTTCAAAATTTGCAGCATAGTAGAGTACAGCAGAGAGCCATGTACCCCACCTAGTCAAAACGGGCTGAGGAGGTAGCGGAATCTCGGGTGCCATTTCCTTGAACATGCTTTGAGGAAGATTTTCTTGACATTGGAAACTAGGAGATCGACATTTGGAAACAAACTATGTATGTGCTTGACAATTCTATGAAGTCCTTGAGCTAAGCATGTCAAATGCAACATTTTGGGGTATAAAACTTTAAGAGCACGAGCAGCTTTTTTCATGTACGGAGCTGCATCAGTCACAAACAGAAAAACATTCTCGTGTTTTATATCTTCTGGCCAAAGATCAGCAAGTGAAGATGTAAACAACTGAGTAATGTCACAGTCTGCCCTCTCTTCATTCTCATCCACTTCACCTCCCAGTACTTTTCCACCGGTCCCTCCTTCTCCTCACCTGCCTGCCTGCCACTCCCCTCTCATCAGCCTAACTCTCCTCACCTGTTGCACTCAGTTGCCTCTGATCATCTATTAACCCGGTATATAGACCCTCCTCACTGTTCACACAGTGCCAGATTGTTCTCAGCATTCATGCAAGACTCTCCAGCGATTTCCCGACTACCTACATGGATTCGAACCTGCCTGCCCCTGACCATTCCGTCCTGTCGTCTTCCCGGATATCACCTGAGCCTTCTGTCCCCGACCTCCTGGTTTCTGTCTGCCTCTCTCCTGGGCTGTTTGGTGTATCCCTGCAACGGCTCCTCGACTACCTGCCTGACTTTGATTCTCCTTTCATCTGTCCCTCGCTGGTTTGTTTGCACCGTGTGTTGGATCTCCTGGTTACCGGATCTTCCGCTACCCCGACTACGTCTCCTGCCTGCCCCTCTTCGGAACCCTTGCTCAATCCTGAGCCTCTGTGTGAGTACGGTGTACCTATTCCTGTGTTACTACTCTGTGTTACAGTATCGTTATAAGGTTCTTTACCAATTATACCTGCCTGATTCTGTGCTGTTATTGGGTCCAAGCTATACCTGTTACAAGTAATAGTTGAGCTGTTTGACTTCTCCAATACTTCCAATGTCAACACATACTCCTATGATAGTTGACCTGCCTCCAGTGTACCAATGACCACATTGGCAACATATCTCCTCACAACATCGGTTGTTTCGCCTATTGAAATCCATATTTTGTTGCATGCAACTTCATCTCTAATTTTCTGCACAACAATGTTGAAGTTGATGTCAACATAATTTTTCTGTAATTATGACTCACTTGGTATATGTTCCTCTGTGTGTTTCTCTAAAAAAACCTCTGAGAGATTTGTTTTCCAATTTCCAAATGGAATTCCAGCATCAATGAATGCCTTGCACAGACCACTCGACAACTCAGATCTGTGACTGGAGCCATCAGTAAATGTAGTGAGGAGACAAGCTTGGGTATTTCACTTGTGTAGTCTACACTTTAGTGATATCAACAATGACTTCTCTAATTTTAGATAGCCCTTGTTTTCTCCCTCCTCCCCCTCCCCCTTTCCAGCTCTCCTTCTAGTCCTAATGTCTCTGCCTCTTCCTTTCTTTTTCCCAACTCCCCCCCCCACCCCACATCAGTCTGAAGAAGGGTCTCGACCAGACACGTCGCCTATTCCTTCTCTCCATAGATGCTGCCTCACCTGCTGAGTTTCTCCAGCATTTTTTGTCTACCTACGATTTTTCCAGCATCTGCAGTTCTTTCTTAAATAGATCTTGGAGAAGACTGAACCAGCGGGCAGCAGCATGAACAAATGAATGACCGACAGTGGCGCCCCTGGTTTCACCCCGGTGGTGGAAATTTTCTTGTAAGTTATACTATGTTAACACGTTAATAATAATATTACTATTAATGTGTTAACATAGAAAACGTCATTGAAATTGACAGTGGCAGCGACCCTACTTCGGAGGTTCGGCCGCGGGCCCAGTAGACGACATCGTCGGGAGCTCGCAGGTCACAGGTTGGTGACCTGTTTTTCTGGAGCTCCTGCGGCAACAGCTTCTTCTGCTGGACTGGAGGGCGGCAGCTTTGACCACCCCAGGCCACGGAGATTGGATCGGCCCGTTCGCGAAGCACAGTTGAGCCGCGGGACTAAAGCACCATCACCCAGTGGGGTCACAACATCAGAGGCCTGGATTGCCTCAGTGCAGAGGGAGAACAAGGAGGGAAGAGACAAAGACTTAAGATTTTTGCCTTCCATCACAGTGAGGAGGTGCCTGGTGAACTCACTGTGGTGGGTTAAATTTGTGTTTATTGTGTGTTTTGTTGCTTTATTATATGTATGACTGCAAGGCAACAAAATTTTGTTCAGACCGAAAGGTCTGAATGACAATAAAGTTTCCAAGATCCAAGAAATCACGGTAGAACTAGAGAAAATAGCACGACCTCTGAGCAAAACGGCAAAAAAAAGGCTGATTTAGGCACTCGATTGAGCAAAAGGCATTATTCTGGTGAAATCATCAAAAAAGGCATGAAAAGGCACATGGCATTTATGGCAAAATCCTGACTACTAATGACCTATATAACAAAAACTTGATATTTTGTAAAAAAATTCCTTAGCAATCAATGATACCATTTTGCTGATTTTTTTAATAACTTGGAGACACAAGACACTGCAGATGCTGGGATCTTGTGTAGATCACAAAGTGGTGGAGTAATTCGACGGGTCGGGCAATATCTCTCGCGGACATAGATATGTAAACTTTGGGGTTGGGACCCTTCTTCAGACTCCAAACTCCCGATTTCTGACTCCATTTCTGACCCAAAATGTTGCCTATCCATGTCCTTCAGAGATGCTGCCTGACTCGTCGAGTTATCCACCACTTTGTGTTCTCTCTTTCTAATTCGGTTTACACCCCATATCAGCCTTCTGCAAAACACCCTCCATTCCCCCAGTCCACACAATGAAACATGGAGGAAACATATTTTTAATGCTTAAGAAAAAAAACAAGCTGCTCGAGGAACTCGGTAGGGGAGGCAACATTTGTGGAGGGGAATAGATCCTACGAGCCACCCCAGTAAGCCAACTGCCCGTCCTCGCTGGTATCGCCCCGGGCAACATCAGACGAGAAGCAGCCACGCTGGCCCTCTCTCGAAAGGCACAGACCAGTGAATCCCACCTCCTCCATCAGATCGTCACAGAGACACCACGACGAGTGCACCTCAAGTCACGGCGCCCCTTTGCCACGCAAGCCCAAGAGCTGCTCTGCACAACACTGGCTGACGCTTCCAAGGCCGCCTGGGTCAAGACGAGATGGAGAGACCAGTGGAAGTCAGCGGAACCATCTAAGCTACACCAGTGCATCAATGACCCCATGGACGTCCCTGGCCAGGACCTGCCCCGAAAGCAGTGGACAACACTCAACCGCTTGAGGACAGGCGTCGGACGCTGTGGAGTAACGATGAAGAGGCGGGGCCTCGTGGACAATGAGCGCCTCCTGCGAGTGTGGGGACCCAACACAGACAGTGGAGCACATCGTCACCAGTTGCCCCAAACACTGGTTGGCCACCGAATGGTGAACGAGGTCTGATTGACCTGGACGATGACACGTTGGCCTGGCTCGCCTCAACGGAGCTGCAGGTCTAAAAGACAGACGACAGAAGAAGGAGAAGGCAGGTGGCAGTACAAGTCATGACCTCGTGACTTTCCCTCCACAGATGCTGCCAGACCCACCTGAGTTCCTCCAGCAATACGCTTTTTTTTGCTGAAGATTCCAGCATCTGCAGTCTCTTGTGTCACCACTTTTAGTACTTCATCTATCTAGACCTTTTCATGCCGCACGTTTCTGCTCAAATCTGGCCTGATGTGTTCAACTGTCACCGTTTACCTTCTCCAGCATCAGACTAAAACTGCAATATATTCTTGGTGCTGGAAATTATTTCCAATAGCGCCCTTCCTTTCAACTTGTGGCTGTCTTGATTGACCACCTAAAACGACAGGTGAACCTCGAGACTCAAAGGGAAAAGCGTGTGATCAAGAAGGTTGAATTGCGGTGACACAGCAGCACAGCGGTAGAGTTGCTGCCTTACAACGCCAGGTTTGATCCTGACTACCAGTGCTGTCCGTATGGAGTTTGCACGTTCTCCCCATGACCACGTGGGTTTTCTCTGAGAACTTCAGTTTCCTCCCGCACTCCAAAGACGTACAGGTTCGTAGGTGAATTGGCTTGGTACAAGTGGAAATTGTCCTGTGTATGTGTAAAGGGCCTGCCCCACCAGCATGCGATTACATGCGTCTAGCGCGACCAAACGTGGTGGATTGAGGCGTACAGCCGCGCGGGGCCGGTCCCAATTCGAACCACTGAGGCGTATGGGGTTGTGCGGGGCTGGTCCCGGCATCATACTCACCAATCAGCTGGGCAGGAGGTGGGCCGACTGAATTTGGATGTCACACGGCGTTGGGCGGTGACCTCATCGCGCAACGCCACACGCGAGGCGTACACCGTCAAGACACTGCATACGATGTCGAGACGGCGCGTACGGCCTCTATGCGGCTGCGGGCCGACAGGCCTTTGTCGCGCGGGATTTTTGGACAGAGCAAGAGTTTTGGAGCCCCGCGCGATGTCGGGACCAGCCCCGCACAACTCCATACGTCTCCGCCGATCGAAGTGGGACCAGCCCCGCGAGGTCATACGCCTCAAACGACCACGTTTGGTCGCGCTAGACGCATGCTGTCGCATGCTGGTGGGACAGGTCCTTTAGGGTAGTGTGGGGATCGCTGGACCGCGGGGACTCAGAGGGCCGAATGGCCTGTTTCTGCGCTGTATCTCCAAACTAAACTAAAACATAAATTGATAAATCTCGTCATGATGGGGTCGGTAAAGATAATGATTTTACAGATCTGGAAGATTTGAGGATCAGCTCTTGGCATTTGTTGTCACCCTGTCTTGAACTGCAAAACAAGAGCAGTTGCAGTTCTACACAGAACCCTGGGGCTACGGACAAGCCTATTTTTCTGGCTTTCCAATTTCTGGAAAACGCATATCTAAGAGTTGGATTTATGGAGAGTGCCTGACTCTGAAAGGCGGGGGTCGTGTATCTGACAGGTGAGATCCCAAGGCTTCCCAATATGAATCACAAGTTTTTCATTTCATTTGAATTGAAATAAAGCATGTAAAGATCTTGGAAGATTTGATGCAGTAGATGCCAAAAGACTGTTTCACTTGATGGAAAGGTCTCCCGAGCTTGGGGTTAAAATCTTCGGAGAAGGAACCAATCATGTAGGAGTGAGAGGAGAAAAACATTACTCACTCAAAAAGATCATTTTAGAATTCAGTACCACAGAGGATTGTGTTGATAAACTGAGTTGAAAGTATATTTAATGCAGAAATTGGTAGTATGTTTGTCATTAATGGAATCAAAAGCTATGGACATAGCACAAAAAGATGAAGTTGATGCAGAAGATCACCATGTTCATAGTGACAGTAGATAAGAATGTAGCCATTGTTCCACCTCATCAGGCTTTTCATAAAATGCAAATGCAGTGAATTACATGAAAATGCTTAAAATCAGGTTGCTGCATGTTTTACATTCAAGATTCAAGATTCAAGATTCAATTTAATTGTCATTTGGACCCCTTGAGGTCCAAACGAAATGCCGTTTCTGCAGCCATACATTACAAACAAATAGACCCAAGACACAACATAATTTACATAAACACCCATCACATCGCTGTGATGGAAGGCCAAAAAAACTTATCTCTCCACTGCACTCTCCCCCCCCCCCCCCGATGTCAAAGTCAAAGCCCCCGGCTGGCGATGGCGATTGTCCCGCGGCCATTAAAGCCACGCCAGGTGGTGCAAGGTCGCACACCGGGTCTTGGTGTTAGAACCCCCGGTGTGCGCTCGCAGAGTCCCGCGGCCATTCCAAGCCGCGCGGGGCGGTGATGTCAGGCCCCGCTCCAGGAGCTCTTCGACCCCGCAACTCGGGCGGGAGAAGTCGCCGTTGCGAGAGCCCTGAAAAGCGGTCTCCCTCCAGGGACCCGCGGGTTCCCGGTACATCAATCCTGTTATCTGCACAAAACAGGATCTTACCGTTTGCCTTCCCATGGAAAATGATAAAAATGTTTGCACAACTTCTGTGAGCACAAACTAAACAAACAGAAAGTTAAAGATACTAATTTCAAATATGATGGAGTGAATTTCTCTCAGGCATCGAACCTGCACCGTACAACATTACTCAGGTATTTCAGTAAATTTCAGTGAAAAAGTGTAACCCTACATCAGGGCGGGACTGATAGTTGATTCACTTCTCTTGAATCGAATAAACTCTTGTCCCTTCCAGTTCTATAGTTCCACAAAGACAGGGTTTGGTGTATAATATAATATGAAAACCATATGCAGTGATGGAACAGAGTTATGCAATAAATAAAATGCACCCATGGTATGATGTGACCCCGATCCAGGTGCTCTTGTAAGAAAATTGAAGTTGGTTTTGAAGACATAAATCTTATCTCTTATGCAGATTAACTCTTCTCCTGAGTATTCCGGTTTTTATTTTTTAATTCTCATCATGTGAAAGGTTTTTGGCCATTCGCAGCAGAAGCAAAATGAACACATTTTTCATCATTGGTTTGCCAATGTTCGCTAGTGTGGCAGAAGACGCGTAGCTCGCTGTTGGCTTCTGTCGTCATGTTGACGGAATTGGCCGTCCGATGCGTCACAGAGTGCACCGTGTCGTCATTTCTGGGGATCGCCACGAGGAGCCTTCTCTCATGGTCCCCGCCAATGTATTCATTCAGTTACTGAGGCTCTTCAACTTGGATCGTGGCTGATGTCCACACACATCACTAAGTGGTGAAGGGAGGCAAGCCGAGGATGCACACGAGAGCAGAATTGGGAATGCGCAGAGATCCTGGTTGATTGTAGAATTTGGAACTGATCAGAGAGGGAAGGGCTAAAGGAGAGATGAGGCAGCTTATATTTGATCTGGCTTGTGACTCATTTTCACCCCCTCCTCAGCAATCCCTCAACTACACCAATCTATCACAGTGCTGTTGACGTAACAAAATTCAAGGCCTTTTACTGCCATATCCATCTTATGAAAGTCATCTGTCTGCTAGTGGCAACTAGGCCTCAGATTCAGATTCAGATTCAATTTTAATTGTCATTGTCAGTGTACAGTACAGAGACAACAAAATGCATTTAGCATCTCCCTTGAAGAGCGACATAGCAAACGATTTGAATAAATAATAATAAGTGTCCGGGGGAGGGGGGGGGGGGGGTGGTGATGGGCAGTCACCGAGGTACGTTGTTGAGTAGAGTGACAGCCGCCGGAAAGAAGCTGTTCCTCGACCTGCTGGTTCGGCAACGGAGAGACCTGTAGCGCCTCCCGGATGGTAGGAGGGTAAACAGCCCATGGTTGGGGTGAGAGCAGTCCTTGGCGATGCTGAGCGCCCTCCGCAGACAGCGCTTGCTTTGGACAGACTTAATGGAGGGGAGCGAGGAACCGGTGATGCGTTGGGCAATTTTCACCACCCTCTGCAATGCCTTCCGGTCGGAGACAGAGCAGTTGCCATACCATACTGTGATGCAGTTGGTAAGGATGCTCTCGATGGTGCAGCGGTAGAAGTTCACCAGGATCTGAGGAGACAGATGGACCTTCTTCAGTCTCCTCAGGAAGAAGAGACGCTGATGAGCCTTCTTGACCAGAGTAGAGGTATTGTGGGTCCAAGAGAGGTCATCAGAGATGTTGACTCCCAGGAACCTGAAGCTAGAAACACGTTCCACCTCCGTCCCGTTAATGTGGATGGGGGTGTGCGTGCCGCCTCTGGACTTCCTGAAGTCTACAATGAGCTCCTTGGTCTTCTTGGAGTTAAGGGCCAGGTTGTTGTCAGCGCACCATGCTGCTAAGTGCTGGACCTCCTCCCTGTAGGCCAGCTCATCGTTGTTGCTGATGAGGCCAATCACCGTTGTATCATCTGCATACTTGCCCGAACTTGACCCCTTTACCCTTACAATTCTCTATTGTCATTTATAAAACCTTGTGCTGGAATGATTGTCCCCAACAACCAAAATTGCATGATGTTTCTCTCCAAAAGTGGTGAATTAAGAAATGTAGGGGTGTTATGCAACCGAGGAGGCTCTTCAGTCCATCAATTCAGTACTAGCTCTTTACAGAACAATCCAAAGGCAAATATACTGCTTTTTTCCCATTGTTCTATATTTTTCCCTTCTTAAAGTTGCTCTCCAATTCCATTTTGAAAGGCACTGCTTCAGATACCCCCCCCCCCCCCCCCCCCCCCCCCCCCCAGGCGGTGAGGTGGAGATCATCACTGCCCTATGAATAAGATAGATATTTGTCACATCCATTAAATCTTTAATCACCATTGATGTCAATCTTATAATGATACCTTGATACCCTACTCCAATAAATATAATTTAAATGTCAAAGATTATCTCACCCTAGAATTCAGCTCTTTTATACCAAGCATTGCCGTCAAATATGAAGAGTTTTATTCACATCACTATATCTGTGTGGAACATTGGGGCTTTCATATCGCTTTTCTCTTACCCAACTTCCTTATGTCCCTGTCCCACTTAGGAAACCTGAACGGAAACCTCTGGAGACTTTGCGCCCCACCCAAGGTTTCTGTGTGGTTCCTGGAGGTTCCCGGAGGTTTTTGTCAGTCTCCCTACCTGCTTCCACTACCTGCAACCTCCGGCAACCACCTGCAACCACCGGGAACCGCACGGAAACCTCAGGTGTGGCGCAAAGTCTCCAGAGGTTTCCGTTCAGGTTTCCGAAGTGGGACAGGGGCATTAGACCTCTGCACAATAGTTTAGGGTAACTAAAGTGCGGAAACATGACCTCCGGCCCACCGAGCCTGCACCAACCAGCGAACCCGACACATTAACACTATCCTACACCCACTAGGGACAATTTACACTTATACCAAGCCAATTGACCTATAAACTTGCACCTCTTTGGAGTGTGGGAGGAAACCGAAGATCTTGAAGAAAACCCACGCTGGTCATGGGAAAAACGTACAAACTCCGCACAGATAGCACTTATAGTCGGGTTCAAACCCGGGTCTCCGGCATTGCAAAACAACTTTACCGCTGTGCCACTGTACTCCCCTGAGAAAAGGCTTTGTATAAGCAAACTTTGTATAAGCAGGAAGATTGTTCCTGATGGTACACAAAAAAGCTGGAGAAACTCAGTGGGTGCAGCATAGATCGCTCCATAGATGCTGCTGCACCCGGTCAGTTTCTCCAGCTTTTTTGTGTACCTTCGATTCTCCAGCATCTGCAGTTCCTTCTTAAACAGATTGTTCCTGATGTTGGGGGAAGTCCAGAACAAGGGGTCACACTTTAAGGATAAGGGGGAAACCTTTTAGGACCGAGATGAGAAAAATATTTTCCACACAGAGAGTGGTGATTCTGTGGAATTCTCTGCAACAGAAGGTAGTTGAGGCCAATTAATTTGGCTATATTTAAGAGGGAGTTAGATGTGGCCCTTGTGGCTTAAGGTATCAGGGGGTATGGAGAGAAGGCAGGTACAGGTTACTGAGTTGGATGATCAGCCATGATCATATTGAATGGTGGTGCAGGCTCGAAGGGCTGAATGGCCTACTCCTGCACCTATTCTCTATGTTTCTGTGTTTCTATGTAAGGAGTTGTTTGGTCAATGGTCATCAATGGTCAGCAATGGAGGAGGGGGTGCAGAGAGAAAACAAATTGGATTAGGAATCAGGTCATCAGGAAGGCAGGAATCAAGATAAGGAGGAGAATCTTTAAGGGAAGGGACACCATTAAGAGAAAGGGAAACACTCACAAAAGGCGGAACACTGAGGGAAGGACATTGTTTGGGGATGGGGCATCATAGAGTGGAAGGATGTTATTTGGGAAGTGCTGCTGCTGCTGCTGCTGCTGCTGCTGCTGCTGCGGCCCGACCGGAGAGTCGGAGGCTTCAACGGCGGCACCAGGAGCCCGCGGGTCCCTGGAGGGAGACCGCTTTTCAGGGCTCTCGCAACGGCGACTTCTCCCGCCCGAGTTGCGGGGTCGAAGAGATCCTGGAGCGGGGCCTAACATCACCGCCCCGCGCGGCTTGGAATGGCCGCGGGACTCTGCGAGCACACGCCGGGGGCTATAACACCAAGACCCGGTGTGCGACCTCGCACCACCCGGTGTGGCTTTAATGGCCGCGGGACAATCGCCATCGCCAGCCGGGGGCTTTGACTTTGACTCTGACATCGGGGAGGGGGGGGGGAGAGTGCAGTGGAGAGATAAGTTTATTTGGCCTTCCATCACAGCGATGTGATGGATGTTTATGTAAATTATGTTGTGTCTTGGGTCTATTTGTTTGTAATGTATGGCTGCAGAAACGGCATTTCGTTTGGACCTCAAGGGGTCCAAATGACAATTAAATGTATCTTGTAATGTATCTTGTATCTTGTAAGTGGCAAGAGCAATTGGACTATGGGGCAACATTGGGGGTAGGGACCAACATCATGTTTTTTGTGATGACATAAACCTGTATGTAGAATTACAAAACATTGCCAATATTTATTGGTAATATGAGAAATGTCCCCATTTTAGTAACAACTCGGTTATTCATTTTGTTCTGGGCAAATTAATCAGAAGATAATGAAGGATGAGGGGGTATCTTATTGAAACTTGCCGACTGCTGAAAAGACTGGATAGAGTGGATGTGGAGAGGATGTTTCCACTAGTGGGAAAGCCTTTATTGTTTTAAAAAGGAGATGAAGAGGAATTTATTTAGCCAGAGGGTGGTGAATCTATGGAATTCATTGCCACACACAGCTGTGGAGGCAAAGTCTTTGGGCATTTTTAAAGCGGAGATTGATAGGTTCTTGATTAGAAAGTGTCAAAGGTTACAGGGAGAAGGCAAGAGAATGAGGTTGAGAAGGAATGATAGGTCAGGGAATCAAAACGCTCGAAGATCTGTATGAATTGGGAAAATTACTATCATTTCAACAACTACAACTGAAATATAATTTGAAAAATAATCAATATTTTAATTATCTTCAAATTTGTGATTATCTGAAAAAATATACAAAAGACTATCATAATATGCCTACAGACTTACTGGCTGAAGCAATGAAGACAAAGGCGGAATCAGCGAATCTAATATCGTACCTATATAACATCATCTTAAACATAGAAATACCCACAACTGATGGAATTAGAAGAGACTGGGAACAAGAATTAGCTATAAAAATTTCAAAAGAGAGCTGGGATAATCACTTACTACAGGTGCATAAATGTTCGATCAACGCACGACATACTCTCATCCAATTCAAAACATTACATAGACTTTATTATTCAAAAACAAAAATAAATAAACTCTTCCCTAATGTCCCACCCATCTGTGATAAATGTCTGTGTCAAGAAGCTACCATAGGGCATTCTTTTGTACAAAAATCCAAAAATTCTGGTATGAAATATTTGATATCTTTACAAAATTAATCAAAATAAAACTGGCACCAAAACCAGAATGGATCATTTTTGGAATATCGGTAGGTAACCCTGAACTAAAAGTGTTTCAGAAGAATTTACTCAATTACGGGCTAATAATGGGGAAAAAAGCTCATACTTAAAATCTGGAAAAATGCGCCCACACCAACAATAAAAATGTGGATATCAAATATGTTTGAAACACTACATCTGGAAGAGATGAGATTCCTCTTAGCAGGTAAAGCAGACCAATTCCAAAAGACGTGGTCTACGTTTTTGGAACTATTTACCAGAAGTATGTGCCAATACAAATCAAGAATATGTTGATCTGGAGAGGTCAGAAACATGTGTAGTGGGGACTGGATCAACTTTCGGTAAAACATTTGCAACAATATTTCAAATTGTCTTTCGTGCAAGAATCATTTAATTTAATTTCATGCTCTAAATGCAATCACATTAATAAGTACATTGGCCAGCATCTTCAAGGTGTGTATTTTCGTTGAAAACTAAGACAACAATGACCCAACAAATTATCTAGGCTGTGATATACATATTATATTGATTCAACTAACAAAATTGAAGAAAATCTGGCCAAAATATCAGTCAAGAATCAATTGTAAATTTCACTGTTTGTTACAAGCGGTCTCAGGAAACTGATTGAATGATTCACTTCCAACATTTCGCAAACATTTATTTCAGTAGGCAAGAGTTATTGAGATACTCAAATACAAAGCCACATCAACAGGGTACGGAGAAACGCTAACAAATGATTCCAACTTTATCTTTAAGATTGAAGAGATAAATATGTCTGATTAAATCTAACAGGAATTTTCACTGTATATTGATGAATATTGATGAAACAATAACCAGTGTTGTTCAATTACCTACGTACTGATGCAGATATAATTGCTAAAATGATTATTTTATGCACCAATAAAAGCATTTTTGATGACACCGGGAATTTCAGACTTGCAAATCCAACACTGGAATTTGTGGAAACAACTGCTTTTGATTAGCGGAAGGAAAAAAAATGTGAACCTGATGCAAGTGTTTCAATGGAAATGTTTTGAAAGGGGATAAAAAGTGAAGTCCTGACGCGGAGTGTATTCAACACTAACACATACATCATGTGGATGAGGGCAGAGGCTTTGTGCCATTTTGACTGGAAACATTTGTGTTTGGATGTAAGATGCACTCAATCTGATTTTAAACTCAGGGTAACCAAAACAAAGGAACAGCAATCTCGCAGAAATTTGTGAGCACAATGTCAGGGTGATTTTAACACCTGGTCTTTATTTCCATCTGATTAATGGACTGCTTTGTGCTTATGTCAAACTTTTAAAGAGGAGGATGCATCTCTCATGATGAGCTGGCACTCATTACTTCCATTTTGCTTGATTACATATAAAGAACACATAAATAGCTGTTCCCAACATCATAGTTTGGTTTGGGAACAACTCCATCCAAGACCACAAAAAATTGCAGGACGTTGTGGACGCAGCCCAGACCATTACACAAGCCTTCTAGTGACTTCATTTATACCTCATGCTGCTTCGGCAAGACCAACAGCATAATCAAGGATGAGTCACACCATGGTCCACTCCCTCTTCTCCCCTTTCCCATCAGGCAAAAGGTACAGAAGTGTGAAAACGCACACCACCAGATTAAGGGACAGTTTCTTCCCGGCTGTTAACAGGCAACTGAATCATCCGACCACAACTACAGAGCAGTGCTGAACTACTATCTACCTCTTTGGTGACCCTTGGACTATCCTTGATTGGACTTTGCTGTCTTTAGCTTGCACTAAATGTTATTTCCTTATCATGTATCTATGCAGAGTAAATGAATCGATTGTAAATGTGTATTGTTTTTCTGCTGACTGGTTAGCAAAAGTTTTCACTGTACCTCAGTACTAAACTAAACTAAACTGAAAAGAGCATTGAAGGAACAGAGATGCTAATTTTAGAAGTACACCTTTTTTCAACACACATCGATTTTTTCCTCCTTTCATACAAGTCGTCAAGTCAAGTCAAGTTTATTTGTCACATCCACATACGAGATGTGCAGTGAAATGAAAGTGGCAATGCTCGCGGACTTTTGTGCAAAAGACAAACAACCAAACAACCAAACAAATTATAAACACAATCATAACACACATATTCTTTGACATAATAAATAATGGAAGGAAAAACGTTCAGTAGAGTTAGTCCCTGGTGAGATAGGCGTTTACAGTCCGAATTGCCTCTGGGAAGAAACTCCTTCTCAACCTCTCTGTTCTCACCGCATGGCAACGGAGGCGTTTGCCTGACCGTAGCAGCTGGAACAGTCCGTTGCAGGAGTGGAAGGGGTCTCTCATGATATTGTTGGCTCTGGAGTTGCACCTCCTGATGTATAGTTCCTGCAGGGGGGCGAGTGAAGTTCCCATAGTGCGTTTGGCTGAACGCACTACTCTCTGCAGAGCCTTCTTGTCCTTGGCAGAGCAATTCCCAAACCAGATGGTAATGTTCCCGGACAAGATGCTTTCCACCGCCGCTGCGTAGAAGCACTGGAGGATCCTCGGAGACACTCTGAATTTCCTCAATTGCCTGAGGTGGTAAAGGCGCTGCCTTGCCTTACTCACGAGTGATGCCCATGTCATATCCTCGGAGAAGTGGACTCCCAGATATTTAAAACAGTTCACCCTATCCACATGATCCCCATTTATCCTCAATGGAGTGTACGTCCTCGGATGATGTGCCCTCCTAAAGTCCATGATCAGCTCCATCGTTTTTTTGATGTTCAAGAGGAGGCTGTTATCCTGGCACCAGAATGCTAGATCAGCCACCTCCTCCCGGTAGGCCTTCACATCGTTGTCTGAGATCAGGCCCACCACCACAGTGTCATCAGCAAACTTAATTAATGAGTTGGAGCTGAACCTAGCCACACAGTCATGTGTGTACAGGGAGTGCAATAGGGGGCTGAGGACGCAACCCTGGGGCGATCCTGTGCTCAGGGTGAGGGACTTCGATGTATTCCCTCCCATCTTGACTACCTGGGGCCTGGCGGTGGGAAAGTCCAGGACACAGGCACACAGGGAGGTGTTGAGCCCCAATTCCATTAGCTTCCCTGCCAGTCGGGTGGGGACTATCGTGTTGAAGGCTGAACTGTAGTCTATGAACAGCATCCTCACGTAGCCCTCCTTCTGGCTGTCCAGATGGGAGAGAGCGGTGTGCAAGACCTGGGAGACCGCATCGTCCGTGGATCTGTTCAGACGGTATGCGAACTGCAACGGGTCCATGTTCCGAGGGAGGAAGGCGCAGATATGCTTCTATATATACACCAGCCCTATTCACTCCTTGCAATCTATCACTGGCACTGCCACCTGTTCTTCCTGCAACTATTTTTACTTCACAAACCACATGCTCCCTTGACAATTGACACTTCCCCAACTCCATGCCTCTGTGCTTCCTTTTCACTGTGCCCTTTGTGTACACAAGCCCCAAAAAATCTCCAATTTGTTTCTTGCCAACTTTCGTCATCTTTTCCTGCAGATGAGTAAATGGTAGGATGAGGAGCCATAGAGTCATAGAGTGATACAGTGTGGAAACAGGCCCTTCAGCCCAACTTGTCCACACTGGCCAACATGTCCCAGCTACACTAGTCTCACCTGCCTGCGTTTGGTCCTTATCCATCCAAACCTGTCCTATCCATGCACCTGTCTAACTGATAGTCCCAGCCTCAACTACCTCCTGTGTCAGCTTGTTCATACACCCACCACCCTTTTTGTGGAAAGTTAATCCTCAGATTCCTATTAAATCATTTTCCCTTCACCTTAAACCTAGGTCCTCTGGTTGCTGATTCACCTACTCTGGGCAAGGTACTCTGTGCATCTACCTGATCTATTACTCTCATGATTTTATACATCTCCATAAGATCACCCCACATCCTCCTGCATTCCAAGGAATAGAGTCCCAGCCTACTCAACCTCTCCCAATAGCTCAGGCCCTCTAGACCTGGCAACATCCTCATAAATCTTCTCTGTACTCCTTCGCACTTGATAACATCATTCCTATAACATGGTGCCCAGAACTGAACAAAATACTCTAAATGCGGCCTCACCAAGAACTTATACAACTGCAACATAACCTCCCAACTTGTATACGCAATACGCTGACTGATGAAGGCCAATGTGCCAAAAGCCATTTTAATCACCCTATCTACCTGAGCACCTTTGAGGAACCATGCACCTGCACTCCTAGATTCCTCTGCTCTACAACACTCCCCAGAGGCCGACCATTCACTGCGTAGATCCTGCTGACGTTAGACTTCCCAAAATGTAACACCTCACATTTCTCTGTATTAAATTCCATCAACCATTCTTCAGCCCACCTGGCCGATCGATCAAGATCCTGCTGCAATCTTTCACACCCACCTTCATTATCTACAAAACCACCCACTTTTGTATCGTGTGCACAGTTCTGTGCACAGTTCCCTGAAAGTGGAATCCCATGTAGATAGGGTGGTAAAGAAAGCTTTTGGTGTGCTGACCTTTATAAATCAGAGCATTGAGTATAGAAGTTGGGATGTAATGTTAAAATTGTACAAGGCATTGGTGAGGCCAATTCTGGAGTATGGTGTACAATTTTGGTCGCCTAATTATAGGAAGGATGTCAACAAAATAGAGAGTACAGAGGAGATTTACTAGAATGCTGCCTGGGTTTCAGCAACTAAGCTACAGAGAAAGGTTGAACAAGTTAGGGCTTTATTCTTTGGAGCACAGAAGATTAAGGGGGGACTTGATAGAGGTTTTTTAAAATGATGAGAGGGATAGACAGAGTTGACGTGAAAAAGCTTTTCCCACTGAGAGTAGGGAAGATTCAAACAAGGGGACATGACATGAGAATTAAGGGACTGAAGTTTAGGGGTAACATGAGGGGGAACTTCTTTACTCAGAGAGTGGTAGCTGTGTGGAATGGGCTTCCAGTGAAGGTGGTGGAGGCAGGTTCGTTTTTATCATTTAAAAATAAATTGGATAGTTATATGGATGGGAAGGGAATGGAGGGTTATGGTCTGAGCGCAGGTATATGGGACTAGGGGAGATTATGTGTTCGGCACGGACTAGAAGGGTCGAGATGGCCTGTTTCTGTGCTGTAATTGTTATATGGTTATATGGTCTGCAAATTTGCTAATCTTGCCATGTATGTTTGCATCCAAATTATTGCTAAAGATATAGAGGGGTAAAAGATCAGAATTCTGGTGAGAATGAAACACACTATGAGAAGCTTGCACAATGCATGGCTAATTACAGTAGATCAGGATGATATCAAATTGACAAAACCAGCGTGTTTTCAATATAAACATCCTTAAAATAGTAGACCATTAAGGAATGAAATGGAGCAAGGAACTTAAAACAATGTTTATCACTTGAGAAAAACTACTATGCAACTGAGTCCTCTTAGTTAACAATTCCTTTTCTCCCTACAGATGCCACTTTCTCCGAGTTCCTCCAAAAGTTTTTTTTTACAATGCAAAGTAGAATTAGA
The DNA here is from genome assembly GCF_028641065.1 of Leucoraja erinaceus. Taxonomy (NCBI): domain Eukaryota; kingdom Metazoa; phylum Chordata; class Chondrichthyes; order Rajiformes; family Rajidae; genus Leucoraja; species Leucoraja erinaceus. Next base: position 165,938,940 of record NC_073377.1, read on the forward strand.
TTCCTTTATTGTCATTCAGACCTTTTGGTCTGAACGAAATTATGTTGCCTGCAGTCGTACACAGAACCAATAAAAACAAAACATACAATAAACACAAATTAAACATCCACCACAGTGAGTTCACCAAGCACATCCTCACTGTGATGGAGGCAAAGTCTTAGTCTCCGTCTCTTCCCTCCTTGTTCTCCCTCTGCGCTGAGGCGATCGATCCAGGCCGGAGATGCCGCCCTCCAGTCCAGCGGACCTCCGCGGTGATGTCGCCGCCGCCGAAAGCCGGAACGCCGTCTCCGCTCCGAGACGGCCCGCCACAGCATCAGCTCCGGGCAGCCGCCACAGCCCAGTAGCAAGTTAAAGGGCAACAAGTACAATGGACCCGATAGTCTGTGTCCCAGGGATTTAAAACAGTGAACGCAGAGATAGTGGCAGCACATATTATATTGTATCAAAATTCCCAGGGTACTCCAAAACAGCAAAACATCATGAAAGGAAAGTGACAGCAGGCAGGAAACGATAGACTTGTTGCTTAACATCTGTCATTAGAACAATGCCAGATTTCATTATTAAGGAGGTAATAGCTGGACATAATGAAAATGTTAGGATATTCAACCAGAGACAATATGCTTTTATGAAAGGGTAATCATGTCTGACAAATCTACGGTAGTTATTTATTACAATGTAAACATTAGGGTGGGTAAAGAGGAACTGGTGAATGCAGTATATTGGGATCTCCACATTATATAAAAGATGTCACATAAAACGTTATTACACAAATAAGTGCGTGGGCTTTGGAATATATATTGCCATGGATAAGGAAATAGATAACTAACACAAATGAGTATTTAGAGCAAATTTGTATTTTAATTAATTTTTTTAGATTTCTTGAAGGGGTAGATCGGACCGGTGTGGAGGCTGGATTGAAGCCTGAACCCAGGACTAGATGAAGTTATGTTCTCTGACCTATGGACCTATCTCCCAAGTTGTATTATTGATAGTTTATCCTATTTTTCTTTCTTTCTTTATTTTTTTCTATCTCAGATTCAGATTCAGATTCAGATTCAATCAGATTCAATTTTAATTGTCATTGTCAGTGTACAGTACAGAGACAACGAAATGCATTTAGCATCTCCCTGGAAGAGCGACATAGCAAATGATTTGAATAAATAATTATTATTATTCATGTCGTGGACAATGAGCGCCTCCTGCGAGTGTGGGGACCCAACACAGACATATATCTATAAATATAAATAAATAATTAGAGGCAATGTTAATATGTATCTGATAAAGGAGGACCCCAGCTACTTTGGTAACTGAATCCCTGGAAACCTGGATACTTAATATGTAACCGTTAAACAAAGTCTGCACTGGTTTGGATTATGATAAGCAGATGCCTCTAATAAAAATGTATTAAAAAAAATAAAAAAATTAGTATTTAAATATAGTGGGACTAAACAATATGGCGCAAAGAGCCAGTATAAATGCATGATTTTTAGACTGGTTAGCAACTAATGTTGTGCTACAAGGATAACTACTAAAGGGACTGTCCCACTTGCGGGTAATTTACGCAACATCATTTACGCGTCACGACGCACGACGCACGACGCGCGTCTTTGATGTAAATATAAAACACAGAAGATATTACAGGGATAGTCACCTTGGCCCACAGTGTCTGTGCCAAACATGATGCCAAATTAAACTAATCCCTTCCGTCTGCACAAGATCACTCCAAGAAGCTGGACGCTGCCCTCAACAGCGCCCTGCCGACTGTCTCCGGATGCCTACGAGCCACCCCAGTAAACCAACTGCCCGTCCTCGCTGGCATTGCCCCGGTCACACTGGCCCTCTCTCGAAAGGCACAGATCAGTGAATCCCACCTCCTCCATCAGATCGTCACAGAGACACCACGCCTCAAGTCACGGCGCCCCTTTGCCACGCAAGCCCAAGAGCTGCTCTGCACAACACCGGCTGACACTTCCAAGGCCGCCTGGGTCAAGACGAGATGGAGAGACCAGTGGAAGTCAGCGGAACCATCTAGGCTACACCAGTACATCGATGTCCCCATGGACGTCCCTGGCCAGGACCTGCCCCAAAAGCAGTGGACAACCCTCAACCGCTTGAGGACAGGCGTTGGGCGCTATGGAGTAGCGATGAAGAGGCGGGACCTCGTGGACAATGAGCGCCTCCTGCGAGTGTGGGGACCCAACACAGACAGTGGAGCACATGGTCACCAGTTGCCCCAAACACCGGCCACCGAATTTGACGTGGACGATGACACGTTGGCCTGGCTCGTCTCAACGGAGCTGCAGGTCTAAAAAACACACGACAGAGGAAGTGCACAAGATCAACATGCTGCTTTTCGTTGCATATTCCGTTGCCTACTCAACTGCCACAATCAGGTTCATATGGCACAAGTGGATCTACTTTTTCCACCATCCCTGGCAGCACATCTCCTTTGTGTAAATGTCATATTGAAAGAATAGAGGGGAGACAAAGTTTCCCCTATGTTCTTTAAATATCACATTTACACATTTACTAAAATATTCTGACTCTATATCACTCATAATTTTAGCAACTTCTACCGTGACTTCCCTTAGCTTCCAATATTCCAGAGAAAATTAGCCGAGTTTGTCCACCCTCTCCTTATGGCTAGCGGGTCTCAGGTTGGTGTCCTGTTTTCCGGAGCTCCCGCAACTACAGCTGCGTCTGCAGGACTGGAGGGCGGCATCTTCGGCAGCATCGAACACCCCGGGCCACGGAGTTTGAACCGGCCCGATCGCGGAGCTCGGTTGAGCCGCGGGACTTGCTCACCATCATCCGGCGGGGTCACAACATCGGAAGCCTGGATCGCCTCAGCGCAGAGGGAGAACAAGGAGGGAAGAGACAGAGACTTTAAGACCTTTGCCTCCATCACAGTGAGGAGGTGCCTGGTGGACTCACTTTGATGGATGTTAATTTGTGTTTATTGTGTGTTTTGTTATTTATTATTATATGTATAGAAACATAGAAACATACAAATTAGGTGCAGGAGTAGGTCATTCGGCCCTTCGAGCCTGCACCGCCATTCAATATGATCATGGCTGATCATCCAACTCAGTATCCTGTACCTGCCTTCTCTCCATACCCTCTGATCCCCTTAGCCACAAGGGCCACATCTAACTCCCTCTTAAATATAGCCAATGAACTGGCCTCGACTACCCTCTGTGGCTGAGAGTTCCAGAGATTCACCACTCTCTGTGTGAAAAAAGTTCTTCTCATCTCAGTTTTAAAGGATTTCCCCCTTATCCTTAAGCTGTGACCCCTTGTCCTGGACTTCCCTAACATCGGGAACAATCTTCCTGCATCTAGCCTGTCCAACCCCTTAAGAATTTTGTAAGTTTCTATAAGATCCCCTCTCAATCTCCTAAATTCTAGAGAGTATAAACCAAGTCTATCCAGTCTTTCTTCATAAGACAGTCCTGACATCCCAGGAATCAGTCGCGTGAACCGTCTCTGCACTCCCTCTACGGCAATAATGTCCTTCCTCGGATTTGGAGACCAAAACTGTCTGTATGACTGCAGGCGACGAAATTTCGTTCAGACCAAAAGGTCTGAATGACAATAAAAGAATCTAATCTAATCTAATCTAATCTAATCTAATCTAATCTAGTACCATATAATCCAGGCATAATTCTGGTAAACCAATTCTGCACCCTTCCCAAGGGTTCCACATCCTTCTTGTAACGGAGTGACCAGAACTGCATTCTCCAGATGCGGCCTAAACAAAGTTTTATATGATAAACGCCAGCATCTGCAGTTCCTTCCTACATCTCTTTCTAAATTAAAGGTCTTTGTCTTGTTTGTGTTTGTGTTTGTGCCCATGATGTGTCTCTATGCCAATCTGGTTAATTCCTATCTTCTCCCAAACGCTAGGCCACAGCCTTCCCATTTTCACACATCCTACTCACATTTTTCCCGTGGTGGCGATAAACATCTCCCTGTCGCATTTCCACCTATATTTCCGAAGTTATCGACGATTCGAGTTTTTAAAAAGGGAAAAATAAACACACAGCCACAGTGCCACAATGACATCACGATGGGGCGTTGCCAACGGTAACTGCAGCTTCGCCCAGGAGGTTCCGCTGATGATGTCATAATGCCACTCACAGTGCGTCAATCACGATGGGCTCTCAAGCTGCCGAGTGCCACAATGACATCACAAGGGGACGTTGCCAACGGTAACGGCAACATCAGGTTGCATCCCCTGTACCAATATCTGAAGGGGCTGCTCCTCCGGTTCTGGGTGCATTTTAGTCACATGATCCTGTTGTTTGGACACAAGGTAGGAAGTGGGGAGGGCTCAAACTTGGTCTAGTATTTTATAAAACTGTAACATGAGCTCCTGGCACTTATATTCAATATCTGACCAATGCAGAGAAGCCTGCCATGTGTCTTGTTTGCCACTATTTTCACTTGTGTTCATATTTTCAGGAAACTATGGACTTGGACCATAAGATCGCATGTGTATCAATGCTTTTAAGAGTCCTGCCAAAAAAGTGTGTACATTCCCCTCATATTTCACACAGAGAGTGTGTATCTCTGGAACTCTCTGCCACAGAATTTAGTTGAGGCCAGTTCATTGGCTATATTTAAGAGGGAGTTAGATGTGTCCCTTGTGGCTAAAGGGGTCAGGGGGTATGGAGAGAAGGCAGGTACGGGATACTGAGTTGGATGATCTGCCATGATCATATTGAATGGCGGTGCAGGCTCGAAGGGCCGAATGGCCTACTACTGCACCTAATTTCTATGTTTCTATGTTTCTATTTCTATCCTTCAAAATGCAACACCTTAAGCCCCTGTCGCACTTTGGAAACATGAACGGAAACCTCTGGAGACTTTGCACCCCACCCAAGGTTTCCGTGCGGTTCCCGGAGGTTTTTGTCAGTCTCCCTACCTGCTTCCACTATCTGCAACCTCCGGCAACCACCTGCAAACTCTGGGAACCCCACGGAAACCTTGGGTGGGCCGCAAAGTCTCCAGAAGTTTCCGTTCAGGTTTCCTAAGTGGGACAGGGGCATTACACTTACCTGGATTAAATGCCATCTACCCATTTTACCGCTCATATCTGGAGAAGATCTATATCCTGCAGTATCATTTGACAGCCTTCTTCACTGTCTGCAACTCTTCCAATTTATGAGCCATCTGAAAACTTACTATCCAATTCATCGACAGTTTCGTCCAAGTCATTTATACATTTCATAAACATCAGAAGTCCTGGCACTGATTGCTGCAATGATCAGACCATTGGTGAGACTTCCAGCCAGAATACCACTCCTCCACCACTAAATATGTTTGTGAATCTCCTGTTATGAGGTTTATTTCCACTGGGCTGAACAGTTGGCCGGGGAATATGTCAACTGACCTGGGTGATTAAAACTGAAACATGTTTGCATATGAAACCTTTAACCAGGTTAGCTCAAATATCACATTGACTGACCAGTAGATAACATTGATGATATCGATAAATCACCTTCCTCTTTGCCTGGTGGGTCTTGAGTAAGGATTCCACTTAATGTCCAGTCAGGGCTCATTATTCTTCATTCAATGTCATACAGTTAAATCCTCTTCATTTGGCAAGGGGCAAATCTTCATCATAAAAACCCTGCCACTAATGAATCTTTTGGCCAAATGAACCAAATGAACTCACCCCTTCCCCTTGGAAAGCCAACAGGAAGTCTAATTATTTATCAGGAGGATAAAAAATACCTGATGCAAACAACGAATAGATTCACATGGGATTGGATCCTGTGCATATCTTGCTGCAGTATGAATTGCAGGAGACCAAAAAATGTATACATATCAAGTGAAGTAGGAAACTAACGTGTAATAGAAATTAAAGGGTATAAATAACATTAACCCAACCTGACAATCAAAAGCAGGAACATGTATTCACTGAGCATTCCTTCCTGAAACTCAAATGCCTCATAGGGCAACATTAGCCATGGCTAACTCTTTTTTTTTTTTTTTTTTTAAATCAAAAAATTTATTCAATTATTAAAAAATAATATTTATACTGCAATAAAACAAGCCAGAACCCACCACCATAAATACAATACAAACATATATCCATAATAAACTATTATACAATTATGATACAATCCTTATTGAGGATACATTCAACACCCTGCGGAGCCCAGTGGTCCCGGAACTCCCTCAGGGTGCCCACAGACAGGGCGTATTCCCTTTCTAATTCCACCCGGGCACAGACGTAACCCCGGAAAAGGGGCAGGCAGCCGGCTCGGGTAGAGCCCTCCTCCGTCTGGCGCCGTGACTCGCGGATGGCCAGCTTGGCCAGGCCCAGGAGCATGGCTAACTCTTAGTGGTAACTGCGTCTACTGGTCTGTTAGATGTTAGCTGTCAAAAAATGAGTAAGCCCCCCCCCCCCCCCCCCCCCCCCTCCCCCTCTCCCCCCGCCCCCTCCCCCCCTCCCACCCCCCCCCCCCCCCCAAGATAGACACAACAAGCTGGAGTAACTCAGCAAAACAGAATTTAACAGCCACTGAACTCTGACAACAGTCGTGTTATTGGCTCTTCTTCTTCTTGCACAGCCTATAGTTGTAAGACAACTTGTTCTGCTTGACCTTCTGTTTGTGCACGCCAGGTTGATTGTATTTGTTGAAACAGGGTGGACCACGTGAAGGTTGCAACCTTCCGCCCCGTGTTATTGGCTCTTTGGTAGCAGTCTCCAATTCTTTCAAATTCTCCTTCCTATTTCTCCACTCCTTCCTCATACCTCTAACGTTTGGTTCTCTTTGAAGGACCAGGTGTCATTGTCTTCATTATCTGAGGAATTATACATGCAACTTGTTATATTGTTACAATTTAAACTGGGCAGTGGCGTGCAAATTAAGTGCATGATGTAGTCAAATCAGTTTGTGTAGGAATGAAATGCAGATGCTGGTTTACATCAAAGATAGACACAAAATGCTGGAGTAACTCATAGGGACAGGCAGCATCTCTGGATAGAAGGACTTTTCGGGTCGAGACCCTTCTTCAGACTGAAGAAGGATCTCAACACGAAAACTCACCCATTCCTTGTATCCAGAGATGCTGCCTGTCCCGCTGAGTTACTCCAGCATTTTATGTAGTTAAGTCATGTGGTCTAGAGAGGGGAACTGAAGCAGAATGAGAAGCCTATAGAAGCCACTTTTATAGTCAGAACTATTAAAAACGAGAACTGCAACTCAAAGTGCTGTCTCTGTTCTTTATCCTGATGATAGAATCCAAGACAACATAAAACATAACGCAAGTGATGTTGTGCATTCACTTATCAATTAATTATCCAATATTATTCACGGCAAGATATCGCAGGTCTGCAGATCTTTGATTTATCCACTGTTTGCCTATCTTGTTGGTTCAAGATACAAGATACAAGATACATTTATTTGTCAAATGTTATTTTTAATATTACTATATTAGATCAGGAATGACATGATGTCATGAGTTCTCGGTAGGGTTGTCCTTGACAGCTTTACCGGTTCTTGACTTTTGTTCAGAGAATCCTCCACTACAGAAGTCTCTGACAACCTTTATGACAGTGGCTGGGCTGATGCTTCCTCTGGAAGTCTTTCCTCATCATCAAATGCATCGAAGCCATGGACTCACTTAATTAATTGTGCAAAAAATGAGTGGTGTTCTCACAAGGGAAAACAGTAGTGACAATTGGCATTGCAGTGCAACAAGAACAATAGACAATAGACAATAGGTGCATGAGGAGGCCATTCGGCCCTTCGAGCCAGCACCGCCATTCAATGTGATCATGGCTGATCATTCCCAATCAGCACCCCGTTCCTGCCTTCTCCCCATATCCCCTGACTCTATTTTTAAGGGTTATTTTTAAGAGCCCTATCTAGCTCTCTCTTGAAAGCATCCAGAGAACCTGCCTCCACCGCCCTCTGAGGCAGAGAATTCCACAGACTCACCACTCTCTGTGAGAAAAAGTGTTTCCTCGTCTCCGTTCTAAATGGCTTACTCCTTATTCTTAAACTGTGGCCCCTGGTTCTGGACTCCCCCAACATCGGGAACATGTTTCCTGCCTCTAGCGTGTCCAAGCCCTTAACAATCTTGTACGTTTCAATGAGATCTCCTCTCATCCTTCTTAATTCCAGAATGTACAAGCCCAGCTGCTCCCTTTTCTCAGCATATGACAGTCCCGCCATCCCGGGAATTAACCTTGTAAACCTACGCTGCACTCCCTCAATAGCAAGAATGTCCTTCCTCAAATTAGGGGACCAAAACTGCACATAATTCTCCAAGTGTGGTCTCACTAGGGCTCTGTACAAATGCAGAACAACCTCTTTGCTCCTATATTCGATTCCTCTTGTCATAAAGGCCAACATGCCATTCGCTTTCTTCACTGCCTGCTGTACCTGCATGCTTACTTTCATAGACTGATGTACAAGGACCCCCAGATCCCGTTGTACTTCCTTTTTCCCCAACTTGACGCCATTTAGATAATAATCTGCCTTCTGACTGAACTGGCTATAGTGCTTGGAGGGCGTTACATAACCTCTGCTGCCTCAAATGCAAGAAGAGGAAGAGCCTTATCTAGCTCTCTCATGAAAGCATCCAGAGAACTGGCCTCCACCGCCCTCTGAGGCAGAGAATTCCACAGACTCACCACTCTCTGTGTGAAAAAGTGTTTCCTCATCTCCGTTCTAAATGGCTTACCCCTTATTCTTAAACTGGTTCTGGACATCCCCAACATTGTCAACATATTTTCCTGTTAGATCCACTTTATTAGGTCCACTTACCTCCCAACCAAAATATTTCTACACAACACTGTCTCCATCTGTCCCTCCACATCATTCCATAATACTGGCTCACGATCAATTTGGAAAGTGTAAGACATTTTCAAAATGCAATTAAAAACGCAGGGCCAACATTTCCTCACTGCCATGTAACTGATACACTTCGAGGAGTATTGACACATACATTTGCATTTGATAGTGTGAAACAATGTTGATGAAAATAGATTGAAATCAAAACAGAAAATGCTGGTAACACTCAGCAGGTCCAGCAGAATTTGTGGAAGGAAAACAAGTCAACATTTTGAGTCAAAGATCCTTCATTAGGACTGTATATGTTCCATAGGACAACCACTTTCCTGGCTCGGCCAAAAGGTCATTGGCCTGAAATGTTAACTTTGTTTTTCTTCCTTCAGATACTGCCTGGCCTGCTAAGAGTGTTGAGTATTTTCTGCTTTGAGTTCAGGTTTCCAGCAAGTGCAGTTTATTTATTTGGCATAAATATACTGCTGTGTCATTTCATTATTTTATAGTTCCCGTACATTGTAATCTTAAATGAGCAAAGTTTGAGAAAAAAACAATTGAACAATTCTGCGTCAGTTCTTGGCTGAATCTCAAATAAAAACGGAAATGCCATCATGAAAGGTATGGCAGACACAATAGATGCGTTTAGTTGAAATGCACAGCACAAAGACTTATACTGAGTTTATAATTGTTACTTATGTACATGTCATCTTGACAAAAATGATGTCAGGTATTCCTAGCTCTGCTTCCAATGCCAACCAAAGTGCAAACTATGCCAAAAGCTATTCATAAAAATAGTATTACACTGGTATCAAAATCATGTGGTTGCTTCACAGACGAGAAATCTAAGAACTATCCTTTGTGCAATCGCTGCTTATTAATAGGAATATTTTATTCGAGCACTCATGTTCTAAGTCACCAACTAATTCCCATGCAATGAAGTTATTACTGCTCTGCCTGACCCGTCAGTAGTGATGTGGAAAGTGCTATATTTTCACTTCAATTGGCATATCCCAATTAACAGGATTAAATTCTGAACATGTTATACATCTCAGCCAGTGGCACATCTGCTTTCTCATACTGAAAACCACCAGTGTGTGCAAACAGGTATATCTCAGCAAATAAGGGCCCCAATTTATGAGCCTGCGCTGCATATTCCCAAGCATCGTTGAATAGAATACAATGAGCTCTCTTAGGAATCATTGCGGAAAGTTGGAACAATATATAAAGCAACAGCCAAGAGTCCATTCAAGCGTATTTACCTTTTCCATGAGGTATCGGCTATTCCCACAGCACCCCACTGATCACTGGAAGAAGATGCCAAACTCATAGATTATTCATGTACTGTGATTGCGTTTGTGTTCAGCATGGGCACGTGGCCCAAACTATGAATAAACGTACTCAGCAGAGACCTCGCAGTGCACTGGGTTGTGCAGGAAGTGTGTGCAGTCTTCTGGAATTAAAGTAACCAGCAGACGTTAAAATGTAGGTAACATAAGGAAAATATGAAAATTTTAATTTATGAAATAAAGCCTGATCTTATGGCCCGGAATTACCTGTCAGAAGGAAATTGAGGATCACTTCCACAAACAGTATTCCAATTGCTAAATGATTGTGATTTATTGAACAGAAACATTCTGATTCGGTCAACTGTGCACCAGGAATTCTCTTACCGAATGTCTAGATGGTGATGTATTGCCTACTAAACTGTAAAATGTTTCTACAATGCATGCCGCCAAAGGACAGGTAAAGAGTGAAGAGGGACGTCACAAATAAAAGGCACAACTGGACAAATTTAATATCTGTATGTAGACAAACCCAATTTAATGATACACAGAGCTGGGGAACTTTCTCACCACAGCGACAACGGTTGCTGCCTGTTATGCCCCTGTCCCACTTAGGAAACCTGAACGGAAACCTCTGGAGACTTTGCGCCCCACCCAAGGTTTCCGTGCGGTTCCTGGAGGTTCCTGGAGGTTCCCAGAGGTTTTTGTCAGTCTCCCTACCTGCTTCCACTACTTACAACCTCCGGCAACCACCTGCAACCTCCGGGAACTGCACGGAAACCTTGGGTGGGGCACAAAGTCTCCAGAGGTATCCGTTCAGGTTTCCTAAGTGGGACAGGGGCATAAAAGGAATCATACCCAATGAATTATTCGAAGCTTTGCAATTCTGTTATATCCACTTAGCAAATTTGATTGTTTAAAAACCCTGTCGAGCTGCTGTCCAGAATTTGTGATGTCTGAGAGTGCAAGTGGACTGTGCAGTCAGAGTTGGGGTGGAGGGTGCAGCTGAAACTGCGCTCGAGTCTTGTGGGTTGATTGCATGCCCGGGGTTAGGGTTAGATTCAAGAACACCAAGGCTGAGGGAGTGGGTGTGTTTGTGGCTGGGGCTGATCTGGGGTGTTTGTATACTTCCCACTTCTTTCAAATTCAATGGAATACTTATTCTAAAACTGCATAAAATGTTTTTTTTTTAAATGCGATCACCCAATAATCTGGAATTTATGCTGGTCTGACACCACCAATATATCCTCGGTGCTGGATTATCAAAGCTTTAAGGGCCTGTCCCACTTGTATGCGTTTGCATGCGTTTGCCATGACCAAATGTGGTCGCTTGAGGCGTACGGGCACCGTATGGCCGCGCTTGGCCGGTCCCACTTAGAAGCGCGGAGTTGTGCGGGGCTGGTGACAGTGTCCAAAATCTTTGCGCGTCAATGTCCTGTTGGCACGCAGGCGCATTGCGGTCGTACGCAGCGTCTTGATGGCGGATGCCTAGTGCGTGGCGTTGCGCGATGACGTCACCGCCCGGCGTGGCATTACATGATGACGTCACCGCCCAACGCCGTGCGACGCCCAAATTCAGTCGGCCTGCCTCCTGCCCGGCTGATTGGTGAGTTTGACACAAATTACGTCACACGCATACTTAGCGTGTACTTAGCGCAAACCGCACGTGAACTCCGCTTCCGTTTGGTCGCGCCAAACGCACGCAATCGCATGCAAGTGGGACAGGCCCTTTACTGTGGCTGCACAATGTTCAGCTCCATTTGTAATTCCAAGCACCAAGAAGGAAATGACGTGAATGAATGGATACTTTATTGTCACATGTGACAAGTCACAATGAAATTCTTTGCTTGCGTTACCCAAGGTTTGCAATAGTCGCCACATCTGCAGGAAGTAAACCTGGAGAGTACTCCGATTTGAGCTGGTAAATAGCTGGTAACGTTCCTGCTATATTAGCACCAAGTACTGATCACAATCAGCTAGAAATAATGTAAGAAATTATTTTTGACATTTCATGGTACGAAGGGAGGAATGAGTGCATTAAAGGCTAGAGGACGTGAATAATATTTGCAATGAACAATTAGTATGGCTCTGTGATGTTTAACACATCGAGCAGTGAGGGTGTGAAGCGTGGGAAGAAACAGAAATAGCAGAATAAACTGAAAATAAAATTGTGTCTTGATATCTGGAAGAATGCAACTGAGTGGAGCTGGTGGACAGTGATTCACCACACTATGCCTTTGTTCTTTAACAAATCAGCAGTGGATGCAATGTCATAATAGAAAGCCCCTCAGAAGAGAATCGGAAAGCAGTATCTGGAATCGCTATTTGGACATGGTTCAGGCGAGCAATAGGTGGAGCATTTATAGCAGTCATTTAGATGCATTGAAATCCATCACTATACTAACGACATCATTATAATTCAATCAGTAAGTTGACAACATACAATTGACAGCTTGCGGTCCTGGAGGTGAAGACACGAGCTGCCTGCTTGTTTGTGGGGGGTAAAGAGGCAATAATATTGACTCCGCCACCTTGTCTCCCACCATCGTAGCCAATGCTCCCCTAGTCGATGAGAAAGCTGGTTATATTGAGGTGTGACTTTTATCTGAGGCCAGAGCTGTTCTAGGAACAAAGCAACATTATATAAGGGTGTTCATTAGTGTCATTTTGGAACTCATTGCTAGCAAATTTCATGTTTTTAGAGCTTTTGAAACCAGCATTTGAGAGTTTGCTAAGTCTACTTTAATAGCAGTAAAATGGTGTAAATGAACTTTAAGGTCATGCATGGTTCAATGTCACCCGATTTACTGTGAAACTATTTTAAGAATTAGTAAATTGAAATGAGCTCCACAGATTATTTCACGGTGTATATGGAAATTGAAAAAATGTTATTGGGGCCACTATAGGTAGCTCTGACTATATTTGACACTGTCCTCAAATGTCCTTGAATAATTCTGGGATATAGAATGTATTTTACCACATACGCTGCTGGTGTTAGATACAAATGTGGACAAAACCACCAATGTCTTTCACCCTGCTGTCAACTGACAGATGAGGTCACAAAATGCTTTCTTAAGTCATGGCAAATAACTGCTAATGCTGCAGTCAGTGTGCAGAACATTGACTAATTCTGGTGCTACAGTTGTTGCATGTCACCCACTCTTTTCCCTTGGGCTCCCACTGAACCTTTCAGTTCAACATACCAGAATGATTTAAAACACCTGGAAAAAGATTCCCACCTGTTTGGCTGCAGCCCAGGCAAGATCTATATTAAATTCACACAGGTATTATCAATATGCCCACTAGCTTAGAATACTTAGAAAGCTTTGGCCATATGTTTTGTATTAACATTGCTTTTTTTTTCCTCTCCCTGTTTCTAAAATCCCACATACTTCCATTTAGTTTTTATCAAGCTGGAAAAGGACAAGTGTGTGTCCACAATTACTCGTTAATTCTTGTGTCAGTAATGATGTAATGCTGCAGATAACCATAACTCAAGTTAAAGTAAAGGATTGGCAAGTTAAAGGATCGCACTGGCTGCAGAGAAAGTGTTTTCTGTGCCAGTAAAGCTATTTAAAATCGCAGGGAAAATTTACAACATATGCATTGTTCCAAATGTGATCAGGACATTTTCATGGGAAAAGTGTCTCCACCAGAAACAGCGTAATCTGAGCAATGTTTTAGACGAAGCTGGATACTTTATCACATTTCAGCACTATTTCCTCTGGAGTTTATGGCCATCTGATATATTTCAAACTCATTCCCAACAACATGTTGCATGAATTTTACTGTCATGCACAGGACATGTATTTAAGAATATATTAAAAGCTTCTCAGAAGTTCAAAGTTTAATTGCACAAAATGTGTGCTGAGTTTTTCACCCTCTATTTTATTGCAACGACAGGAACACTGGCCAAGAGATTATGCTCGAGTGAAATCAGAAGTCTGAGTGAAAAGTGGGCTTACATCTGAATGAGTTTTGAGAAGGAATTTTGTTCAAATTTCCATTTAATCTTATTTGTGTATCACAAAACGTAAAATCTTCCTTTAATCAGTGTAATTGAGGCGCGCTTTAAAATATATCGTTTATTGCTTTTGTGTTCCTTAATATATTTTGGAGAAATAACCTTGTGGATCTTATTTAATGTGGATAAGGCATTTCTTGATGCCTAATATCTGAGAGTAATTTATTTGTGAGAAAATCCTCACAAGTGCGTTTAAAACCATTTACTAGATTAAGTTGTTCCTGGTACATCCAACATTGATACTGACAGAGCCTAAATTTGATATCCCATCCTAGAGATTGTGTGGCATTCCGTCATATAAATCAGCTCAGCAAGATTATGTGCTCAAACCCTGAAACCATTACCATTGGCTTTGTCATGTTTAATTCAAGTGATGCAAGTACCAACTTGATAAAAAAAAGACCAAGATTATCAATGAAGATCACTGCCAGTTATGTATATCTGTCCGTATTGGTGGAAATATGTAATCTTCGATAACAATCAGCACGGGACCACCTCAAAGCTGCGTCCTCCGTCCTCTGCTATACTCACTCTATATTCATGACTGTGCAGCAGGACATAGTGCGAACTCCATCCAAGTTCGCCGATGACACCACTGTTGTGGGACAAATCACAGATGGTGTTGAGTCAGAGTATAGAAGAGAGATCGAGCAACTGTCCATATGGTGCCAGCAGGGGCGATACAGACTAAGGGACTGTGGTAACTGTGAAATCGACAGAAGGATGGAGGGTTGGGTGTGTATGTGTGCTTTGTTCGTGATATTTATTTAGTTGTTTATCTTTATTATTTTACCGTGTATGTATCGTTAGCTTTTAGAAATGTTTGAATGCTGCACTGACTGGCTGACATTTTAAATTTTGTTGTACATGGTCCATGTTACAATGACAATAAAGAAACTATTCTATTCTATTCTATTCACAATAACCTGGCCCTCAACACCAGTAAAACCAAGGAACTGATTGTGGACTTTGGAAGGGGAAGGATAAGGACCCACGATCCCGTTTATATTATGGTGGAAAATGTCAAAAACTTCAAATTCCTGGGCGTGCATATTTCCAAAGATGTTTCCTGGGCCCAGCACACTGATGCAATTATAAAGAAAGCACATCAGCGCCTCTACTTCCTGAGAAGATCACGGAGAGTCGGTATGTCAAGGAGGATTCTCTCGAACTTCTACAGGTGCACAGTAGAGAGCATACTGACCGGTTGCATCGTGGCCTGGTTCGGCAACTTGAACGTCCAGGAGCAGAAAAGATTGCAGAAAGTTATGACCACTGCCCAGTCCATCATCGGCTCTGACCTCCCCACCATCGGGGGGATCTATCACAGTCATTGCCTCAAAAAGGCAGCCAACATCATCAAAGTGAGAAGAACTTTTTTCACACAGAGAGTGGTGAATCTCTGGAACTCTCTGCCACAGAGGGTAGTTGAGGCCAGTTCATTGGCTGTATTTAAGAGGGAGTTAGATGTGGCCCTTGTGGCTAAGGGGATCAGGGGGTATGGAGAGAAGGCAGGTACGGGATACTGAGTTGGATGATCAGCCATGATCATATTGAATGGCGGTGCAGGCTCGAAGGGCCAAATGGCCTACTCCTGCACCTAATTTCTATGTTTCTATGTTTCTAAAAACCCACAACATCCTGGCCACGCATTCATTTCACCGTTGCCATCGGGAAGAAGGTACAGGAGCCTGAAATCTGGAACATCTAGGTTCAGGAATAGCTACTTCCCCACAGCCATCAGGCTATTGAACACAACATCAAACAAACTCTGAACTATAACAGTCTTATTATTATTGCACTATATCAGCTTATTTATTGTGTATATATGGTCTATTGTCGATAGACACACTGAACTTTGATCTTCCATTTTGTATTGTGTTTCCATATTCTGTTGTGCTGCAACAAGTAAGAATTTCTGGGTCACATGATAATAAAACTCTTGACTCTTGACTTGACTCTTGATATCATTAGTTGTGATAGGGAAGAAAGCAAATGTCATGTTGGCCTTTATAACAAGAGGAATAGAATATAGGAGCAAAGAGGTCCTTCTGCAGTTGTACAGAGACCTAGTGAGATCACACCTGGAGTATTGTGTGCAGTTTTGGTCCCCTAATTTGAAGAAGGACATTCTTGCTATTGAGGGAGTGCAGCGTAGGTTTACAAGGTTAATTCCCGGGATGGCGGGACTGTCATATGCTGAGAGAATGGAGCAGCTGGGCTTGTACACTCTGGAGTTTAGAAGGATGAGAGGGTATTTAATTGAAACATATAAGATTGTTAAGGGTTTGGACACGCTAGAGGCAGGAAACATGTTCCCGATGTTGGGGGAGTCCAGACCAGAGGTCACAGTTTAAGAATAAGGGGTAAGCCATTTAGAATGGAGACGAGGAAACACTTTTTCTCAGAGAGTGGTGAGTCTGTGGAATTCTCTGCCTCAGAGGGCGGTGGAGGCAGGTTCTCTGGATGCTTTCAAGAGAGAGCTAGATAGGGCTCTTAAAAATAGCAGAGTCCGGGGATATGGGCAGCAGGCAAGAATGTGGTACTGCTTGGGGATGATCAGCCATGATCACATTGAATGGCGGTGCTGGCTCGAAGGGCTGAATGGTCTACTCCTGCACCTATTGTCTATTGTCTATTGTTGTGATTGCCAATCGCCATAGTTTCATTTGCATGAGCCCTGGCAGCCGCGGTTCACCTGCAGTCCCGTTTGTTTTTGCTTTTTTGTGTTGTTTTTTCGTTTTGGTTAGTCTAGTTTTTGGGTTTTAGTTTGTGTTTTGAGAGGGGGGGTTGAAACAGGGCTTGCTGTCTCTCCCTGCGGGGGAATGCGACTTTTTTTGTCGTATTCCCCTTCTCTGCCTCCGTCTGCGCTGAGACCTAATGGCGGAGCTGGCGACCTCGAGGCTCAGGAGGCAGAGCCCGCCAGGACTCGCCCTGAGCTTGCTGACGTGAGGACGGTCCGGCTCGGGGCTGGAACAGTGCTTCCGTGAGGGGCTGTGACGCTCCCGTGAGGGCGGCCAGCACGAGTGAGGAACGGTGCTCCCGTCGGAGTGGCCGAGCTCGGGGAGGTATGGCGCTCCCAGCCCGAGGGAGGAGCGGCGCCCATGTCGGGGCGGCCCATCCTGAGGGAGGAGCGGCGCCCATGTCGGGGCGGCTTGGCGCGAGGCTGAGACGGTAACGGTACTTACGTGAGGGCGATCCGGCTCGGGCCTGGAACGGTGCTCCGGTGGCTGGGACTGCGTTCTGGTGGCGGTGACCTGAGTCCGGGGGTTCGGCCATGAACCAGCTGCTGCGTCAGCAGGACTGGTGGACGGCAGCTTCGACCACCCCGGGGCGCGGTGATTGAGCCGTGGGACTGTTTTTAACATCGCCCGGTGGGGTATCGCCTCAGCGCAGAGGGAGAAGAGGAGGGAAGAGACTGCAGAACTAAGTCTTTTGCCTCCATCACAGTGAGGAGGTGCTGGTGGACTCACTGTGGTGAATGTTAATATGTGTTTATTGGTGTTTTTTATTGTATTGTATGTATGTATGACTGCAGGCACGAAATTTGGTTCAGACTTCGGTCTGAATGACAATAAAGGAAATCTGTAATCTGTAAAAGCTTTCACTATTTCATCTGCTGAGGTTGGAATTGTCAACCTTAACGGAATTGTTAGCTTCACATATAAGTGATTTTAATTGGAATTATTGACCCAAAGGAAGTTGTTGAGAAAACTTAATGTTGTGGATGTTTCAGAGGTAGAATTAGCAAAAATAGACACACAATGCTGGAGTAACTCAACGGTTCAGGCAGCATCTGTAGAAAAAGAAGAATCTCCAGCTCCCCCCACATCACCCCACCCCCCGACCACACACACACACACACACCCACACATCGCAAAGGCAGGGGCCAGGGAAAACGGGGAAGCGCTGTCTGAAATTCACACCCGCAATGAAGAGGGAGGTAAATGACGGCTGCCACAGAGTACAGTAAGTCATTTGGAGAGCGCAAATGGGGAGAGAAGGGGAAAGAGGGGGAGAGAAAGGGAGAGGAGGGAGAGGAGGGAGAGGGGGAGAGAAGGAGAGAGAAGGGGAGGAGAAGGGGAGAGGGGGGGAGCGAGGGGGGAGAGAAGGGGAGAGAAGGGGTGAGAAGGGGAGAGAAGGGGAGAGAAGGGGAGAGAGGGGGGAGAGGGGGAGGAGGGGAGGGAGAAGAAGGGGAGGAGGAGAAAGGGAGAGAAGAGGAGGAGAAGGGGAGAGAAGGGGAGGAGAAGGGGAGAGAAGGGGGGGAGAAGGGGAGAGAAGAGGAGGTGAAGGGGAGAAAGGGGGAGAGAAGGAGAGAGAAGGGGAGAGAAGGGGGCGAAGGGGGAAAAGGGAGTAGAGACACTTTTAAGAAGTATAATAAAGTTTAGCGGCATTTTACCTGTTTGCCCTGATCCTGAAAACTCCAATGAGCCAATCAAAATGCCCAGTCAGCGAAGGAGATTGCCTACAGCTGCCCTCGACTGCCTGTAACTAAATAGCGACCCCACTCCACTGCACCACGAGTCAAAAAGACCCATGCCGACCAAATTTTACACGCGGAAAATGTTTCAACATGCTGAAAAAACGTTTGCGACCTAGCTGAGGCCACGAGCATTCGGGAACTTCCCTCGAGCATGAAGGAGAGTTCCAGTGACGTCATAGGACCTCCTAGGACCACGTGTCGATCATGTTGCGAGTTTGAGTCGAGAGCAAACTCGTCAAAACTCACAGATTAGGTCGCTGCAGTGGGACAGCCCCTTTAACCTCACGGTTTCTCACAGGGTTAGTGATGTTACTCAAATGTATGGGGGTCACAAGGTATATGGCCTGGTGTAACTCTGGTGTAAATTTGGCCCCTCAACTCGACTTCCTTCCTCTGGCCTCGGGAGTGGAACTTGAGGTTAGGTGGGCTGGCATCTGAATCAACAGCAAAATGTAAACACAATCCAGCTCCTTGGACCAGCATTCACACAATATTTTCCAAATTCTAAACCATAGGATGGTGAATCTGTGGAATTCATTGCCACAGAAGACTGTGGAGGCCAAGTCAATGGATGTTTTTAAGGTGGAGATTGATAGATTAGTGATTTATACGAGCGTTCGGAGTTATGGGGAAGGCAGGAGAATGAGGTTGAGTGTAGAAGGTGCCTAAACCACAGAACCCTCTTCTCCACAGTGGGCAACCTCCTCAAGCCTCGAGCCAACACTCTCCCTACCTCTACTCCGGATCTCTGCAACTCATTCCTCCACTTTTTCGCTGATAAAATCAGCACCATCTATCAATCTTTATCCCCTGTACCCGACTCCCCAGCATCTACCAAGGCCCCTCCTTTCAACATCTCCACTGACCTCCTTACCCCTCCTCCACACTGCTTCCTCTCCCAGTTTGACCTGGTCACCCCTATTGAAATCTCCAAACTCATCTGCTCTTCCAAACCCACCACCTGCTCCCTCGACCCTCTCCCCACTCCCCTGCTGAAGTCCTGCCTCCCCGTTCTCTGCCCCTACCTCACTAATCTCTTCAACTCCTCATTGTCCCAAGGAATTGTCCCCTCCGCTTTCAAAACTGCTGCTGTCACACCAATCTTAAATAAACCTGGTCTTGATCCCTCCTCTCTCATTAACTACCGCCCAATCTCAACCCTCCCCTTTCTTTCAAAAACCCTGGAGCGTATCGTTGCGTCGTAACTTCATTCCCACCTCCTTGCGTATAACCTACTTGAACCCCTCCAATCTGGCTTTCGCCCACTTCATAGCACAGAAACTGCTCTCCTCAGTCCTCAATGACCTCCTCACCTCTGCTGACACTGGTTCCCTCAACATCCTCATCCTCCTCGACCTGAGCACAGCCTTCGATACAGTGAACCATAACATCCTGCTCACCAGACTCAAAGACCTCGGCATTGAAGGCTCTGCACTCAGCTGGCTCCATTCCTACCTTTCCAACAGATCACACTTCATCTCTCTCCACAACCACACCTCTGCTACAGCCACAGTCACTCAAGGCATTCCCCAAGGCTCCGTACTCGGCCCCCTCCTCTTCATCATCTACATCCTCCCCCTTGGTCAGATACTCCGCCACTTCAACCTGGACTTCCACTGTTACGCTGACGACACCCAGATCTACCTTGGCACCAAATCCCCCCCACAACCCCCCCCCCCCCCCCCCCCCCCCCCCATGTCAACTCCTGTTTGTCAGCTATAAAAACCTGGATGCAACATAATTTCCTCAAACTCAACAGCGATAAGACAGAATTCCTCCTCATAGACTCCAAAGCCACACTCAGCAAAATCAATAACCCCACTCTCACCATCGACGGCACCACTGTCTCCCCATCTCCCCAGGCCCGCAACCTTGGCGTGATCTTTGATTCCACCCTCTCCCTTGAGCCTCACATCCGCCATGTCATTAAAACCTCCTTCTTTCATCTCCGCAACATCGCCAAACTCAGACCCTCTCTCACACCTCCCGCTGCTGAAAGACTCATCCATGCCTTTATCTCCTCCCGACTGGACTACTGCAACTCACTTCTCCTTGGCATCAGCTCCACCTACATCAACCGACTCCAACTGGTCCAGAACGCAGCCGCCCGACTCATCACCCACACCAAATCCTGGCATCACATCACTCCAGTCCTCAAACAACTTCACTGGCTTCCCATCTCCCACCGGATCACCTACAAAATCCTGATCCTCACCTACAAAGCCCTCCACCATCTGGCCCCCCCATATCTCACTGACCTCCTCTCCCCCTACCAACCCTCACGGTCCCTCAGATCCACATCAGCCGGTCTCCTCTCCATTCACAAGTCCAACCTCCGCAGTTTTGGGGACAGAGCCTTCTCCAGGGCAGCTCCCAGGCTCTGGAACTCCCTCCCCCAACTGATCCGCAATTCCGTGTCCCTCACCATCTTCCAGTCCCGCCTCAAGACCCATCTCTTCACCTCTGCCTATCCTTAGCCCCACGTCCCCCTCCCTTTTCATCTGTGCTTGAATTGCCTCATATTGTGTTTTGAATTGAATTCTGTCTTTACTTTGTGTACTAGTCATGCCTCTACTATTTATTTCATTCCCCTTACATGTTTTTCCTCTACCTGCTAAATCTTTGTAAGGTGTCCTTGAGACTCTTGAAAGGCGCCCATAAATAACATTTATTATTATTATTATTATTATTATTATTAATCAACCACGATTGAATGGCAGAATAGACTTGATGGGTCGAATGGCCTAATTCTTCTCCTATAGCTTATGAACATGAACTTATAACTTATATATACGCTGCCCAGACTGAAGGAAATTAAAGGCTATGTAGAAGAAAAGTGTCTACATTTGATGTTGTGACTGTTGATTTATTTTCCTGGCACATGCACGAGTTAGATAAATAGAGGAAAAGTTATAAACTTTTTTTAAACAATAAAATCTCAAATAAATTGCAGTGTCTGAGTACAACAATGCACCAGGTTCCATACCATGCAATAAAACTGGTTATTAAATATACCTAGAATACACATATATATATATATATAAATATGCTGTTGGATTTATTAAAAAAACTAAAAAAACGTGCAATCAATTTCATTAACATACACTTACAAATTCATGTATTTATGATATTACTTAATTTCTAGTTAGTTTTTGGTTCTGTGAACAATTTACTGCAAGCTGCACTTGACATTGCTGAAGTATCCACTCCAGGCATTAGTGATTTTAATGGATCACTTCTCCAGCTTGGTCTATCACATCTGGCCTGATATCCTGTTGCACAATTGCTGCCTAAACATACAGGTATGTAATACATTGTATTACACAGCCAAGACCACCATCTGCTTGGTGTTACCTGCTTGCAATAAAATAACTACATTAAACTTAAACACAGAGGCTAATATCACTTATCAATAACTGCAGTCACATGGCTTGGTGCCATATTTTAACAGGGCAATACTTTTGACCTTCTTCTATGACAGCATTGACTAATTCTATCTCAATGCTGTCTTGGGTCTCTTCAGCAGAAAACAACAGGTTGAAATCATTCAGTGGGTTCATCATAGGCAACATCTGCGGAGGGAATGGACAGGTAACGTTTCGGGTTGAGACCCTTCTTCAGACTGATTTTATTTGCTCAAGATTCGAACATCTGCTGTTGTTTCTCTATATATCTGTTTCTTTGTCAGGCATGTGGAACATTTCTTGTTTAAGCCGCACTACCCATTTTGTCCCTCCCTCAACTCTATTTCTAATACATTATCAAATGCATCAATAATTCTTCCTGTACTTGTGTTATCCAGACAGAGCTTGGGCCTATCTAAATCTGCATTGCTACACCTTAAAGTTGAAGAAAGTAGGTCTAGAAATTGTCCATTGTGAGAATGAGTTCATTCAGGCAAAAGACAATAGACAATGGGTGCAGGAGTAGGCCATTTGGCCCTTCGAGCCAGCACCACCATTCAATGTGATCATGGCTGATCATCCCCAATCAATACCCCGTTCCTGCCTTCTCCCCATATCCCGTATTTTTAAGAGCCCTATCTAGCTCTCTCTTGAAAGCATCCAGAGAACCTCAGATTCAGATTCAGATTCAGATTCATTGTCAGTGTACAGTACAGAGACAACAAAATGCATTTAGCATCTCCCTGGAAGAGCGACATAGCAAATGATTTGAGTAAATAATAATAAGTGTCCGGGGGGGGGGGGAGAAATGGCTTTCTCCTTATTCTTAAACTGTGGCCCCTGGTTCTGGACTCCCCCAACATCAGGAACATGTTTCTTGCCTCTAGCGTGTCCAAGCCCTTAACAATCTTATGTGTCTCAATGAGATGCCCTCTCATCCTTCTAAACTCCAGGCATCATTTAACTTTTTGGTTAAGGAAGAAACAAAGGACTCTCAGATTTTCCTACTATGGAATGGAAATATAAAGGGTTTTGCTATCCATTTCCTCAATCAATCCTGGCCTTTATCATCTCTGCCCTGAGCGCGTAGATGTAATCACAAAAAGGACCGGCAATGCCTCTACTTTCTTTGAAGTTTAAAATGATTTAGCATGTCACTGAATATTCTAGCAAACTTTTACAGATGAATTGTAGAAAGTATCCTAACTGCTTGCATTATGGCCATGTATGGTCATTCCAAACCATAGGAATGCATGAGGTTACAGAGAGTGATGGACTCAGCCCGATCCATCATGGGCACAGTCCTCCCCACCATCAAGAGCATCTGCATGAGGAGCAGCCTCAAGAAGGTGGCCTCTATCATCAAGGATCCCTGCCATCATCAACCATCCCTTCTCTCTGCAACATTAGAACAGGAAGCATCCAGAGAACATGCCTCCACCACCCTCTGAGGCAGACAATTCCACAGACTCACCACTCTCTTATCATCCAACTCAGTATCCTGTACCTGCCTTCTCTCCATACCCTCAAACACAAAAAAGTGTTTCCTCATCTCCGTTCTAAATGGCTTATGCCCCTGTCCCACTTAGGAAACCCGAACGGAAACCTCTAGGAGACTTTGCGCCCCACCCAAGGTTTCCGTGCGGTTCCCGGAGGTTGCAGGTGGTTGCCGGAGGTTGCAGATAGTGGAAGCAGGTTGGGAGACTGACAAAAAACCTCCAGCTCTGCTGTCCCAAGGCCGCAAGAAATTGCAGAGTAAGAGTTGTCGGCCAGTCCATCACACAGACCAAACTGTCCACCATTGACTGCATCTTCACTTTCTGCTGCCTCAGAAAAGCAGCCAACTTGTTCCACCCCGGCCATTCCTACTTCTCCCTGCTCCCATTTCGCAGCAAGTATTGAAGATTGAAGTCTGCACCACCAGACACTGAAACAATGTCTTCCCCTCCTTTATCAGAGTTCTGAAGCATACGCCAAGGTACTGTTTGACTCACCTCTACCTAATTGAGGATGTTGGACTTTGTTTAATGAACTGATACACTACAATGTGCTACAAAGCTGATAACTATATTTTGCGCTATTGCTCTCTGTACTGTACTTGAGTTTTAACTTATCTATGTATTATCTATGTCTTTAGAAGACTGAGGGGGGATCTTATAGAAACTTACAAAATTCTTAAGGGGTTGGACAGGCTAGATGCAGGAAGATTGTTCCCGATGTTGGGGAAGTCCTGAACAAGGGGTCACAGTTTAAGGATAAGGGGGAAGTCTTTTAGGACCAGGATGAGAAAAAACATTTTTCACGCAGAGAGTGGTGAACCTCTGGAATTCTCTGCCGCAGAAGGTAGTTGAGGCCACAGTTCATTGGCTATATTTAAGAGGGAGTTAGATGTGGCCCTTGTGGCTAAAGGTATCAGGGGGTATGGAGAGAAGGCAGGTACAGGATACTGAGTTGGATGATCAGCCATGATCATATTGAATGGCGAATGGTGCAGGCTCGGAGGGCCGAACGGCCTACTCCTGCACCTAATTTCCATGTTTCTATGTTTCTATCGTTAAACTGATCTGTTCGAATGGCATGCATTGCTAAGTTTTCAGTGTATCTCAGTGCATGTGATAAACATAAGCCTGGTGACCATCCTAACTTCTGACATAATGAAATAAACTACAGCCATCTGTCTTGATACATTGAAATTCCAGCAAGTAGAGTATTTTTTCCTTGCTCATTGATGTGTTTTTACCTGCATTCTTTGATGCCACTCTGCCTTGGTGTGAAGAACAGTCATGATCGCTTAACTTCTGAGATTTTGTTTCATGACTCATATTCATATGACTCACCATGTCAGTGATAAGACCTTCAGTCAAGTAGTCCATTTAACTTGAATTGACAAGCATGGCTATAGGTCTGGACGGCACAGCGACACAGTGGCAAAGTTGCTGCCTTACAGCACCAGAGACCCTGGTTCGATCCTGACTACGGATGCTGTCTGTATGGAATTTGTACGTTCTCCCCGTGATTGAGTGTGTTTTTTTTGGAGTTACCTCCCACACTCCAAAGACGTATAGTTTTGTAGGTTAATTGACCGGTAAAATTGTTTTTGGTTTTTTTTTGTTTATTTTATTAGAAGTTAATACAGCACAAAACAGTACAGTGGAACCTAATTTTAGGTGCCAACTATGTCATACCGTAATCCATTCTATGTACAACCTCTAGTTTTATGTTATGAGAAGGAAGTAAGCAAGACAAGAAAAAGAAAACAATAGAAAGAGGAAAAAGTGGAAAAATAGATGGTAGAGAATAGAAAAAACGTGAAGTGTGTATATAAAAAATTAAAAAAAATAAAAAGTGGAAAGTAGAAATAGAAGAGAAGGCCCCTTAAAAGAAAATTTTTCAAATCTGTATTCGGAGATGTAGATCTATCCACGTCATGAACTGAAATCAGCAATCTTTACGGTACCGCTGCATCACATGATTCCAAAAAGTCGATGAAAGGAGACCAACTCCTTAAGAATTGGTCATATTTATCTATTAGTCGGAGTCTCATTTCTTCAAGGCGTGCTATGTCCATCATATACCTAGTCCACATTTTAACAGTTGGTATGGTTGTATTTTTCCAAAATTTAAGTATCAATTTCAATCCAATTATTAACCCATAATTAAAAAAAACATTTTGGTCTTTATTTAAATTGGTATCTTCTCCTATTATTCCAAATATAATCCATTCCATTTTCAATTCATTCCAAGCTATTCTTGTCTTGAAAAGCTTTGTAAATATATCAAATATATCACTCCAAAATTTATTCAACTTTGTACATCCTACAAATGAATGTGTTATATTAGCGTTTTGAAACAAACATTTATCGCATCTGGGAGATATACGTTTGGATAAAATTTATTCAACCTCGTTTTTGAATAATATAGTCTATGTAATAATTTGAATTGAATTAAATTATGTCTTGCATTAATAGAACAGTTATGTGTATTCATCAAATACTTTTCCATGACCGGTAAAATTGTAAATTGTCCCTAGTGTGTAGAATAGTGTTAGTGAACAGGGTGATCGCTGGTCGGTGCAGACTTGGTGAGCCAAAACGCCTGATTCGGCACTGTATCCCAAAAGTCTAGAGCAAAGTCTAAAGTCTAGATGAGTAACATTTGTCTGCACCATAGATTATGGAATGCAACACATTTCGGAAGATTGGGAAGTCAAGTCAAGTTTATTCGTCACATACACATACGAGATGTGCAGTGAAATGAAAAGCGGAAATGCTCGCGGACTTTGTGCAAAAAGACAAACAAACAAAAACAAACAAACAAACTACAAACAGAATGGAACAGAATCTTTTACATATTAAATATTGTGGGCGGAAGGAAAAAGGGAAAAAAACAGCAATTTAAGAAAAAAATAAAGTGATTGTGTAGTAATTAGTAACTGGATTTGTTTTTGGGTGACATATCTGGACAATTTTCCACATTGACACATTGAGTCAATACTGGGAGAACTTAATTGGATGCCATGTACTTCTAAAGAACAAAAACTTCATCATGTCGGCTGAGATGTTGGTTGGTCCCATAGCCTTTGATGTATCTGTTCTCTCAGCTGATTCTTGACACAATATGAATGTAATCAAATTGGCTGAATACTGTTTTTTGTGACCGCGGGGATCTCATGAGAAAGATGGGATGGGTGAATTCACAACTAAACTGAAGTACCTGCATAACACAATAGACCCAACCTCTTATAATTTTTGTATAGAGGGTTCTTGAAAGCAAATCAACATGACAGTAAGTAGAAACAAGGAACTGGAGGCGCTGGTTTACCAAGGAAAGACACAACATGGAGAGTAACTCAGCAGGCCAGGCAGCATCCCTGGAGAACATGCATAGGTCCTTAGCGTGGGTTTGTAGATTACTGTGAGGAATGTGAGAGTGGGACAAACACAGGTGCTGGTTTACAAAAGAAAAACAAAGTGCTGGAGTAACTGAGCAGATCAGCCAGCATCTCTGGAGCACATGGATAAATTATGTTTTGGGTTTGGGACCTTTTATTCAGACTGATTCTGGAGGGTGGGAGGAGGGGAGGCGGTGATGAGAAACTCCATTGGCCTTGTGAATTTTTCAAATAGGTAGAATGAATACCTCCGCGGATATAAATGGGAGACTAATGTTATGAAGTAAAATTTTAATGTACCTCACACAAACCTGTGTAAGTGAGGTAGCTTTGATACCCATTCTGTCTCTATTGCATTGCAATTTTGCCTGTAATGTTCTGCCCATTTGAGATCAGCAGATATGTCCTCTTTTCATCAGCACTGGGGTTCTATTGCATCCTGGAACTAACACAGTTTTTCTGTTGATGACTGATAAACAAAAATGAAATGTAATGATTAAGTTTATCAAAGAATTATTTTAATCCGCTAATGTCTTGAAACAACATCACGAGATGGCAGGTTTCAGCACAGGAGACGTTGTCTAAACAAGGACCTTTGTAGAGAATCTTGCAGCACGGATCTGCAGCGAGAATTTTATTGCCAAAGGTTTCGAGGATACCAAGTTGCAGCAGATTCTGAATTTGGTTCAGTATCGCAGGAGGTAGATATGAACACAATAAGTTGAGCCTTGAGCAAGTGTTTTGTAAATCCACATCAATGTGGATTTGTGGAATACTTTGCCACAGAAGGTAGTGGAGTCCGAGTCAGTGGATATATTTAAGGCAGAGATAGATAGATTCTTGGGTTACACAAAAAAGCTGGAGAAACTCAGCGGGTGCAGCAGCATCTATGGAGCGAAGGAAATAGGCAACGTTTCGGGCCGAAACCCTTCTTCAGACTGATCGGGGGCGGGGGTGGGCGGGGACAAGAAAGGAAAAAGGAGGAGGAGCCCGAAGGCTGGGGGATGGGAGGAGACAGCAGGGGGACTGAGGAAGGGGAGGAGACAGCAAGGACTAACAAAATTGGGAGAATTCGATGTTCATGCTCCCAGGATGCAGACTCCCCAAACGGAATATGAGGTGCTGTTCCTCCAATTTCCGGTGCTGCTCGCTGTGGCCATGGAGGAGACCCAGAACAGAGAGGTCGGAGACGGAGTGGGAGGGGGAGTTGAAGTGCTGAGCCACCGGGAGGTCAGCTTGGTTATTGCGGACCGAGCGGAGGTGTTCGGCGAAACGATCGCCCAACCTCCGCTTGGGGAGTCTGCATCCTGGGGGCATGAACATCGAATTCTCCCAATTTTGTTAGTCCTTGCTGTCTCCTCCCCTTCCTCAGTCCCCCTGCTGTCTCCTCCCATCCCCCAGCCTTCGGGCCCCTCCTCCTTTTTCCTTTCTTGTCCCCGCCACCCCCGCCCCCGATCAGTCTGAAGAAGGGTTTCGGCCCGAAACGTTGCCTATTTCCTTTGCTGCATAGATGCTGCTGCACCTGCTGAGTTTCTCCAGCTTTTTTGTGTAACCTTCGATTCTCCAGCATCTGCAGTTCCTTCTTAAACATAGATAGATTCTTGATTAGTACGAGGTTATGGGAAGAAGGCAGGAGGAGAGTGGGGTTAGGAGGGAGAGATAGATCAGCCATGATTGAATGGTGGAATAGACATAATGAGCCAAATGGGCTAATTCTGCTCCTGTCAATTATGACCTTATAACTTATGATATTCAAAGCAAAAATGTGATGACATCACTGCCCCGCGCGGCTTGGAATGGCCGCGGGACTCTGCGAGCGCACGCCGGGGGCTCTAACAGCAAGACCCGGTGTGCGACCTCGCACCACCTGGCGTGGCTTTAATGGCCGCGGGACAATCGCCATCGCCAGCTGGGGGCTTTGACTCTGACATCGGGGGGGGGGGGGGGGGGGGGGGGGGGGGAGGGGGCAGTGCAGAGAGATAAGTTTATTTGGCCTTCCATCACAGCAATGTGATGGATGTTTATGTTAATTATGCTGTGTCTTGGGTCTATTTGTTTGTAATGTATGGCTGCAGAAACGGCATTTCGTTTGGACCTCAAGGGGTCCAAATGACAATTAAATGTATCTTGTATCTTGTATCTTGAAACATAAAGCTTGCATAATGAACCACTGAATATCTTAAGTCATACAGAAACAAAGCATAGTTTTGAATCGCGCATTCATCTCTTGGGGTCTGACACACTGTCCTCTGCTTGAAAGAATGGAAAGCATTGTATGTTTATGGTTTTAATAAAGAGTACTTGTTTGTGTTCAGTAGTAATATGTGTAAAGTGATTATTTTCCACTATTAAGTACAAGACAGGTTTTTTTTTGTAGTATTCAACATTAGTTTATGCACCAACACATGATATGCTGGTTGCAAGGACTTCATAATTCGCCTGAGACTACACCGTGTGACATCTTTGTGCATGCATCAACACAGAGGAATTTAGAAACATAGAAACATAGAAAATAGGTGCAGGAGGAGGCCATTCGGCCCTTCGAGCCAGCACCACCATTCAATGTGATCATGGCTGATCGTCCCCTATCAATAACCCGTGCCTGCCTTCTCCCCATATCCCTTGATTCCACTAGCCCCTAGAGCTCTATCTAACTCTCTCTTAAATCCATCCAGTGACTTGGCCTCCACTGCCCTCAGTGGCAGGGAATTCCACAAATTCACGACTCTCTGGGTGAGAAAGTTTTTTCTCACCTCAGTCTTAAACGACCTCCCCTTTATTCTAAGACTGTGTGGCCCCTGGTTCTGGACTCACCCAACATTGGGAACATTTCTCCTGCATCTAGCTTGTCCAGTCCTTCTATAATTTTATATGTTTCTATAGGATTCCCCCTCATCCTTCTAAACTGCAGTGAATACAAGCCTAGTCTTTTCAATCTTTCCTCATATGACAGTCCCGCCATCCCAGGGATCAATCTGGTGAACCTACGCTGCACTGCCTCAATCGCAAGGATGTCCTTCCTCAAATTAGGAGACCAAAACTGTACACAATAGTCCAGATGTGGTCTCACCAGAGCCCTATACAACTGCAGAAGAACCTCTTTACTCCTATACTGAAATCCCCTTGTTATGAATTTCATAGCATTGTGCATTTTATATTGTTTGTTTGAAGTTATGTCGTGAGCTTTGGAACACAAGACAGTGCAGATTTGATGTAAGATTCAGACCTGCTTGATAAGAAAAATAAATTGTCCTGCTTGCATGTCGTGCCCTGACGTCAGAAAGGACTGATGAGATTTCTACATCCATCAAACATCTCATCAATTACCTCTCCTCTTCTACCCCAAAGAATTAGGAACATGCCAGCAAAATCAACAGCCATCCTGATTTATTAAAGGCTATGCGAGCAGATAATCTTTTCCTATTCCCACTGAAACAGCAAGAATCCTGCTCGCTTCAGTCACAGGGCAAACGTATAAATCACCCTTTCCTGGATGAAAGCTGTGCCCTCACTTCTGCCAGTTCAGCCGATGACCCCATCATTTCTAGAGCAAGGTGATCGATGCTGACCCGATACTGTACCCCCTGTTTAGATTTGGTTAAACACTTTTTCCTGCGTACAACATTTAGGTGTTGCACCATTAGGAACAACAGCTGTGTAGAATTCCTGAGAAATCTTCCGGGAAGCTGACTGTGTTACTGCTGGCTACCTGCCCCATAGAATGTAGACCAGATGGATTATTCTAGTTCAGTGGTGGATGCTTGGTTTGCTTCAGAGTGCCTTTTCTGCCATTTATCCAGGGACTGCTATTGGTAAGGATTTAAGGGCCTGTCCCACTTACGTGTCCTTGGCACGCTAATTACGTGACCTCGTGGTCGCGTTGAGCCGCGACGGTCGAGCGAAGGTTGGGCGCGACTTCATTACACCGCACAGCCGTCTGGAGCGCGTGACGTCATTTGAAGATGGACACAAAATGCTGGAGTAACTCAGCGGGACCGGCAGCATCTCTGGAGAGAAGCAATGGGTGACGTTTCGTGTCGAGACTCATCTATAGTCTGAAAAGAAGGGTCTTGACCCTGAAACGTCACCCATTGCTTCTCTCCAGAGATGCTGCCGGTCCCGCTGAGTTACTCCAGCATTTTGTGTCCATCTTCAATTTTCTTGGCCCCGCTCTGGGAGTAGAAGTGGGGGCGGATCCGGACCGCAACGGCCGTGAGCCCCAGGCCGAGTTCGGCGATCGTTTGCCCGCTTCTGCTGCTGTTGGAGGTGAGACGTTGCGTCGCGCCAGGGTCTTGGGCCTGTCCCACTTTGGCCGTCAGTTCCACGACAGGCCGTTGGCGTACGAAGATTTTGTTCACTACAAAAATTTCGGAGCCCCGCGCGATGTCGCGCACAACTATATACCCCTCCGCGCTTCTCAGTGGGACCGGCCCCGCGTGGCCACACGATGCCTGTGCGCCTCAACGCGACCACAAGGTCGTGTAATTTGCGTGCCAAGGACACGTAAGTGGGACAGGCCCTTTAGCAAAGAAAGGAACCATTAATATCCCTTTGTGTTGCCTTTGGCGTGGCCTTATTGGCTTCGGAAGCCGCGGTCTCGAGTAAGGAGGCCGTTCTAGGTGTCCCAGGCCGCTGAGAGGATTCTCCCGACGCCGAAGCACCATCAACCAGCGAGAACGGCCTGGAACATCGGGCCTCCGTAGCGGCGACTGCGGTGGCCTCAATAGGCCCGACTATGGGTGGACATGGGGATGGGACTGGACTTAGTGCCTTCCCTCATAATGGGAACCATTGTGGGGGGGGATGTTTTTTATGTTAAAGTTCTTTATTATTGTCATGTTTGTATTCTTTTTTTATGTGCTGCATTGGCAACAAGAATTTCACTACACTATGTGACTAATAAAGAAACCTTTGAACCTTTGAAATGTATATTCATGTCTTTAGTAATTATTGTGCATTATTTTAGGGACAGTCTCGGTTTCTCCAGATCCTTTTGTCTTTTTGTTTGGGATTTATATGACAACGACATCGGGAAGAAGAGGAAGGAGGTTCTCCAACATGACTTCAGAGAGTTAGGAAGAATGCCGGACTTCTAGGGTGGGTATCTCTGGATTGCTCCCAGTACCTCGTGCTAGTGAGGACAGGAACTGGAAGACAGGGGATCTGAATGTGTGGCTGAGGGGCTGGAGCAGGGAGCAAGGATTTAGATGTATAGACCACTGGGATCTCTTCTGGGGTAGAGGTGACCTGTACAAAAGGGACAAGTTACACCTTAACTGGAGGGGGTTTGCTAGGGCTGCATGTGTGGGATTAAACTAAATAGTGGAGGGGTAGGGATTGGCAAATTGGGAGTATAAAGATGGAGTTGAAGGGGAAGTGACTACAGGAAAAATTACAAAAGATTCTCAAATTAATGGGAAGGAATGCTCGAGAAGGGACAACAGAGTAAGGTCAGGGCCAATTGCAAGCGGTGTGAGAGGGGAAGTGAATACGGAGGTCACGTGTTGTATATGAATGCGCGAAGTATAAGGAATAAAGTGGACGAGCTTGAGGCTCAGTTAGAAACTGGCAACTATGATGTTGTGGGAATTACAGAGACATGGCTGCAAGAGGACCAGGGCTGGGAACTAAATATTCAAGAGTATACCTTCTATTGAAAAGACAAACAGGTGGGCAGAGGGGATGGGGTAGCTCTGTTGGTGAGGAATGAAACTCAGTCCCTTGAAAGGGATGACATTGAAACAGGAGATGTGGAGTCAGTATGGGTAGAACTAAGGAATTGTAAGGGTAAAATGACCTTAATGGGACTAATCTACATGCCCCCAAACAGTAGCCTGGACATAGGGCACAAGTTGAATTAGGAGTTAAAATTGGCATGTCGCAAACATAATGCTGTGGTTATTATGGGAGATTTTAACATGCAGGTAGACTGTGAAAATCAGGTTGGTACTGGACCCCAAGAAAGGGACTTTGTCGAGTGCCTCCTTGATGGATTCTTAGAACAGCTTGTATTGGAGCCAACCAGGTAGAAGGCAATTTTGGGTTTAGTGGTGTGTAATGTGTTTGATAAAGGACCTCGAGGTTAATGAGCCATTAGGAGGCAGTAACCATAACATGATCAGGTTTAATCTACAATTGGAGAAGGAGAAGGGTAGATCGGTGGTGTTAGTGTTACAGTTGAATAAAGGGGACTATGGGGGAGGAGCTGGCCAAAGTTGACTGGAAAGATACCCTAGCAGGGATGACAGTGGAACAAAAATGGCAGGTGTTCCTAGGAATAATACAGAAGGGGCAGGATCAGTTCATTCCTAGGAGGAAGAAAGATTCCAAGGGGAGAAAAGGACGACCGTGGCTGACAAGGGACGTCAGGGACAGTATAAAAATTAAAGATAAGAAGTACAACGTAGCAAAGATGAGCGGGAAACAAGAGGATTGGGTAATGTTTAAAGAACAACAGAAGATAACCAAAAAGACAATACGGGGAGAAAAGATGAGGTACGAAGGTAAGCTGGCCAAGCGTATAAAGCAGGATAGTAAAAGCTTCTTTAGGTATGTGAAGAGGAAATAATTAGTTAAGGCCAAAGTTGGACCCTTGAAGACCGAAAAAAGGTGAATTTATTATGGGGAACAAGGAAATGGCAGATGAGTTGAACAGGTACTTTGGATCCGTCTTCACTAAGGAGGACACAAACAATATTCCTGATATAGTAGTGGCCAGAGGATCTGGGGTGATGGAGGAACTGAAGGAGATTTACATTAGGCAGGAAATGGTGTTGGATAAACTGATGGGACTGAAGGCTGATAAATCCCCAGGGCCTGATGGTCTGCATCCCAGGGTACTTAAGGAAGTGGCTCTAGAAATCATGGATACATCATTTTCCAATGTTCTCTAGACTCAGGATCAGTTCCTGTGGATTGGAGGGTAGCTAATGTTATCCCACTTTTTAAGAAAGGCGGGAGAGAGAAAAAAGGGAATTATAGACCAGTTAGCCTGACTTCGGTGGTGGGGAAGATGCTGGAGTCAATTATAAAAGATGAGATAGATGAACATTTGGATAGCAGTAACAGGATCGGCCCAAGTCAGCATGGATTTACAAAGGGGAAATCATGCTTGACTAATTTTCTGGAATTTTTTGTAGATGTAACTAGGAAAATGGACAAGGGAGAGCCAGTGGATGTAGTGTACCTGGACTTTCAGAAAGCATTTGATAAGATCCCCCATAGAAGATTAGTGGACACAATTAGGGCACATGGTATTGGGGGTAGGGTACTGACATGGACAGAGAAGTGGTTGGCAGACAGGAAACAGAGAGTAGGGATTAACAGGTCCCTTTCAGAATGGCAGGCAGTGACTAGTGGGGTACCGCAAGGCTCGGTGCTGGGACCACAGCTATTTAAAATATTCATCAATGATTTGGATGAAGGCGATTCAAAGTAACATTAGCAAATTTGTAGATGACACAAAGCTGGGTGGCAGTGTCAACTGTGAGGAGGATGCTATGAGAATGCAGGGTGACTTGGACAGGTTGGGGGAGTGGGCAGATGCATGGCAGATGAAGTTTAATGTGGATAAATGTGAGGTTATCCACTTTGGTGGCAAAAATAGGAAGGCAGATTACTTTCTAAAAGGGAAAAGCTTATCCACGTCAACTCTGTCTATCCCTCTCATCATATTAAAGACCTCTATCAAGTCCCCCCTTAACCTTCTGCACTCCAAAGAATAAAGACCTAACTTGTTCAACCTTTCTCTGTAACTTAGTTGCTGAAACCCAGGCAACATTCTAGTAAATCTCCTCTGTACTCTCTCTATTTTGTTGACATCTTTTCTATAATTTGGCAACCAAAATTGTACACCATACTCCAAAATTGACCTCACCAATGCCTTGTACAATTTTAACATTACATCCCAACTTCTATACTCAATGCTCCACATGTGACTCTAGACAAACCAATGTGTTTAACTCTTAATTGCCTTCTCATTTTAGAAGCAAACAGGGATGGACAATTAGTGCTTGCAATGCCAATGATATCCAGATCTCATGTACAAATAACCAACATACACTTGCTGCTAATTGCTGTTAAATATGGAAGCCACAGATTGACTCCCAGGCATTTTGCATTGTATCATTCAACTTGCTCCGCCATTGACCAACTGATGTTAGTAGCACTGTGGACAGTACATCGGCACAACAGTAGTTGCTGCCGCACAGTGCCAATCTTAACTAAGGGTGCAGTCTGTGGGGAGTTTGTATGTTCTCCCTGTGACCACGTGGGATTTTCTGCCCGATTAGCCGGTTTCATCCCACATTTTAAATTCGTGCAGGTTTGTTGGTGAATTGGCTTCTGTAAATTGCCCCTATGTGTAGGATGCATAGCTAGGATAAAATAGAACAAGTTTATGGGTGATCGATGGTTGCCGTGGACACGGTGGGCCTGTTTCCCAAACTAAACTAAACTGATAGAATTCAGTGGTGGATAACTGATTGAAACATAGGAGCAGATACATAGAAACATAGAAAATAGGTGCAGGAGTAGGCCATTCGGCCCTTGAGCCTGCACCGCCATTCAATATGATCATGGCTGATCATCCAACTCAGTATCCTGTACCTGCCTTCTCTCCATACCCCCTGATCCCTTTAGCCACAAGGGCCACATCTAACTCCCTCTTAAATATAGCTAATGAACTGGCCTCAACTACCTTCTGTGGCAGAGAATTCCAGAGATTCACCACTCTGTGTAAAAAATATTTTTCTCATCGCGGTCCTAAAAGACTTCCCCCTTATCCTTAAACTGTGACCCCTTGTTCTGGACTTCCCCAACATCGGGAATAATCTTCCTGCATCTAGCCTGTACAACCCCTTAACAATTTTGTAAGTTTCTAAAAGATCCTCCTTCAATCTTCTAAATTCCAGCGAGTACAAACCGAGTCTATCCAGTCTTTCATCATATCAAAGTCCTGCCATCCCAGGAATCAATCTAGTGAACCTTCTCTGTACTCCCTCTATGGCAAGAATGACTCTCCTCAGATTAGGACACCTAAACTGTTACCAATACTCCAGGTGTGGTCTCACCAAGACCCTGTGCAACTGCAGTAGAACCACCCTGCTCTTATACTCAAATCCTTTTGCTATGAATGCTAACATACCATTCGCTTTCTTCACTGCCTGCTGCACCTGCATGCCTACTTTCAATGACTGGTGTACCATGACACCCAGGTCTCGTTGCATAATCTATCAGCTCTATAATTCTGCATGGATAGGAACAAGAGCATCTACAGAGACAACCGTGTGCCAGCAGTGAATATGCCCTTTTTTAGATTTTGCCTAGGTTGAGATATCTATCTTCAGACTTCAGCAGATGGAGATTCAATTGCTTGGTTAATAGTTTTCTCTTTTAGGACTTGGTTAATGATTTCTCTTTCCCGACTGTCTATGGTGGATGTTTAAGGTCCTTCACTTTAGAATGTGCTTCATCTTGTTTTGATTTTCAGTTTCTGCTCAAACATGTCTAACTCTCCCAAACATCCTGAAATTCCATCGTCTTGTTGTGCAGGTTCTACATGAGCTTTCAGTGAGATATTAAAACAACATTCCAGATTGGAAAACACCTAGCTCTACAACACTATGCCGCAACTTAATGCAATTGTTCCGTTACAAAAATATTTCAAATTACAAGGGAAGTTAAAACATAAGGATTTGCCTTTTTGCCACTATTTTAGCTCATGTTATTTTTGTGATTAATCCATTTGCAGAGACGAAGTACAAAAACGTTTGCATAAAGGGGCTGTCCCACTTGGGTGACCTAATCCATGAGTTCTGGCGAATTTGCCCTTGACTCATACTCGTAGCATGGTCGACACGAGGTCATAGGAGGTCTTTGTAACTCTCCTTCATGCTTGAGAGTAGCCCCCGTGTACTCGAGGCCTCAGCTAGGTCGTGGCGTCTTTTTCAACATGTTGAAAAATGCCAGCGAGTAAAAAAAAAGGTCACCCTGGTAAAAATCGATACTTTTTGTACTCGTAGGTTTAGTCGTAGTAGGTCGGCAAGTTGGACTACGTAATTGAGTGTAGTCGAAGGTAGTCGTGGATAGGTCGGCATCACTCTCCACTATTCGGTGTCCAATTTTCCCGAAGTTAGTTGTAACTAGTCATAGATAGTCGAAGCTGGTCTTCAACATAGTGGAAGGAAGTCGAAGGAGGTCTTCAACATGTCATTTTCTCAAACTCTTCTAAACTCGCCAATTAGGTTGCCCAAGTGGGACAGCCCAACTTTAATGTCTTAGGTTACTTTCTAAATGGCGTCAATTTGGGAAAAGGGGAACTACAGCGGGATCTGGAGGTCCTTGTTCATCAGTCTATGAAAGTAAGCATGCAGGTACAGCAGGCAGTGAACAAAGCGAATGGCCTGTTGGCCTTTATAACAAGAGGAGTCGAGTATAGGAGCAAAGAGGTCCTTCTGCAGTTGTACAGAGCCCTAGTGAGACCACACTTGGAGTATTGTGTGCAGTTTTGATCCCCTAATTTGAGGAAAGACATTCTTGCTATTGAGGGAGTGCAGCGTAGGTTTACAAGGTTAATTCCCGGGATGGCGGGACTGTCACATGCTGAGAGAATGGAGCAGCTGGGCTTGTACACTCTGGAGTTTAGAAGAATGAGAGGGGATCTTATTGAAACATATAAGATTGTTAAGGGTTTGGACACGCTAGAGGCAGGAAACATGTTCCCGATGTTGGGTGAGTCCAGAACCAGGGGCCACAGTTTAAGAATAAGGGTTAAGCCAT
Organism: Leucoraja erinaceus; assembly: GCF_028641065.1. Taxonomy (NCBI): domain Eukaryota; kingdom Metazoa; phylum Chordata; class Chondrichthyes; order Rajiformes; family Rajidae; genus Leucoraja; species Leucoraja erinaceus. Next base: position 165,976,611 of record NC_073377.1, read on the forward strand.
TTAGAACGGAGACGAGGAAACACTTTTTCTCACATAGAGTGGCGAGTCTGTGGAATTCTCTGCCTCAGTGGGCGGTGGAGGCCGGTTCTCTGGATTCTTTCAAGAGAGAGCTAGATAGGGCTCTTAAAAATAGCGGAGTCAGGGGATATGAGGAGAAGGCAGGAACTGGGTACTGATTGGGAATGATCAGCCATGATCAGATTGAATGGTGGTGCTGGCTCGAAGGGCCGAATGGCCTAGTCCTGCACCTATTGTCTATTGTCTATTGATATTGAGCCCCTTAAGACAAAGGTGTAACAGCATAATAAATAGATAAGTACAGTATTTAGTTTCATATTTATTTTTGCAATGAAGTTTAGCCCATTATTTTCTCAAATTCACGTGTATGATTGATAGTAAATTAACCAAAACTTCACTGAAAAAGGCAATAACTTTACTATGAAAATGTTATGCACATGGTAAACCGTAGCTGATTTATGTGGAGAATTATTAAATAAGAAAAGATAAGTTATTTTCTTCTATCTGCCAAGTTGGGAGGTCATGTTGCAGGTATATAAGACATTGGTGAGGTTGCATTTAGCGTATTGTGTTCAGTTCTGGGCACCATGTTATTGCAAAGATGTTGTCTAGCTGGAAAGGGTGCAGAGAAGATTTACGATCAGCTGAGCTTTTGGGAGATTTTGAGCAGGTCAGGGTTATATTCCTTGGAGCGCAGGAGGGAGAGAGGTGATCTTATAGAAGTGTACAGAATCATGAAAGGAATAGATTGGGTAGATTCACAGAGTCTCTTGCCGTGGAATTCTGTTGAAAGATTTGATACAGCTTCAATAATGCAAGATGGAGTGTGCAACTGCTTAAAAGTAAAACAGAACTGAACAGAAATTGTTGATAAATGTGTAAATTTGACATCTCTAAAGTTGTTCTCAAGTTACCCCGTGAAATGTACAAAAGCAGCAACATGAGATCACTCCTCTTCAGATCACAGCAGATCCTGCAGATGCTGCAGAGGATAGACCATGCCTTTATTTAGTAACTTCTCCTTGACGAGTGACCAAGTCCAAGCATTTGTTCAGGTGGAAAATCAAATCCTAGGCGGTCTTAAAGCAGTTAGAGTTTGGGGTGGGAGATTGCAACCTTCACGTGGTCCACCTTCTTTCAACGAATGCAATCAACCTGCCGTGCACAATCAAATAAGATCAAATAGAACAAGTTGTCCTACAACTTTAGGCTGTGCACGCCATACGCAAGAAGAAGAAGTTAGAGTTTGCGCATGATCCAAATTATTTTTATTTTTGCTGCCGGGTGGAAACAAGGTGCGGAATGAATGATTATTGTTTGATTATTCTGTTTTTTTTATTTTTATTTCTATATTGCACTATACTATGGACTGACGCTAAACTGCATTTCGTTGTACCCATACTCGTATTTGTGCAATGACATTAAAGTTGAATTAAATTGAATTGAATTGAAAGATGTGTTTGCTTTTAATTGTTTTTTACAGTAGCTTTTAGTGTCATTGAGTCATAGAGTTCCACAGGACAGAAATGGACTATTGGTTCATCATGTCCCTTGGCATGACAATGTTACACCTCAGATTCCTATTAAACCTTCCCCCCCTCACCTTAAACCTATGTCTTCTGGTTCTCGATTCCCTTACTATGGGCATGAGAATCTGTACTTGATCTGTGAACTCGATCCCTCCATCAATGTCATGAATTATATTCTAAATAGATGAGCGGCTAGCAATAATCCTCATGGTACCTGCAATTTATCACTTGCATCCTGAAAATGGCCTCTGTCTATTGATTTCTAATTTAACCTTGCAGCACAGTGGCACAGCAGTCGAGTTGCTGCCTCACAGGGATGGAGACTCGGGTTTGATCCTGACCATGGGCGCTGTTTGTGTGGATCTCGCACGTTCATACTGGGACAGCGTGGGTTTCCCCCGGGTGCTCCTGTTCCTTCCCACATCCAAAAGACGTGTGGGTTTGTAGCAGACACGTGCCTACCCTGACTAAAATTATAAAAAGGTAATTATTAAATATAAATAGTAAAGATTTCCAATTCATTTACTAAATTCAGTATTTATTATTAAATGGTTATTATTAATAACCATATAACAATTACAGCACGGAAACAGGCCATCTTGGCCCTTCTAGTCCGTGCCGAACACGTATTCTCCCCTAGTCCCATCTACCTGCACTCAGACCATAACCCTCCATTCCTTTCCCGTCCTATACCTATCCAATTTATTTTTAAATGATAAAAACGAACCTGCCTCCACCAATTCCACTGGAAGCTCATTCCACACAGCCAACACTCTCTGAGTAAAGAGGTTCCCCCTCATGTTACCCCTAAACTTCTGTCCCTTAATTCTCAAGTCATGTCTTCGTGTTTGAAGCTTGCCTACTCTCAATGGGAAAAGCTTATCCATGTCAACTCTGTCTATCCCTCTCATCATTTTAAAGATCTCTATCAAGTCCCCCCTTAACCTTCTGCGCTCCAAAGAATAAAGACCTAACTTGTTCAACCTTTCTCTGTAACTTAGTTGCTGAAACCCAGGCAACATTCTAGTAAATCTCATCTGTATTCTTTCTATTTTGTTGACATCCTTCCTATAATTAGGCGACCAAAATTGTACATCATACTCCAGAATTGGCCTCATCAATGCCTTGTACAATTTTAACATTACATCCCAACTTTTATACTCAATGCTCTGATTTATAAAGGCCAGCACACCAAAAGCTTTCTTTACCACCCTATCTACATGAGATTCCACCTTCAGGGAACTATGCACAGTTATTCCTAGATCCCTCTGTCAAAATGCATTCCTCAACTCACTACCATTTACCATGAACATCCTATTTTGATTTGTCCTGCCAAGATGTAGCACCTCACACTTATCAGCATTAAACTCCATCTGCCATCTTTCAGACCACTCTTCCAAATGGCCTAAATCTCTCTGTAGACTTTGAAAATCTACTTTATTATCCACAACACCACCTATCTTATTATCATCTGCATACTTACTAATCCAATTTACCACCCATCATCCAGATCATTGATATACATGACAAACAAGAGTGGACCCAACACAGATCCCTGTGGCACCCCACTAGTCACTGGCCTCCAACCTGACAAACAACCATCCACCATTACTCTCTGTCATCTCCCATTCAGCCACTGTTGAATCCATCTTGCTACTCCACCATTAATACCCAACAATTGAACCTTCTTAACCAACCTTCCATGAGGAACCTTGTCAAAGGTCTTACTGAAATTCATATAGACAACATCCACTGCTTTACCCTCATCAATTTCCCAAGTAACCTCTTCAAAAAATTCAAGAAGATTAGTCAAACATGACCTTCCAGGCACAAATTCATGTTGACTGTTGCTAATCAGACCCTGTTTATCCAGATGCTTATATATATTATCTCTAAGTATCCTTTCCATTAATTTGCCCACCACTGACGTCAAACTAACAGGTCTATAATTGCTAGGTTTACTCTTAGAACCCTTTTTAAACAATGGAACATCATGCGCTGTACGCCAATCCTCCGGCACTATTCCCATTTCTAATGACATTTGAAATATTTCTGTCATAGCCCCTGCTATCTCTACACTAACTTCCCTCAATGTCCCAGGAAATATCTTGTCAGGACCTGGAGACTTATCCACTTTTATATTTTTCAAAAGTGTCAGTACTTCTTCTTCTTTGAATCTCATAGTATCCATAGCTACTCTACTTGTTTCCCTTACCTCACATAATTCAATATACTTCTCCTTGGTGAATACCGAAGAAAAGAAATTGTTCAATATCTCCCCCATCTCTTTTGGCTCTGCAGATAGCTGTCCATTCTGACTCTCTAACGGACCAATTTTATCCCTCGTTATCATTTTGCTACTAATATAGCTGTAGAAACCCTTTGGATTTACTTTCACCTTACTTGCCAAAGCAACCTCATATCTTCTTTTAGCTTTTTCCAATTTCATTCCTAAGATTCTTTTTTACATTCTTTATACTCCTCAAGCACCTCATGTACTCCATGCTGCCTATAATTATTGTAGATCTCTCCCTTTTTCGGAATCGTGTCCAATTTCCCTTGAAAACCATGGCTCTTTCCAATTTTTACTATTTCCTTTCAACCGAACAGGGACATAAAGATTCTGTACTCTTAAAATGTCATCTTTAAATGTCCTCCATTTTTCCTCCACATCTTTCCCATAAAACAAAATGTCCCAATTCATTCCTTTTAAATCCTTTCGCATCTCCTCAAAGTTAGCCTTTCTCTAATCAAAAATCTCAACCCTCGGGCCAGTTCTGACCCTCTCCATAATTATATTGAAACTAATGGTATTGTGATTACTGGACCCAGAGTGTTCCCCAACACATACCTCCGCCACCTGACCTGTCTCATTTCCTAACAGGAAGTCCAGAACTGCCCTTCTCTAGTAGGTACCTCTATGTATTGCTGCAAAAAACTATCCTGCACACATTTTACAAACAATAAACCATCCAGCCCATTTATAGAATGTGTTTCCCAGTCTATGTGTGGAAAATTGAAATCTCCCACAATCACTACCTTGTGCTTACTACTAATATCTGCAATCTCCTTACATAGTTGCTCTTCCAATTCTCGCTCCCCATTAGGCGGTCTATAATACACCCCTAGAAGTGTTGCTACACCTTTCCCATTTCTCAGTTCCACTCAAATAGCCTCCCTAGATGAGCCCTCTAATCTATCCTGCCAAAGCACTGCTGTAATATCTTCCCTGACTAGCAATGCAACACCACCTCTTGCCCCTCCAATTCTATCACACCTGAAGCAACGAAATCCTGGAATATTTAATTTACAATCACAGCCCTCCTGCAACCATGTTTCACTGATCCCCACAACATCATACTTCCAGGTGTCAATCCAGGCTCTAAGATCATCCACCTTTCTTACAATGCTCCTAGCATAATCGATCTTAGGTAGGCATAATTCTTCCGTGCCTTTCATCCACAGTACGTGTTACACGCGGAACTATGTTCAACTCACGTGCCGTGGACGCTGCTACAAGCCTTCACTTACAACGGCAGTAAAGGCAGCTGAAATCCTGCCTTTGCACCGTGGACTGCACACAAGGTGTTGCACATGCCCACAGGAGAGGAGGCCAATCTGCAGATACGCGGTTTTTTAAGATTTTTAAAAAGTCGACTGACTGACTGCAGGACCGATCTGCGCATACGCGGTTTTCACGAGTTTTCTGCGCATGCGCGGTTTTCACGATTTTCTGCGCAATTTACGATTTTTAAAAAGTCGACTTTTAAAAGTCGACTGACTGCCTAGTGCCTGCCCAGAGTAATTACTCAAGGCACGTGCCTGGTTTGTAGCTTAATTAGCCTCTGTAAATTGCCCCGAGTGTATGAAATGCAAACGTGGGAAACATAGAACTGGTGTTACTGGGTAATCAAAGGTCGGCATGGACTCGGTCAGCTGAAGATCCTGTTTCCACGTTGTATCACCAAACTAAACTAAAATAAGATGTTATGTATTAAAGAGGCACTTTTTTGTATTGAACGCCTTGTCAAAACTCAAACACATTGCTTTACAAGCATTTACTTATCTACCCTTTTTCTTCATTAAAAAAAATGGTAAAATCTGAATTTCCTTCCATAATAGCTCATTGTTTTTCTCAGTTTCTCGTTTTCACTTCAATAACAAGGAAGACCAGCATTTTTCTCCTCTCAGGGTAGATTGCAATCCCACTTTTTCATCTTTGCTATCTTTTCTTTCCTGAATAAGCATGTTATATTTGCTGTTTTTTTTAATTTACTGGAAATTTTCCAAAATTTGTTCGTAGGCTTCAACCCCTAAATCTACTAACTGGGCCTTCTCAGAACCCGACTTTGGAAATCATTAATTCCTGCATGTTTATCTGCCTTAGTTTTATTAATTGGCCCAATAATTTTTCCTCTGAAGGTATTAATTGTTCTAGCTCCTCATTCTTTTTCCCCCTCTTATTTATTCCTTAAATTGGGTAAATCTTGAATGTTTCTAAACGGAAGCAAATTAAAACCCAAATAAAAAGTGACATTTTTTTCCATTTCTCTCTTTTCCATTGTTCATTCATTTGTCTCAATCTCTCAGGGATCAACATTTACTTTGGCTTCTCTCTTCCTTTTCACGCACTAGTGTGAGTCCAGATGATTTATTCTTGTAATTCTTGCTAGTTTATTTATTTTTCAATTTTCTGGTCTTCCTACGCTGATTAAAATTCTCCCAAATCCTCAGGACTCACACTTTTCTTTGATACAATATGGTGTTCAATAGCTTTCATTATGCAATGAAATGTATCAAAGTACCTTTGTTCTTTTGTAATCCATGGCAACTGAGAAAATACTTTCACTTCTCATTTTTAGATTTAAGGTGATGGTTACACAGTTTACATTTTAAACTCAATTTTGCCTTTTGCAACTGCCTTGGCCCTCTATCCCTCTATCCCTCTATCCCTCTATCCCTCTATCTCTGTCTGTCTGTCTATCTATCTCTCTATCAATCTATCGCTCTATCAACCTATCGATCTATCAATCTTTCGATCTATCACTCTCTCTATCACTATCTCTTTATCACTCTATCACTCTATCTATCTTCCGGTTTGCGTGGTTTTTCTATTTGCGCAAAAACAGTACGCAATAGCGCTACGCTTTTTCACCAGCTAACTCACCGTATAATGTGGATAAATGTGAGGTTATCCATTTTGGTGGCAAAAACAGGAAAGCAGACTATTATCTAAATGGTGGCCGATTGGGAAAGGGGGAGATGCAGCGAGACCTGGGTGTCATGGTACACCAGTCATTGAAGGTAGGCATGCAGGTGCAACAGGCAGTAAAGAAAGTAAATGGTATGTTAGCTTTCATTGCAAAAGGATTTGAGTATAGGAGCAGGGAGGTTCTACTGCAGTTGTACAGGGTATTGGTGAGACCACACCTGGAGTATTGCATACAGTTTTGGTCTCCAAATCTGAGGAAGGACATTATTGCCATTAAGGGAGTGCAGAGACGGTTCACCAGACTGATTCCTGGGATGTCAGGACTGTCTTATGAAGAAAGACTGTATAGACTTGGTTTATACTCTCTAGAATTTAGGAGATTGAGATGGGATCTTATAGAAACTTACAAAATTCTTAAGGGGTTGGACAGGCTAGATGCAGGAAGATTGTTCCCGATGTTAGGGAAGTCCAGGACAAGGGGTCACAGCTTAAGGATAAGGGGGAAATCCTTTAAAACCGAGATGAGAAGAGCTTTTTTCACACAGAGTGGTGAATCTCTGGAACTCTCTGCCACAGAGGGTAGTTGAGGCCAGTTCATTGGCTATATTTAAGAGGGAGTTAGATGTGGCCCTTGTGGCTAAGGGGATCAGGGGGTATGGAGAGAAGGCAGGTACGGGATACTGAGTTGGATGATCAGCCATGATCTTATTGAATGGCGGTGCAGGCTCGAAGGGCCGAATGGCCTACTCCTGCACCTAATTTCTATGTTTCTATGTTTCTATGTTCTACTGTGCTGCAAGTGATCCAAGTTTCATTCTGATCGGTGGTATAATCTAAAAGTTAGCGAGGTTTAAAAATTGTAAAATAACGTGCGTGCGCAGATCGATCTCCTCTCCTGTCAGTCAGCGCCGCATGGATTAGTCTCTTAACCTGTCACTCCGCGGGATGGTCCGCCCCTTCCTGCACCATCATGTCTCTACTGGAGTTGAGCGAGGTCGGCGGAGGATTCCGACCGGACACAATTTTCGGAGTGACCGGATGCGGCGCGGCACGGCGATGTCGCCAAACGGAAATCAGTGAATCTGATCCCAGCGGAGGAGAGCGTCCAGTGCCCGCTGTGAGTCCCAAAAGCACTGCCAACCCAACGCCCTGCAGCTCCATCCCCTTCCCCTCTGGTCCCCCTCGCTGGCTCCTGTCCCCTCCCCATGATACCCCCCTCTCCACCATGGCACTTCCTCCATCTTTTCTCCGAGCTCTCCTCCTCCCCCCCGCCCTCACTAGCCGGCATGCCTGTAGCTGCTGGTGCTTCTAGGCCAAACCGAGGCCTGACTGAGGACACCGACAGCTGATGCTCCTCCGGGGCACACAAGATGGGAGAGGAGCAGCAACCTCAAGATCCAGGGGAGGGAGAGTGGGGGAGGAGAGGGGATAGAGGGAAAGGATGGTGATTAGGGAGGGGAGTTGTGTTACGGAGGGAGGGAGTGACTGAGGGTAGGGGAAAGGAGAGGTGAAGGAGGGATTGGGGGAGGGTAGGAGGAGAGGGAAAAGAAGAGGGAAGAGATGAAGGAACATGGGGAGGAAGGGGAATAGAAGGAGGGGAGAGGGGGAGTAGAGGAAATGGGGGTGGGGGGAGGTACGGAGAATTGAATAGAGGGAGAGGACGGCAGTGGGGGAGGTGAGGCGGGATAGTGGGGGGAATATAGGGAGGTGAGGAGTGGGGGAGATGGGGGATAGAGGGGTAGGATGGGGCAGGGAAAGGAGTGAAGTTATGGAGGGAGTGACAAGGGTAGGGGAGAGGAGAGGGAGAGGGAGGAGAGGGAGAGGGAGGTGAGGGAGGGATTGGGGATGGGAGGAGGAGAAGGGAAAGAAGGGGGAGGGTGAAGAGGAGGGGGAGAGAGTGCTAGGGATAAGGTGAAATGAGGTGCGCCTGTGCAGTTGGGGGCTATGGGTGAGTGGTGGAATATTACATTGGGGGACCAAGCCTCCTGTGTGACAGGGACCCAACGGGTCCCACTTAGTCTAGTATACTTAATCTAGTCTACGTTAACAATTGCATCGTCTAACAGTACAATCTGGAAAGTTATATCCAATATTCCACTCTTCAGTCTGGAGAAGGGTCTCAGCCCGAAACGACACCTATTCCTTTTCTTCAGAGATGCTGCCTTACCCGTTGAGTTACTCCAGCTTTTTGTGTCTATTTCCACTATTCCAGTCCTTTACTTGAGTCACTGATTGATGTTGTGAAAGGTGCGGTGCCAATAGAGTTCCCTTGGGGAAATAATATTTCTCAAAACAGTCTACTGGAGCATATTCCATTAATCCCAACTATTCATCTTTTGCCTCCCAAATTAGGTCGCCACAGTGGGACAGCCCCGAAGAATAAACTGTACTGTTTCTGAGTAGATTAGGTGCAAGCAAGGCAGAATGCAAACCTGAGATTGTTTTAACAATTGGGACAACTACTAATTCCTAATCTCATGCACTCACCTAGGGTGGAAAAGATGTGGGGACTTCAAACTATTGCATTATTTTAAGATACAGTGAAAAAACATTTTTTGTGCGCTATCCGGGAAAATTACGCTACACATGAGTTCCATCAACCATACACATACGTATGAACAACTGGTAGTGCAAAGAGAAAAATACAAATGCAGAATATAGTGCTATATTATTTAGGTATGTTACCAAACTTACCTTCAGCGGCGCTGCAGATCTGTCGCTGCCCGTGTGCGTGACTTTGGCGCCTTTGAGAGGGGGGGCGGGTTTAAAATGCCTTGTTTCTCCAGCCTAATCAAATCGATTTGTCAGGCTGTTTAGCTGCTAAAGAAAAATCGCTTTGACTGCCGTTTTATTAAGTTTTTTTTAAACTGCACTGAATATTTTACGAACAGGAGTAAATAAAAAATAATCTTCTAAATCCGTCAACGCCGACAACGGAGACAGATTTGATGTACGGGACAGGTAAAGGAAAGCCATTTATTTTATATATAAACTTGCTTCTAAGGATACCTTTAATCAAAATTTCACGTTGCGAAAATGTAATTATGTAGATATACGAACCGGCAGTATTTTTCCTGCCGATATGAGGTTTAAATTCACGGCAACCGCAACGTTCCAAACCAGCGCGTTCCACAAAATCCCACTCGCAAGATGATTTAAATGGCCATTAATTTACAGGAATTAAGCACTAAATTCCTTCCATTTGGCCTATAAATTCATGACCATGAAATTTAAAAATAATGTTATATTGTGAATGTTATTTGAACACTTAGGCTATTTTAAAGTGTTAACTTTTTCTTAAGAAATGGATAGATGTTTAGATCTAGTAATTGAATTTTGTGATTAGCTAAAATTGGGTAACTAACTAATTATATGCTTTAATTTCAGGTTATCCAAGTAAGATTGTTTCATATTTGTTTCAGAATGCATCAATCTATAATATCTGAAAATTTCATTCAGTTGTGTTAATTTTTAAGAAAGTTATGGGCTTTTGACTGTCCTTAATCAGCTTTTGAGTTAAGTCAATGGAAAAGCAATAGGGAACAAGATGCTAATTTCAGAGTATGAAAATGGACATAACTTTTTTAATACTGAAGATATGAAAGTGAATTAGGTGTCAAATTAAACTTCTTTGTATGCTTTATCTGATGGGATAAATTAAAGACTTGGTTTTTAAAATCTCAAAATTTTGTAACATTGCTACATTATTATAGTTCAGTTTAGTTTAGCTAAGAGATACAGTGTAGAAGCAGGCACTTCAGCACACCGAGTCCACGCCAACCAGTGATTTCCGCACACTTACACTATCCTACACACACTAGGGACAATTTACATTTGTACCAAGCCTTTTAATCTACAAACCTATACGTCTTTGGAGTGTGTGGAAACTGGAGATCCCTGAGAAAACCCACGTGGTCACGGGGAGAGCCGTACAAACTCCATACAGACGAGCATTTGTAATCACATTCGAACCTGGGACCCAGGCGCTGTGAGGTAGTTACTCTACCACTGCGCTACCATGCCATGCCATACCATACCATGTGCTACCATGGGCGTTACAATTACAGAGAAAGTGCGGATAAATAAGTGCAAAAGATGCAATGAGCTAGGTCGGGAGATGGAGATGGACACCCCAAGCTCATGAGAGGGTCGTTCAGTTGTTTGATGACAACTGAGAAGAACTTATTCCTGATTCTGGTGAAATGAGTTTTCAAGAATTCGTATCACCTGACCATTGGGAATGTGTGTGTGTGTGTGGGGGGGGGGGGGGGGGGGGGGGGGGGGGGGGGACAAGGGTGGGGGGGGGGGGGGGGGGGGGGGGGGGGGGGGGGGGGGGGAAGGGAATCTGACAAGGGTGTAAATTGCTCCTCATTATATTCCCTGAGAGTATGAGTGAAATAGACAACTGACCAAAACAGTTTATAGGTGTAGAAAAGAGAAATAGGTGCAGAAAAACATTATCTCAGAGGTTGGTAGGTACAGACAATAGGCAATGGGTGCAGGAGTAGGCCATTCGGCCCTTCGAGCTAGCACCGCCATTCAATGTGATCATGGTTGCTCATCCCCAATCAGTTCCTGCCTTCTCCCCATATCCCCTGACTCTGTTATTTTTAAGAGCCCTATCTAGCTCTCTCAATATGGAACAAGCTGCCAGAGGAGGTAGTTGAGGCAGATACTCTAGCGACCCATAAAGGACACCTGGACAGGTACATGGATAGGAAAGGTTTAAGAGGGTTGTGGGCCAAACATGATCAAATGGGACTAGCTTTGATGGGGCATCTTGGTCAGCATAGATGAGTTGAGATGGATGGCCTGTTTCTGTACCGTATGACACTATAACTCTAAAATGTCAAGACTCTAATGTTTCATAAATGCCTTTCTCAGACTGAGATAATCTCAGAGTTAAAATAGAGAGTGTCAGTACTCGTCATATTATGCATCATCTGCCCTGAAGATTTCAAGAGACAAGTTCCTTCTGATAAGGCAGACGATAGAAAAGGACAAAGGACATTTATTGTCACGTACACCAAATGGTGCAGTGAAATTTGAGTTGCCATTTGCAGCACACCAATAAACATAAAACACAACATTAAAGAATTTAACATAAATCATAAAAACATCCACCCACAATGGTTTCCACTGTGAGGGAAGGCAGCAAAGTCCAGTCCACTTCCTCTTGTTCACCCGTGGTCGGGGCTTATTCAGGCCTCCGCAGTCGCCGCGATGGCAGCCCGATATTCAGGCCCTTTCACCGGATGATGGAGCTCCGGCATCGGGAGAACATTCTTCAGCGGCTTGGAATGTCTGGAACGGCCGCTTCCTCCCCGGAGACCGCGGCTCCCGATGTCCACAGGCCGCGTTGGGCGGAGCTCTGACACTGATGATCTCGGCGAAAGATCCCAGGCTTAAACTCAGCGCTGCCTGCAGCTGGACGCTCCGCAGAGCCCACATCTCCGCGCTATTGGAGTTGGCGGTCTCAGTACTCCGGAGCGTACCACACGGCGACCCAGGTAAGGCATCGCCCGCTCCGCGATGGTGCTTCAGCGCTGCGTCGCCACCGGACCTGAAGTTCTGGCCGGTCCCGGCAGGAAACACTGCTCCCGTCCAGGTGGTAGGCCGCGAGGAAGCGGCGAAGATGCGGCTCGGAGGAAAGTCGCATCTCCGACCAGGTAGGCACTGAGAAAAACTGTTTCCCCCTTCCCCCCTCCACACATAAAATGACTAGACCTTCAAACCAAAAACTTATTAACACACTAAAAATAAAAAAAGGGTGAAAGGACAAACATCTGCAGGCAGGACAGCCATACTCAATGGCGCCCCCACTAGGCCTAGAATTGAGTAACATAGTACAATACTATTACAGAGTGGTAATGTCACAAATTTGCTCCATATTGCGGCCCCAGTCGTAACATGACATCAACATAAACAACTGAATCAGGGATTAAAAATCAAATTGAACAATTTCCACAATATTTCCACACTTAAAACATTTCGTACAGCTTTAAAGCCCGGAAATGTTATATGAAAAAAAATTTGGACTGAGGCAATTCTGCCAGTTAAAATTGAAATGATGGAAACTAAAATGGAATTTGATTGAGCTCTCCACATTTGCAAACGTACATGCAACAGGAAGTATTCAGTCCCCTCCTCGACCACAGGCTGAAATAAAGACAAACTCTGCATAAACTTCAACCAAAGCTAAACAGAGGGCTGTGTCACATGATGGAGCAGGGCCAAATACTGAGGTAATGGTCTTCCATGAGTTGGTCTCAGACCAGCTACTACTGAACTGGAAGATCTGAAGGAACATTGTATTTTTTCAGGCACGATAGCTCCCTTTGGTTTGTGTAAAAGCATTGGTCAGGCACTTAGTCACCAGAAATGTTGTGCACATCTCCATATGAGAAGGGGATATTTTCCAGTGTCTAGAAGATTGTACTTATAATTTTCTGGGCACCGAGGGATGAAGCCTCGAACGTCAGCTGAGTTTTAATTGCCTTACAATGCTTACAAACACTGCGGGACACCAACGATGTTTGACAGGTAACCGACTGCTCTTTTAGCGTGTAAGTAAACAACCCAGAGATTGCGTTTGACGGTTTATCCCACGATAATTCATTTAATGCAGCCCATATGATAATGTAAGCTGCCACTGATTAGCAAATTAAAATAAACACTCAGTGGAAGCTTGGAACTTGTGATTGGAGTCAGGTCGAGACCTAATGAGTTCAACAAAGAAACATTTTACAAGCAATAACTTTTAGCCCAAGTGGTTTCAGTTGCATCCACCCCTCCCCCCCCCGCGAGTTAATTCTTGTTTAAGTTTAAAGATGTCACATGATGCGATGAAGTTCCGCCTAGTTCTACATGCGCTGGACAAAGAAACGAAGGTGGGGTCCCCAGCCAGCTATGGGTAAATCCAACTCGGAAACTAATGGAGAGACATACTTTACTGGTTCAATTACTTTATGTTCAATGGTCTAGTGGAAGGAAAAAAAAAAGAAAATGGCTTTATTATTACAGTGAGCGGTGGCACTAATATATGCAGAAGAAATTTATAAAAACTATTGCAAAGATGAGGGACTTAATTTACGCAGATAGATTGGAAAATCCAGGCTGGTTTTCCTTGAAATAGGCAGGATTTTGAGGAGATTTGAGAGGGATTTACAATGGATAGAAAAAAAACATAAAGAAAAGCTGTTCCACAGCATATAGCAAATAATTATTCATTTTAATCAACCATTATCAAAGTTCGATTCAATTTGAAGAAGGGTCAACAAAATAGAGAGAGTACAGAGGAGATTTACTAGAATGTTGCCTGGGTTTCAGCAACTAAGTTACAGAGAAAGGTTGAACAAGTTAGGGCTTTATTCTTTGGAGCGCAGAAGGTTAAGGGGGGGATTTGATAGAGGTTTTTAAAATGATGAGAGGGATAGACAGAGTTGACGTGGATAAGCTTTTACCACTGAGAGGAGGGAAGATGCAAACAAGGGGACATGACTTGAGAATTAAGGGACAGAAGTTTAGGGGTAACATGAGGGGGAACTTCTTTACTCAGAGAGTGGTGGCTGTGTGGAATGAGCTTCCAGTGAAGGTGGTGGAGGCAGGTTCGTTTTTATCATTTAAAAATAAATTGGATAGTTATATGGACGAGAAAGGAATGGAGGGTTATGGTCTGAGTGCAGGTAGATGGGACTAGGGGAGAATACGTGTTCGGCATGGACTAGAAGGGTCGAGATGGCCTGTTTCCGTGCTGTAATTGTTATATGGTTATTTGGGTCTCAACCCGAAATTGGGTTCTGTAGATTTCCCTTTGTGTGTAGATGCAGAACTGGGATAACGGTGTACGGGTAATCGGTTGTCTACGCTGACTTACAGGGCAAAAAGGGCCTGTATCCATGCTGTATCTCTAAACTGAACCAGACTGGACTGGACTAGACTAAACTAAACTGAAGTAAACGTACACGCTGAAATTCAGAGAGAGGAGCCAATAATTATATTTAGATTTAAAATGTTTCATCAATTCCTGTTGATCATTCCTCTTACTTTGCCATTGTTTGTATTTCCCAGTTCTATGTCAACAATATTGACAACAGCAGGACAGGAGCGCATCTCTGGAGAGAAGCGAAGGGTGGCATTCCAGATCAAGACCAGAAACGTCACCCATTCCTTCTCTCCAGAGATGCTGCCTGTCCCGCTGAGTTACTCCAGCATTTTGTGTCTATCTTCGGTTTAAACCAGCATCTGCCGTTCATTCGCACAAAGTAATCAAAGGAGACTTACAAAGAATTTATGTGAATTAAGTGTGAAAACATAGAAAAATTAGAAAAGCAAGAGAACTGCTAGTTACCCCAAGTTGAAGGTAGAAATACTGCAACATTATGTCTCACAGCTTTATTGTAAGAGACATTACAGCTGTGGGTAGCCATCTATATAAAGACCTTGTTGCACATTGACGCAAGAGGAATCTCCAATTTAATGAACAAGAAAATCGATGGTGTGGCACAAAATACTATTACACAAAGAGGAGAGTTGTTTTGCATGCAATGAAGGTAATATAAACAGCAAGTGTTCAGACATGTTATTTTAACTCAGCCTGTGCATTAACTAGCTCTGAAGCTCTTACATAGAAACATGGACACATAGACAATAGATGCAGGAGTAGGCCATTCGGCCCATCGAGCCTGCACCGCCATTCAATATGATCATGGCTGATCATCCAACTCAGTATCCTGTACCTGCCTTCTCTCCATACCCCCTGATCCCCTTAGCCACAAGGGCCACATCTAACTCCCTCTTAAATATAGCCAATGAACTGGCCTCAACTACCTGCTGTGGCAGAGAATTCCACAGATTCACCACTCTGTGTGAAAAATGTTTTTCTCATCTCGGTCCTAAAAGATTTCCCCCTTATCCTTAAACTGTGACCCCTTGTTCTGGACTTCCCCAACATCGGGAACAATCTTCCTGCATCTAGCCTGTCCAACCCCTTAAGAATTTTGTGAGTTTCTATAAGATCCCCCCTCAATCTTCTAAATTCTGGCGAGTTCAAGCCGAGTCTATCCAGTCTTTCTTCGTATGAAAGTCCTGACATCCCAGGAATCAGTCTGGTGAACCATCTCTGTACTCCCTCTATGGGAAGAATGGTTTGCAGTGGGATGTAAGGTTTCCAAGACTTTGGGAAATCCATGGCCAGCAACAAGGCTTTGAGGAAAGATTGCACTGCCTGTGTGCCATGCAGGGAAGGAATTGTTTTTCCATCTGTCCATACTTTTTCACCTGTGGACAGTTTTCCACGCAGCCTCCCCACATTCTTTTGGATCAGGTATCTTAAGGTTTACTCATCTGGTTATAATGCACTCAAGGAATGGACCTATGCAATCTCATGGTCTGCTCCGGAATGATCCACAACCAAGCTTCTCTGTTCAAACTGACTTCCAGGAAAGGAACCTGTCAGAGCCAAATAATGCTTGTGATGGAGTGGAGCCTTGCCGTGATACAGGAAAACACTCACTCCAACATTTCTGGTTCAAAGTTCCACTCACCCCCACCACCACCACACATAATTAGCCCAGTAATTCTCCAGGTCTTTGCCCTTGGTTAATGCCTTCATCTGCAAATGGCCTGAATACCAATGTTCATATTTTAACTGGATTATCCGGGGGCTCCAACATCAAGAACCCGGTGTGCGACCTTGCATCACCCGGCGTGGCTTTAATGGCCGCGGGACAATCGCCATCGCCAGCCAGGGGCTTTGACTTTGACTCTGACATCGGGGGGGGAGAGTGCAGTGGAGAGATAAGTTTTTTTGGCCTTCCATCACAGCGATGTGATGGATGTTTATGTAAATTATGTTGTGTCTTGGGTCTATTTGTTTGTAATGTATGGCTGCAGAAACATCATTTCGTTTGGACCTCAAGGGGTCCAAATGACAAATAAAATTGAATTGAATTGAATTGAAGAAACTTGCTGAGTTCAAAATCGCAAAGTTTACAGATCTAAAATGAGTCAGGGGCAATATAAATGATTAAATATCTCTGGGCAGACACAGAGGAACCCTGACACATATAGACATATATGGGAAAACATGTGGCATAAAATAATTCATTTATAGCATCTGTATTATTTTGTAGATGTAATTGAATTGGTCAGTTCCAACATTTCAGAATGTTAACAGCAACCCTCCCAAATGTCTACAACCGTATCACTGCACCCTGGAAACATAGAGCCTGGTCTAAATAATCATTGTTGAATCCTCCTTCATTTGCAGATTGACATTCTCAGTTTACTGTAAATGAGCCAACTCTCTCTGCCATATACTGATGGTGCTGCAAAATATCTTACTGAACCATCACATATTTTGCAAATGGTCCAAGAAAGCATTTAAACAGCCAATCTCTGTTGGCTTGGTTCCAAGTGGACAGGGTGTCTCATGTTGTTGTCACCGTAAGATTGAACTAATCCTTAGACTAACAGGTGGATGTGTTAATCAGTTTGATCGGGGAAGTTTGATCTCTGTAATGTTTCGCTCATTTCCCGTAAGCGACACAACAGTTTTAATTGAAAATCTTTTTACTCTATTTTCCTTACGAGTAAATGTTCCCTTTTTTATTAACTCCTCTGCTCGGAATTTCAAATCACTGTCACATTTCCTTCTTCAGCCAAAAATTATTGTGAATTTTTCCAGAACCACAGACATTGTTACTCAGCGATTAGACTATCTAGACATAGATTGTAAAACTTGGAAGACCATATAGAAATCTTTAAAGTTTCATAAGGGTTTACTGCGGTGGACATGAAAAAGATGTTTCCACTCGTGAGGATATTCACAATTAAGGCTCATAAAATATGAGATAATCCCTAATAAATCTAGTGAGGAATTTGTGCTAAAATGCAAACCTTTTTGCCAAATGAGTAATTATGGGGAACGGTATGGATGACTTTCAGCTCACTAAGTGCTTGAGGAAGAGGGGACTGGGAGGATATGTCTTTAGATTAATTAGAAAGGGAAGTTGATTAATGTTCATCTCAAACACTGGCATTTGGGCTTATTAAAATATTTTTTTCTGCTAAAGATTTCTGTGTAATTCATCATAACTTCTATTGAGAAATATCCTAGATGTCAGACAGTGGAGGAGTCTGAAGACTGTGACATAGCAAAAGGATTTGAGTATAGGAGCAGGGAGGTTCTACTGCAGTTGTACAGAGTCTTGGTGAGACCACACCTGGAGTATTGCGTACAGTTTTGGTCTCCTAATCTGAGAAAATACATTCTTGCCATAGAGGGAGTGCAGAGAAGGTTCACCAGACTGATTCCTGGGATGGCAGGACTTTCATATGAAGAAAGACTGGATAGATTTGGCTTGTACTCGATAGAATTTAGAAGATTGGGGGGGGGGGGGGGATCTTATAGAAACTTACAAAATTCTTGAGGGGTTGGACAGGCTAGATGCAGGAAGATTGTTCCCGATGTTGGGGAAGTCCAGAACAAGGGGTCACATTTTAAGGATAAGAGGGAAATCTTTTAGGACCGAGATGAGAAAAACATTTTTCACACACAGAGTGGTGAATCTGTGGAATTCTCTGCCACAGCAGGTAGTTGAGGCCAGTTCATTGGCTATATTTAAGAGGGAGTTAGATGTGGCCCTTGTGGCTAAAGGGATCAGGGGGTATGGAGAGAAGGCAGGTACAGGATACTGAGTTGGATGATCAGCCATGATCATATTGAAGGGCCGAATGGCCTTCTCCTGCACCTATTTTCTATGTTTCTATGTTTCTATAGCTTCTGGAGTGGATGAAATACCTGCCAAAAATACTAAAATGTAGTAGAGAAGTAATTCTGGCAAAAACAAAAAATTCCCTCACCTTGGAAGAAGAGAGCAAGCATGCTAATAGTTCTCAGAGACGCTGTGAAAAAGAAAGGCAAGTCTAATTGGAGTAACACGGGGAAACTCCCTGCACTCTGCCACAGCGAGAAACATTACAAGGAACCTCTTTGGTTCCTTCGTCCATTGGCTGAAGATCTCCCCACAGATTCGCAATGTGGATTCCATCAAATATGAGGTATTACCACCAAGCGCTGCACAGTGTGAACATTCAAAGAAAAATGCAAGTTGTGGAGTTATTCACTGAGAATATGCGTTATTGTTCTCACAAAGCATTTAATTCCATCGGGCAAGGATAGTGGAAAACCGTTCGAAAATCTGGCTGTTGTTAAAAATTCTGTTGAGAGTTGGCTCATTTACAGTAAACTGCTGTATGATGTCATTCAAGCTGTGTCCTAGCCAATGAGTCCATCTCAGACTCAATCCCATTGCAGACTCGGGTCAAGCAAGGCTATGTCATCATACCGACTCCTTTCTCAATCTTCCTTGCTTCATGTATAGGGCTCTGGTGAGACCACATCAGGAGCATTGTGTACAGTTTTGGTCTCCTAATTTGAGGAAGGACATCCTTGTGATTGAGGCAGTGCAGCGTAGGTTCACGAGATTGATCCCTGGGATGGCGGGACGTTCATACGAGGAAAGATTGAAAAGACTAGGCTTGTATTCACTGGAGTTTAGAAGGATGAAGGG
Organism: Leucoraja erinaceus; assembly: GCF_028641065.1. Taxonomy (NCBI): domain Eukaryota; kingdom Metazoa; phylum Chordata; class Chondrichthyes; order Rajiformes; family Rajidae; genus Leucoraja; species Leucoraja erinaceus. Next base: position 165,995,945 of record NC_073377.1, read on the forward strand.
GTATCTTATAGAAACATATAAAATTATAAAAGGACTGGACAAGCTAGAAGCAGGAAAAATGTTCCCAATGTTGGGCGAGTCCAGAACCAGGGGCCACAGTCTTAGAATAAAGGGGAGGTCATTTAAGACTGAGGTGAGAAAAAACGTTTTCACCCAGGGAGTTGTGGATTTATGGAATTCCCTGCCACAGGGGGCAGTGGAGGCCAAGTCACTGGGTGGATTTAAGAGAGAGTTAGATAGAGCTTTATGGGCTAGTGGAGTCAAGGGATATGGGGAGAAGGCAGGCACGGGTTATTGATAGGGGACGATCAGCCATGATCACAATGAATGGCGGTGCTGGATCGAAGAAGGGCTGAATGGCCTCCTCCTGCACCATGTTTCTATGTTTCTATGTCTACACACCTTCACCCCCAATTTTCGCACTGGAGTATTTATCTACAGTCCGAATGGGCATCTGTCCAACTTGCACTCATTCATTCTTTTACTGTACATAGGCATCTTTTGCGTCTTACTGATTCAGAGACTGAGATTCATCTGCAGCCCTTTGTTGCCTCCCTGTATCACATCACAGTGCCCGTGTCCTTCCCTCTTCTATTAACTCGATCTGCCATTCAACCCTTCTCACCTGAATCCTAAAGAAGGGTTTTGACACAAAACATCACCCATTCCTTCTCTCCAGAGATGTTGCCTGTCCCACTGTTACTCCAGAATGTTGTGTTTCTCTCTGAACTGCACCCAATACTCCAAATGTGGCCGAAGCAAAGTCTTAAGGGCCTGTCCCACGATCATGCGACTCCATGCAGCAAGCGCGACCTAACGTGGTCGTTTGAGCCATCCAGCATCACGGGGCCGGTCCCACATCGATCGCCGGAGTGGTATGGAGTTGTGCGGAGGTGGTCCCGACATCACGGGGGGCTCCGAAAAACCGACCGTGTTCAAAAATTCTGCGCGGCAACGGCCTGCCGGCCCGCAGGCACCTCAACACCGTACGCAGCGTCTCGATGTCGTTCGCAGTGTCTCAACGCCGTACGGAGCGTCTTGACACCGTACCTCACGCGCGAACTTCCCACGGACTTCGCTTCAACTTCACGTCACTCACCCGACCTCCGGGTGGCCCCCGCTTCCGGTTTGTTCGCGCTCGCCGCATGCAGGTGGGAACCGGCCCTGTACGGGGATCATTCGACCTCCGCGCGGCCCATGTTTCCGGTTTGGTCGCGCTCACCGCACGCAGGTCGCATGCTCGTGGGACAGGCCCTTTACAGCAAACAAAGACCAAGGTGTAAGAGAACACTACACCAAGAGCAAGAAGCATCCACATCAACATACATTCCACCTCATCCCCACACTGTACACCAGTATATTTGACTTTGAATCCCTTGAAATTTCCCATGAAGCATGACAACATTCATCCAGCTGTTGCCAGGCCATTTGGAACAGCCTCACCCATGTAGGTTTAAAGTCAAATTTGGTGTGACAGTGGGAGGGTTTAAGCTGAGAAGGGAAAGATTTCATAGGAACCTGAGTGGAATCCGTTTCATACTGAAAGCGGTGGATATATGGCCAGAGGAGGTAATTGAGGGTGGTATTATAACAACTTTCAAAACATATTCGGACAGATGCATGCATAAGAAAGTTTAAGAGGAATATGGAGCAAATGAATCCAGGTGTGACTAATGTAGTAAGTTGGGCCAAAGTGCCTGTTTCCATGTTGCATGTCTATGATTATGACTCCAATATATGTGATCAAAGGAATGTCGGATCCAGGGAGGTGCATGGCAGGGAGAAAGTCCAACATATCTTTCCCCACAAAGAGCATAGGCAGATTTGGAAAATGATGGCCTGGCTCATGGTCTGAGACTGCATAGGTGTGTCAGGTTTGTATTTATTATGGTGTGAATGTGCTGATGAGATATAGTGGGATACCTGCGGGAAGTGAGGACAAATCATGTGGCTGAGACACATCCCATCAACAGGTAGGTTGCATGAAAATAAACTCAAGAAGCTGGAGTAACTCAGAGGGTCAGGCAGTCACTCTGGGGAAAAGGAATAGGTGACATTTTGCACCAAGTCCCTTCTTCAGGCCGAGAGAGTCAAGGGAACGGGAAACGAGAGATACAGAAGGTACACAAGACAAATGAGTGAAAGGTATGCAAACAGCAACGATGATCAAGGAAGCGTGGAGCACACAATGGTCTATTGTTGGCTGTGGAGTAGGTGATGATGAGTTATACAGACTGTGAATGGCCTGTCCCACCAGCTGCATGCGTCTAGCTTGACCAAATGTGGGGGCTTGAGGCGTACGGGCGCGTGGGGGCGGTCCCACTTCCAATCGCGGAGGCGTATGGTGTTGTGCGAGGCTGGTCCCAACATCATACTCACCAATCAGCTGGGCAGGAGGCGGGCTGACTGAATTTGCACGTCGCACGGCGTCGTGCGGTGACGTCATTGCGCAACGGTACGCCGGGCGGTGACTTCATTGTGCAATGCCATGCGCTAGGCGTACGCCGTCAAGACGCTGCGTACGACGTTGAGACATCGCGTACGGCCTCAATGCGGCTTCAGGCCAACAGGCCATTGTCGCGCGGGATTTTCGGACAGTGCAAGATTTTTGGAGCCCCACGTGATGTCGGGACCAGCCCCGCACAACTCCGTACGCCTCCGTCGATCGAAGTGGGACCAGCACCGCAAGGCCGTACGCCTCAAGCGACCCCGTTTGTTCGTGCTAGACGCATGCAAACGCATGCTGGTGGGACAGGCCCTTGAAACTCAACAGGTGAAACTAGTACAACGACTAGGATGGGGGGGGGAGAGGGAGAGGGAATGCAAGAGTTATTTAAAGTTAGAGATATCAATATGCATACCCCTTGGTTTAGCACTTGTTGGTGCAACTGCAATGGAATCCAAACTTTCACGAGGTGCCTCGAGAAGTATCTCCTCCTCCTGTGGTCCTCATTGAATGTCAGTTTTCTTCAACCATCTACTTTGCTATGCACATTTTTTTTTAAAACGCTGACATTGGAAATCTAAAATAAAAGCAGAAGCTGATGGAAACACCCAACAGGTCAAGCAGCACGAATGGGAAGAACTATAATGCTAACGTGCCGGACTTGAACCTCAAACGGTTTCTCTTTCCACAAAGGCTACCTGACGGAACGGGCGGCATGGGGGCACTACGGTAAAGTTGTTAACTTACAGCGCTTGCAGCGCCGGAGACCCGGGTTCCATCCCGACTACGTGTGCTGTTTGTACGGAGTTTGTACGTTTTCCCCCCGTGATCGCGTGGGTTTGCTCCGAGATCTTCGGTTTCTTCCCACACTCCAAAGATGTACAGGTTTGTAGGTTAATTGGGTTAGTGTAAATGTAAAATTGTCCCTAGTGTGTTGTAGGGTAGTGTTAATGTGCGGGCATCGCTGGTCGAAGCGGACTCTGTAGGCCGAAGGACCTAGTTCTGTGCTGTATCACTAAACTAAACTAAACTAAATATTTGTTGAATGTTTCTAGCAATGTTATGTTATTTTTATTTCCCCCCTCCTCCTCCCTCACCCATACCCCGGATTAATCTGCCAAATCCCCAGTGGTCTCCCCTCACGTCAACCAGTTCAAAATTAATTCCCATCACAATGTATCATAAGGGCTCAACATACCAAATGTGAAATGATGTAGCAATCTTTGTGAGTGTACTCCTCAAGTCTCAACAGAATTAGTTGAAAATCAACAGAATTAGTTGGAAATCAAGTCAATTTGAATTTATTGTTAGTGAGGCACAATGAAGATCTTGCTTGCCCCAGCCTCACATAGAAACATAGAAAATAGGTGCAGGAGTAGGCCATTCGGCCCTTCGAGCCTGCCCCGCCATTCAATATGATCATGGCTGATCATCCAACTCAGTATCCCGTACCTGCCTTCTCTCCATACCCCTTGATCCCTTTAGCCACAAGGGCCACATCTAACTTCCTCTTAAATATAGCCAATGAAGGTATAAAATAAATTTTTAATGAAAACACGGTTGGTATATCCTTTTTTGTGGAGTTTTGTGTTACAATAGAGCGATTGATTTTCCTTTCTTCTCTTTTTTTTCTTTTCTTTCTAGGGTCTTATTTCTTTTCTTTACTTCCTTCTCTAATTCCTTCCCTAAGGGGCTCTCTTCTCCCAACACTTTCCTGCACCTTCACGATTCTTGCTTACTTTTCTTACTTCTTTTATTTCTATCTTTTTTAAAGCTCAAAAAATGAAGTGGTACAACATAATGTAATAAGATATATGTGATGTATTAATGTGATTTACTGTACTGCTGATAAAATATATATATATATAGCCAATGAACTGTGGCCTCAACTACCTTCTGTGGCAGAGAATTCCACAGATTCCCCACTCTCTGTGTGAAAAATGTTTTTCTCATCGCGGTCCGAAAAGATTTCCCCCTTATCCTTAAACTGTGACCCAACTTGTTCTGGACTTCCCCAACATCGGGGACAATCTTCCTGCATCTAGCCTGTCCAACCCCTTAAGAATTTTGTAAGTTTTGTACGTCACAGGCACGTGGGCAACAGACAAAAACTAAATTAAACACATGGCAAATATGCACAGTAATGAAAAGAAGAAAACTGCAACATATAAGACATGGCTGCAAAAGGCATTGAGAAAACAAGTCCACAGTAGTGGAAGAAGTGGTCCATGCTGAGGCAGGATTAGGAATGTGCAGATTAGATTCAGAGGTTGGTGGCTGTCGGACATTAGCTGTTCCTGACCCTGGTGGTGTGGGACTTCACGCTCCGTATCGCTTGTCTGATTACAGCAGTGAGAGGAAGGAATCCCATATTTATTTATTTATTTATTTTTTAAATTCATATTTTTATTAGAAGCATTGTACAATAGTATAAACCGCGGCATACGACATAATACAGCTTTAATGTACCAGCTTCCAATTTAATTTTAGCAAAGATGAAATAGAAAAAGAGAGAAAGAGCAAGGAAGAAAGAAAGCGAATATGTGAGAATAGAACCCCTAAACTACCAAATGATTGTAGTCGAAGAGTAGGTAAGTAAAAATGTAAAAAAATAAAAAGACAAAAACGAAAAGAAAAACAAATAAAGTGTTGATATATCTGCTACATTTCTCTCCCCACCCTTCACCCTGTCCGCAAATCGGTTTAATTCCGAACTTGTGTTGCACCATACTATCCTTGTAATGAATCAATGAAAGGAGACCATATCTTTGAAAATTGCTCTGATTTTCCTGCTAAGACAAGTCTCATATCTGCAGGATGTAGTGTCTCAGACATGTTTGTGATCCACATTTTAAGAGTCGGGAGCGGATGCATTTTTTTCCAAAATTTAAGTATACGTTTTTTCGCCATTATCAGTTCATAATTAAGGATACGTCTTTGAAATATTGATAGCTCCGAGCAGGCAGGAATCCTTGGCCTTCTTGTTGCAGTGCCTCATGTGGAGGTTTTCGTTCAAGGGAAGAGATGATGGGCTGGTCTGAGTCAACTACTCTGCTGCCCCTTATGTTCCTGTGCGTGGAATTGCCGTAGCTGGGCCACGATGCAACCAAATTGGAAACATTCTGCAATGCATATGCGTATTCACTGAATGTCTTTACAGTTCTAAGGAAGAGATGTTGGCGTGCCTTCTTCATAATTACATTCTTGTATTATGTCCAGTAATTCTCTCCACCACTGACTCTTCCCAGTAACTCTCTCCACCGCTGACCCACCAATGAAATTGGCACGTGTTCTCCCTACATTCCCTTTCTGAAGTCAACAACACCCCCTGGCTGTTTGAACACGGCTAAGCATCTGAGGCAATTTTAAATGTCACTCCCTTAACTAGTCAACTGTGTCCCTTTCGTCAGGGGCGGATTAAGGCTCACTGGTGCCCTAAACACTGACCAATCTTGGTGCCCCCCTCCTTTCCACACTGACCCAGTCCATTTTAGTTGTTGACCTTGTGGTACAGCTGGGAAGACAACTCTAGGGTGCACCATGATCAAGAAACAGAACATTATGATCAATTTGCACTAGTTTTATCAAAATTTTTTTTTAACAAATCTTCATTTTTTTTTCTTCTTTTCACCCTTTTCCCAACTTTGTGGTGCCCCCTTTGGCCCTGGTGCCCTAAGCACGTGCTTAGTCTGCTTAATGGTTAATCCGCCCCTGCCTTTCGTTATTGGTTTACCTAGAAAACAAAATGGTTTCTTGAAGCATTTTTAAAACAAATGTATTTGAGGAATTTTAAATGAAAATGCCTTTAAGGTTTTTAATCAAATTAAAGCTGTCTGCTAGTTCTTTATGATTGAACCTGTTATATTTCAATATTAATTCTCGTGCTGCTTTCCTGTTCAATTCAATTTTGTTATTTTTTTACAGACACAATATCCCAATGTGATGATTTGCAAATTTGACAAATTAAGCCTCTTTCCAATGTCGTTTTTCTCAAAGATGATTATATGAATTTGCATTTCAATGACATTTTTGGATGAGGAAATATAACATTCATAAGAATGAGGATAGATCATCTGAAATCCAGGGAATAAAAGGTGAAGAGATGTATTTTAAGGAGGATAGGAAAATAGGAGGCGATGGAAGATATTTGCGAAGAGAAAAATCTGAAAACGTGAAGGATGTCATTAGGCCACACGTGATAGGAGCAGAATTAGGCCATTCGGCCCATCAAGTCTACTCCGCCATTCAATCGCGGCTGATCTGTATCTCCCTCCTAACCTCATTCTCCTGCCTTCTTCCCATAACCCCTGCCACCCGTACTAATCAAGATGTTTTCCTTCACCGAATTCTTACAAGGATAGTATGTTGCAATACAATTCTAAATTTAAATCCGATTCTGGGTTGGGTGAGGTGGGCAGGGGAGGGGGGGGGGGGGGGGGGGGGGGGGGGGGGGGGACAAGGGGCAGGTATATCTCCACTTTATTTTCTTGTATCTCTATTTTCTTTTTGGTAGTTTTGGGGTCTTTTCTATGTGCTTTTTCGAGCTATCTTTCCCTCTCTTGTTCTATCTCTTTTCTTTCATTTTAGAAACATAGAAACATAGAAATTAGGTGCAGGAGTAGGCCATTCGGCCCTTCGAGCCTGCACCGCCATTCAATATGATCATGGCTGATCATCCAACTCAGTATCCTGTACCTGCCTTCTCTCCATACCCCCTGATCCCTTTAGCCACAACGGCCTTATCTAACTCCCTCTTAAATATAGGCAATGAACTGTGGCCTCAACTCCCTTCTGTGGCAGAGAATTCCAGAGATTCACCACTCTCTGTGCGAAAAATGTTTTTCTCATCTCGGTCCTAAAAGATTTCCCCCTTATCCTTAAACTGTGACCCCTTGTTCTGGACTTCCCCAACATCGGGAACAATCTTCCTGCATCTAGCCTGTCCAACCCCTTAAGAATTTTGTAAGTTTCTATAAGATCCCCCCTCAATCTTCTAAATTCTAGCGAATACAAGCCGAGTCTATCCAGTCTTTCTTCATATGAAAGTCCTGACATCACAGGAATCGGTCTGGTGAACCTTCTCTGTACTCCCTCTATGGCAAGAATGTCTTTCCTCAGATTAGGAGACCAAAACTGTACGCAATACTCCAGGTGTAACTTTTTAACTTGCCCTAATCTCCAGAATGTTATCAACTTTCCTGCCAATTCCCACCTTTTTCTCATCGTCGCATGGTACATTCCTCCCTTAACTACCTTGACTTTTCCACCTCTGTTTCACATTCATTACAAGCCAACAGACTTCCCACATTTTGTTCCTGCTCCCTGTAGTTTATCTATTGATTTGTCAGTGGCATCTTCTATGTCAGTTCTTTCCAATGATCCTCCTTCTTCCTCACTAAAACATTTAGGATGGTAATGGTCGAAAATTGGAAGGCAGTGGGAAGTTTTAGTTGGAGATCATTCTGAATTTTCCACTGCATAGTTATTCTGATAATATTCTGCTACAGACAAACTCAAATGTCGATGATCATCCAACTCAATATCCCGTACCTGCCTTCTCTCCCCTTAGCCACAAGGGCCATATCTAACTCCCTCTTAAATATAGCCAATGAACTGGCCTCAACTACCCTCTGTGGCAGAGAGTTCCGGAGATTCACCACTCTCTGCGTGAAAAAGTTCTTCTCATCTCGGTTTTAAAGGATTTCCCCTTTATCCTTAAGCTGTGACCCCTTGTCCTGGACTTCCCCAACATCGGGAACAATCTTCCTGCATCTAGCCTGTCCAACCCCTTAAGAATTTTGTAAGTTTCTATAAGATCCCCTCTCAATCTTCTAAATTCTAGAGAGTATAAACCAAGTCTATCCAGTCTCTTTCAGGGTATAAGGTTAAAAATGAATCTGTACAATAATTGTATCATTTTAGACGCCGAATGTTTCATCTTTGTACAATTGCTTCTAATAAAAATAATTTATTAAAAAAAAAAAATCAAGATGGACTATTTTCTCCAACATGTGAGAATTTTGCATCACCCGGCGTGGCTTTAATGGCTGCGGGACATTTAACATCGCCCGCTGGGGGCTTTGACTCTGTCTTTGACTCTGACATGGGGGGGGGAGAGGGGAGTGCAGGGGAGAGATATGGGTTTTTTTGCCTTCCTTCACAGCGAGGAGAAGATGCGCTGTGAAGGATGTTTGTGTAAATTGTGTTGTGTCTTGGGTCTTTTTCGTTTTGTATGTATGACTGCAGAAACGACATTTCGTTTGGACCTCAACGGGGTCCAAACGACAAATAAATTGTATTGTATTGTATTGTAATTCCTGCCTCCATGTTATATTTTTGTCTTAGCTCTGTCACTGATTAAATTATAAATAAATAGTCCAGATACATGAGTGACACAATGGCATGGAGCAAAGTTATCTTTATGTGGCAATGATGCCATATGCTTGATGCACACTGTGGCCATAATACCACACTCACCACTATTGCTACGGGTTTCTGCAAGGAAATTTATCCAGCTGTATATCATTTACATGAGATGAGTAAAGTACCATTTAAGCCAATTATTATAGGGGAGTTAAATTAAAATGTCATGCAGGCGTTATGCATTTTGTATGATAAATACACATCAGCTGAATATTTTCTTGATAATGCCATTTATGAATCTGATGGTTGTGAATTGAAGACATGTCATATCATTGTCATGCCATGGAAATCAATTTGAACCCATGTCTTATATCTTGCAGTGATTTTCTTTTCACTATCTTGTATATTTTACATGTGTTTAATTTAGTGTTTGTCTGTTGGCCGATTCACCGTGCCTGTAATGCTGTTAGAAACATAGAAACATAGAAAAAAGGTGCAGGAGGAGGCCATTCGGCCCTTCGAGCCAGCTCCGCCATTCATTGTGATCATGGCTGATCGTCCCCTATCAATAACCCGTGCCTGCCTTCTCCCCATATCCCTTGACTCCACTAGCCCCTAGAGCTCTATCTAACTCTCTCTTAAAATCCATCCAGCGACTTGGCCTCCACTGCCCTCTGTGGCAGGGAATTCCATAAATTCACAACTCTCTGGGTGAAAAAGTTTTTTCCCAACTCAGTCTTGAATGACCTCCCCTTTATTCTAAGACTGTGGCCCCTGGTTCTGGACTCACCCAACATTGGGAACATTTTTCCTGCATCTAGCTTGTCCAGTCCTTTTATAATTTTAAGAAGGAACTGCAGATGCTGGAAAATGTGCACCTTGTATAATTTTATATGTTTCTATAAGATCCCTCCTCATCCTTCAAAATTGTTGCAAGCAAGATTTCCGTTGTCTTGTCATTCAATGCTCATTTCATTGGGCTGCAGGAGCTCCTGCGAGCAATGCATAGGCCATGCAGATGCACTAACCGACACACACTAGGGACAATTTTACATTTACACCAAATCAATTAACCTACAAACCTGTACGGGTTTGGAGTGTGGTGGGAAACCGAAGATCTCGCAGAAAACCCACGCGGTCACGGGGAGAGCTTTCATACAATAGCTAATATTTAATTCCAGAATTTAATAGATTATATTGCAGTTGAAATGCAAAGAGGAAAATTAAACAATCTGTTTTCTTTAGAAAAAATGTGTATGCTTTTGAGAAAGTACAGCTTGCTGAATCAAACTCAACAATTCCAAAATAACTCGTTGGAAAAGCATGATTAAGGTTGTAAAACCTCCTGAAAATTGGTCTAATTGCACATATCATCAGGGACTAACTCTACAGATCGTTTTTCCTTTCATTATTTATTATGTAAAAGAATATGTGTGTTATGATTGTGTTTTATAATTTGTTTGGTTGTTTTGTTGTTTGTCTTTTGCACAAAAGTCCGCGAGCATTGCCACTTTCATTTCACTGCACATCTCGTATGTGTATGTGACAAATAAACTTGACTTGACTTGACTTGACTATCACTCCCCAGTGGAAGGGTTGAATCATAGACCAAAATGTTCCTTTAATTGATCTCTTTCTACGACACTTGTCATTTGCTATTCATTTCTATGTTTGTGAAACTGTTTATGAATTTGCCAAGGTTCCTGCTCCTGATCACTAACCAGTGTTCCACGCTGCTTCTGTGCTTGTGATTATCGGTGCTTTGGCAGACTGTTACTCTGGCAGATGTCAATATTAGCCTAGCATGAAAGCCGCTCACTTGATGAGGGCAGGAAATGGAACCCAATTAACAGCAGGCAAAATAATGGGCGAGATGGATATATTAATTGGTAAGAAGATCAATAATCTGCGGAGCACCTCAAACTGTGGAGCATCTTGGACAATACATCTCACCCACTCCATGACACACTGATGAACCTGAGGAGCACTTTCAGCAACAGACTGGTTCCACCAAGATGCTGTACTGAATGTCACAGTAGATCCTTTTTCCCTGAGGCTATCAATAGACAATAGACATTAGACAATAGACAATAGGTGCAGGAGTAGGCCATTTGGCCCTTCGAGCCAGCACCACCATTCAATGTGATCATGGCTGATCATCCCCAATCAGTAACCCGTTTCTGCCTTCTCCCCATTTCCCCTGACTCCGCTATTTTTCAGAGCCCTATCGAGCTCTCTCTTGAAAGTATCCAGAGAACCTGCCTCCACCGCCCTCTGAGGCAGTGAATCCCACAGACTCACCACTCTCTGTGAGAAAAAGTGTTTCCCCGTCTCCGTTCTAAATGGCTTACTCCTTATTCTTAAACTGTGTGGCCCCTGGTTCTGGACTCCCCCAACATCGGGAACACGTTTCCTGCCTCTAGTGTGTCCAAGCCCTTAATAATCTTATATGTTTCAATGAGATGCCCTCTCATCCTTCTAAACTCCAGAGTGTACAAGCCCAGCCGCTCCATTCTCTCAGTATATCAAACTGTATAACTCCCGCTTCTGTCGTGCATAGGCATGCCCTCCTTTACACATCCCTCATCTTGAACTTTTCCATTCAATAACTTAATTTCATGTTTGTTACATTAACTGATGCATTATCTGGACACTTAAAATGAATGATTATTCTAATGCACATTATACTTTCAATGCCTTGTAACTGTATCTTTTGACTGCTAAGAGACCAATTTCCCTCCGGGGTAAATAAAGTTGTATCGATTAAGAAACATTGTGGACTTCCAGGACTAAAATTTACTAAAAAATCCAAATGCTTATCTTAATGTTCAATGGCCGCTTTATTATCACATGTATTAGTGTATTATGCCCCTGTCCCACTTAGTAAACCTGAACGGAAACCTCTGGAGACTTTGCGCTCCACCTAAGGTTTCCGTGCGGTTCCCGGAGGTTCCCGGAAGTTTTTGTCAGTCTCCCTAATGGTCGAAATTGGTTTCCGCTTCTTCTATGTTCCAGCGATTATTTCAAAAAATTCGAAACCGGCCGCGACTAAAAACAGGTTGCCGTTTTAAAAATCGGTAATTTTTTAGTCGAAGTAGGTTGCCGGAGGTTGCAGGTGGTTGCCGGGGTTTGCAGGTGGTTGCCGGAGGTTGCAGGTGGTTGCCGGAGGTTGCAGGTGGTTGCCGGAGGTTGCAGGTGGTTGCCGGAGGTTGCAGGTGGTTGCCGGAGGTTGCAGGTGGTTGCCGGAGGTTGCAGGTAGTGGAAGGCTTCGACTAAAAAATTACTGATTTTTAAAACGGCAACCTATTTTTAGTCGCAACCAGTTTTGAATTTTTGGAAATAATCGCCGGGAACATCGAAGAAGCGGAAACCACTTTCGACCATTAGGGAGACTGACAAAAACCTCCGGGAACCGCACGGAAACCTTGGGTGGGGCGCAAAGTCTCCAGAGGTTTCCGTTCAGGGTTCCTAAGTGGGACAGGGGCATTAGTGTACTAATGTAGAGGTGTCCATTTGGGAAAAGGCACAAGTTGTTAATAATATGTCCAATAGTCCTGGGGTGAGAACGATGGCATTCAGTGCTGGGGTCAATTCCATCAAGATTGAGTTAAGAATTTATATTTGCCAACACTTTTATCATAGACTCTCAGTTAATATCATTCAAGAAGGCTTGTAAATGTATTTCCAAGAAATTAGGACAATTTGTTCCCTCGTCATTTATTTAGCTTCATGTGTTGGTTGCTGCTTTTTTTCTGGAAAGTAGCACAACACAATGGTGCACCCTAGCCAACTGAACAAGGCAGTGTAATTGCAATCTGCAATCAAAATTGGGGGAGGTGGAGAGAGGACCTCCAAGCATTTATGAAGCATCATGGCAACATGTGGTTCTTGTTCCTGGAGGCCAGGCGCCACAGGAGAAAGTCTCTTGTGCCTCTAGTTAATATTTTGGGCTATTTTCGGCACCTTAATTTGATAGTTGGCAAGATATGTTTCCATCACTAGAATACATTCATATTTTTCAGCAATTTATTTTAGCAAGATCTTTCCCCCCTGCCTTCACAAGTATGTTGCTTGTAACTTGGCGATAATTATCACACACCAACCTTCAGAGCATTGTAAGTCCCATGGATTAATCAATGTCAAATGATTCATTTCCATTTGTTAAATTGACCTCATTTAATATTACACTGCCTCAGATGACTTTGTGTTTAATCAAAGGTTTTCTGGGTTGGATCCCACAGCTCCCTGTTAATGAAGCATGATTCACATGTAAATACTGCCATGCTAGAAACAGTCCGTGGTGGTGATATACTTTAGTTTAGTTTTGTTCAGGAGTTTTCAGGAGTGGGAACAGTTTGAAGGTATTTGTGTTGGTTACATGTGTATAGTTAAATCAGAGAATAGCACTAGGAAATGGGGACGGACAGATTTCTGAGATTTTAAGGATAAGAGGAAATGAAAATACAGATGACAAACTAAAGAGATAATGTAAAAGGATTGAAAGAGGCAGAACTAGGGAACTAAGCTCAAATGTTTATTACTGAAAGAATGGAAAGATAATGAGACACATAAAGCCCTGGTGTTACTCCAGCAAATTCAGATGTGAATGATTATGCGAGTTCAGAAACAATATCCTACTCTTCAGAGATATTCATAATAAATGTTAACAACATAATAAAACTCAGTTTCAGCTTGCACCAGCCTTCCACCGTGAGAATTTATTGTTAGTTTAGTGTCTGGAAAATACACTTTTCTAATAAACATTTAACACTGGAGTTGATGATGGCAAACTTGGTTATATTTCTGTTGCAGTGATAACATGATAACATTTTCTTTAGTATTGACACACCCTGTACTCAAATATTTATTCCGGCAATAATATCTTGGATAAAATGGGTGAAAAATACATAATTTCATAAATATTTAGCTTGTTCAGTGAATTGTAATATTATACTCATCTTTTTAGTATAATCAGATAACATTGGGTAGCACTAGGATGCAGCATGGAGCTGCTGCCTCATTGTGCCAGATACTCTGACTGCGGGTGCTGTCTGTACAGAGTTTGTATGTTCTGCCCGTGGCCGTGTGGGTTTTCACTGGGTGCTCTGGGTTCCACCCACATTCCAAAGGCATGCAGGTTTGTAGGGTAAGGGTCTGTCCCACTTATGTGTCCTTGGCACGCAAATTACACGACCTTGTGGTCGCATTGAGCCGTGACGCCCCTGCACGACTTAATTTGACCGCACAGCCGTCTGGAGCGCGTGACGTCATTTGAAGATGGACACAAAGCTGGAGTAACTCAGCGGGACCGGCAGCATCTCTGGAGAGAAGCAATGGGTGATGTTTCTGTGTCGAGACTCTTATTCAGTCTGAAAAGAAGGGTCTTGACCTGAAACGTCACCCATTGCTTCTCTCCAGAGATGCTGCCGGTCCCGCTGAGTTACTCCTGCATTTCGTGTCTATCTTCAATTTTCTTGGCCCCGCTCTGGGAGTAGAAGTGGGGGCGGATCCGGACCGCAACGGCCGTGAGCCCCAGGCCGAGTTCGACGATCGTTTGCCTGCTTCTGCTGCTGTTGGAGGTGAGACATTGCGTCGCGCCAGGGTCTTGGGCCTGTCCCACTTTGGCCGTCAGTTCCGTGACAGGCCGTTGGCGCGCGAAGAATTCGTTCACTACTAAAATTTCGGAGCCCCGCGCGATGTCACGCACAACTACATACCCCTGCGCGCTTCTCAGTGGGACCGGCCCTGCATGGCATCATGATGCCCGTGCGCCTCAACGCGACCACGAGGTTGCGTAATTTGCATGCCAAGGACACGTAAGTGGGACAGGCCCTTTAATTATTTTCTGTAAATTGCCCCTGGTATTGCCCCATGGAACTAGTGTATGGGTGATCGAAGATCGGTGTGGACTCGGTGAGCTGAAGGGCCAGTTTCCATGCTGTGCCTCTAAACTAAACTAAGCAGTGCATGTAACCATTCCCATCTCATTCCAGGTTATTTAAAGCCAAGTTCTGCAGTCTTCATCACACTGTTGAAGAAGGATCTGTAGAAATGAACCATAAATGTACCTCTGCATTGCCTATGCTCCAGTTCAACTTGATTGAGTGTATTAATCTGTATTCTAATCAGTAGAGACATCAATGTGGCCAACATGAATTACAATATTCAATTGGGATTACTAATTTCATTTTTATTAAAATTACATTAGTAATACATATATTCACTTAATACAGAGAATACAGTGAATTATCCAGTTTCCTGGATTCTGTACATCTATTTAAGTTGCCATCTAACACTGCATTGCTCAAATAGGTAGGAAATCATCTTTGCAGATGCTAGAAAATATATGGGTTTTGAAGGCTGCGAAGGGAATTTAATACTTGAAAGGTCAATAATTCCTTCTTTTTCACAGTTATTAAGATCAGAGGTTGAAATAAAGTAGTAATTTTCTGCTCATCAAGGTGAAGGATGACATGGGAAGGAAATAGGAAGTCAGTGTCGTTTTCACATGAAGTGGCAGCACTTACTGTAAAGGTTTATGGTTTCACAATAACACTACACCAGAGGAAGCTGAATTAAATGTATGCAGTGTCGTACTCTTATTTAAACCTAAACTCAATCTATTTCCTTACAAAGTCCACATCCACTTATTTCTGTAACATTAATCACTTGGTCCCCGAAGACAGCCTATCTACTGCTCCTCACTTCATGAATTTGCCATCTGCAACCTTAACGACACCTGGCCCATCTCCCATTTTCCATCTTCATTAGACTTTAACTCATGGAAAACTCAGCAGCTCATTTCTTAGCCTGCACCCATTATCCTTCTGCTGGCAAACCAATAATAGTTTCTGATCCATCACTGATGCAGACATCATATTTTCATCCACAAGTTAAACCTTTTGATGGCTCTGCCATCACGCTGCAATCCTCCCGACTTATATCCCTGTGGCCTTTATGGAGCATGGCCTTGCCTCGCCCGGCGCGGCCTTAATGGCCACGGGACTTACTCACCAGCGCCCGCCGGGGGCTTTGACTTTGACATCGGGAGAATAATGGAGAGACAAGACTTTGCCTTCCATCACAGTGAAGAGGAGACTCACTGTGATGGATGTTTGTGTAAATTGTGTTGGTGTGTGTCTTGGTTCTTTTCTTGTTGTGTGACTGCAGAAACCAAATTTTGTTTGAACTTCATTTTGAGGTTCAAATGACAATAAATGATATTGTATTTATCTCCACTATGCATTGCAACAACAGAATTAAACCGTTTCTCTCTCTGAGATAATTCTGAGAGAGATCTACCCCCCCCCCCCCACCCCCCCCCCTCTCTCCACCTCTAGTTGCCAGGCTTTGCCCCCCCCCCCGACCCCCCCATCTCTCTTCCCCAGCTTTCTCTATCCTACAATCAGTCTGCAGAAAGGTCACAGCCCAAAATGGAGCTTTGCATTCCCTCCCAGATGCTGCCTGACCCATTGAATCCCCCCACCAATTTATGTTTAGCTGTGTGTCACATCATTCTCTGCACTGCCATAAGGTTTAGGCCTGTCCACTGTAAAAGGCATTCTTAAATCCCCAGCCATCATTTAAAACTCTGCTTGAAGCAACGTATCTATTTACTTGTTCTTGTCATTCTCATGCCATGCCTTATGGGATGATCAAAGTTCATGTTCCTCCTTGTTGAGGGTGCAACACAGCTAGGACAAGGGGTTACTAATGCTTGCTTCCTGCAGTTGTAAGTACAGGTAACTCCACATTGTTGTTTGGTATTGTATTTAATTTATTGTCATTATCTCATAAGAGACAACGAAATGGATTTTCCCTACAGTCAAGTAACATAAAAATAAACAATAAATAAACAAAACATATTAAAAGAAAAGCACAAACACAGAAGTCCACGACACAACATAACCCCACAGAGGCACCAAAGTTGAGGAAGGTGCCATAGTCCAGCCAGCCTCCCCGCCGATCTTCCCAGATGTTCACCCGTGGTCGGGGCTTCCCGAGCACCCGCAGTTGCCGCCACGGGCGGCCCGATGCTCAGGCCCTCACGCCGGGATGATGGAACACCGAAGCCAAACCCTGACGGAGAACATCGGCACGGACCTCCAAATCAACCACCTCCCACCGGAGTCCGCGGCTCCCGTGTCCACAGGCCGAGCCGGGCGGAGTCGCAGTGCCGCCCGCGTTGGGAGCTTCGCGAGCCACAGCTCAGCGATGTCGGTGCAGCAGGCCCGGCACTCCGGGGGTCCAAACGGCAATCACCGGTAAGGCATCGCCCGCCCCGCGATGTATTTTGGTGGCAAAAACGGGAAAGCAGACTATTATCTAAATGGTGGCCGATTGGGAAAGGGGGAGATGCAGCGAGACCTGGGTGTCATGGTACACCAGTCATTGAAGGTAGGCATGCAGGTGCAGGTGCAGCAGGCAGTAAAGAAAGCGAATGGTATGTTAGCTTTCATAGCAAGAGGATTTGAGTATAGGAGCAGGGAGGTTCTACAGCAGTTGTACAGGGTCTTGGTGAGACCACACCTGGAGTATTGCGTACAGTTTTAGTCTCCAAATCTGAGGAAGGACATTATTGCCATAGAGGGAGTGCAGAGAAGGTTCACCAGACTGATTCCTGGGGTGTCAGGACTGTCTTATGAAGAAAGACTGGATAGACTTGGTTTATACTCTCTAGAATTTAGGAGATTGAGAGGGGATCTTATAGAAACTTACAAAATTCTTAAGGGGTTGGACAGGCTAGATGTAGGAAGATTGCTCCCAAATGTTGGGGAAGTCCAGGCCAAGGGGTCACAGCTTAAGGATAAGGGGGAAATCCTTTAAAACCGAGATGAGGAGAACTTTTTTTCACACAGAGAGTGGTGAATCTCTGGAACTCTCTGCCACATAAGGTAGTTGAGGCCAGTTCATTGGCTATATTTAAGAGGGAGTTAGATGTGGCCCTTGTGGCTAAGGGAATCAGAGGGTATGGAGAGAAGGCAGGTACGGGATACTGAGTTGGATGATCAGCCATGATCATATTGAATGGCGGTGCAGGCTCGAAGGGCCGAATGGCCTACTACTGCACATAATTTCTATGTTTCTAAGTCAACTCAAGCACAGTGCGTGCAGGACCAACATGTCAAGACAAGACAAATCAATTCCAAAGTCAAGTCTGGACAAGTCAAGTCAATCCATTTCAAGTTAGGTCAAGTCAATCCATTTCATGTCGTCAATCAATTTCAAGCACAGGGCAGGCCAAACAACTCATGGCATTGTCATTTCTTTTTTCAATTTTACATTGCAGTTTCAAGCACGGGCAGGGCAGGCCAAACGACTCATGGCATTGTCATTTCATTTCCAATTTTGCGTTGCAGTTTCAAGCACGGGCAGGGCAGGCCAAACAACTCATTGCATTGTCATTAAGGGCTAACAAATCATTTATTGCAAGTACATTGCAGACTCACAGTTCAGTTGATTCACAGCTTAGAATCACAGTTGTGGCCTCTCCCTCACAATCTTCCAGAGTGACTGACTCATGTCCATGCATCCGGGGTTTTATAGTCCTGCCCCCTGGAAGGGGCATTACCTTCAATGCGGTGATTGACAGGTGAGATGACCAATCAGCTGATCTCAAGATTTTTTAAACACTCATAACTTTTTTATTTTTCATCGATCGGAAAAATTTGCAGGGCTGCCTCAGCAGAGGAGGGCTATGAGTAAGATGGCCAAAAATCATTGCGATATAGGGTAGAAATTTTTCTGAAATCAATATACAGCGCAGACAGGAAGTTGTTAAGATGAGACTTTTAGTTATATAGATAGCAATAGGCAATAGGTCCAATGGATAGACACAAAGTGCCAGCGTAACTCAGTGGTTCAGGCAACATCTCCGGTGAAAATGTATGGGTGACATTTTGGGTTGAACCCTTCTTCAGACTCTGAGTCTTAGTCATTTTCAATGTTGCATTGCAGTTTCAACCCCTCACACCCCAACCATGGACTGTTTGCCCTCCTCCCATCAGGGAGGCGGTACAGGAGCTTCAGGTCACGTACCAGCAGGATGAGGAAAAGCTTCTACAACAACACAATCACATTGCTGAACTCGGAGTCCCGACGATAGATTTCTCTGGTCCCTCCGTCCCCCTTTGTTTAATCATTCTGTATTTCCTGATTATTCTGTATCTTCTCTCTTTCTATTTTTTTCTTGTTTTTTTTCTCTTTATGTACAACTACTACGGACTGACGCAAAACTGCATTTCGTTGTACTGATACTTGTATTTGTGCGATGACATTAAAGTTGAATTGAATTGAATTGAATCAAGCACAGGCAGGGCAGGCCAAGCAACTCGTGGCATTGTCATTTCCTTTCCAATTTTGCATTGCAATTTCAAACTGAAGAAGCAATCCAACCCTAAATGGAGTTTAAAGATGGTTCCAACCCAAAATGTCACACATTCTTTTTCTCCAGAGATGCTGCCTGATCTGCTGTGTTACACCAGCACGTTGGTCTATCTTTGGTATAAACCAGCATCTGTGGTTCCTGCCTACACAATGAGTAGCTGGGAACTGATGGGTTGAATAACCCCCTTCTGTGTCATTACAACAAACATTAATACATAGAGAATAATTCTGGAGAACAACTATTGAATCAGACTTCAGCTTCACATCTACAATGAGTTCTTCTTAGATGTTGATAACTGCAATTATGATAGAATGCACATTGGGGTTTTCGAAACTAGAAACTAGAAACTAGGCTGTGAACTTACATAAAGATGATGCCAGAAATTGAATTTGAAGGGGTTTGATTCTGCCCAGCTAATGGCATTTACTGATTTGCTTTGAGAAACTGACAGAACATTAGCGTTAATGTATATGTGGTTTGGGCAGATTGCATCACCATTGAACTCAATTCAAAGTTCAACCAGGGAGTGAGAACCTGGACTGATGAAGGAAACTTGTTCAACGATTCTACATTAAGGCTGGAAAGGTGCATCAAGTACTTCTCTCTTAATTTAAAAATAAATAGGTGTGAAACTCAATAACTCATTAATGACCCATGGCTTACTAATTTAAAAGCATCTCAAAATGCTTCCTTTTTAAAATTTGTTAGCTTTGATATTTTAGAGCATAGAAAATATACTTTTGCTTTTGAAGTTTTTTTAAGAATTTGCTTTTAGAGTATTTTGCTATGATTTTTTTTTTAATCCAGTGTTTTTGGCATACTAAATGCACAGAAAATGCAGAAAGTCTTAAAAACATTAAAGTACATTGCTGTTTCCAGGAAAGGCTGGGTTCATGACTTACTCTCTCATCAATTCTTTTTTCTGATGGTGATGATTTTAGGAGGTTGTTCTGATGTTAGTTTTGGCTGTTCATTTTAATGCTCCTTTTACATGCAGTGTTGAGGAGCGGCATGCAAGGCCTCACAATGGGAAAGCACCTCCACGTCTACTCTGAGTTCACGCTGGGAGGACTGCTGAAGAGAGATGTGCAATTTTTACTGAGGTCAGCGGCGAGGACTGTTGGCGCATTGCCGAATGCAGAATCCTGGCTATGATGTTTATTTCTTGGAATGTAGCCTGCATTTTATTACTCATGTCTAGTCACCCTGGAGACGTTAGGAGTCAAGCACAGAGTAAGGGGCTGAAGTCAAATGTAGGTCATGTCAGGTAAAGGTTCCAGGTTCCTCTTGCTGAATATTGCCAATTTTTATAATACAACCATAACTTCCCTGATCACTTTCCGTGTATCGGTCCACAGTCCGTCAGATTCAGTGAATAACATTTCACACCACGCAATGGTGAACAGCTAGTCCAGGTCAATAATTGCTGATAAGCAAATTCTACCGAGGGAACAAAATGCGTCCCGACAGAATTTTGTAGCTACACCTCAGAAGATATTATTGCAATGAGTACGCATATTGCCACAAAATCTGTAAATGATCTGATATACTCAATGAAGATTTCCTTGGTGCTTTGCATAAAAAAGTCAAACAGCCAGCGGTAACAAACACTATATCATTCCACCGCTCAAATAAAGGGTGAGGTTTATGAAAAATGACTGCATTTTTAGATTATCTGTGCAGCTCATAGTTGATGTCAATTTTTCATTTACACATTTCAATAGCAGCATGAGGAAAAATGTACAGTCTTGCACATGCTGCAATATTTTTATGACTCTAACATTACAGCACATCATGGGCTACAGTATGATTCCCTTTTTGCTTCTGGGGGCATTAGCATCCCTATTTCCTGGACTTATTAATGCAAACTCTCTTCCACATGAGATTCCCAGTCTGATCCGTCGAGAGTAGTCTGTCATCACTTTTTGCCGAAAATTTGGGTCTGTCCAAAACCCAGTTTTACAGTCATTCCTTGTGTATAATGTAAGCACCAACTGTAAGCCAGATATAGTTTTCTTTCTCAGGCACCTACGTAGAAAGGTCACTTGTTGGACCAAATTATGTTTAACATGTGTATTCAGGACTTCAGGAATGAAGAATATCTATATTTGTGTCAATATGGTTTAATGTGATTTGGCCCAAACCTGTTTAGTATGAAAACAAGTAATAAACCAAATAATAGTTATTTCCCATCTATTATGGGACTTATTATCTATTATCTCCCATCTTATTGGTAGTATTCTGTCTGCTTGAATTTGTGTGCAATAGTGCCATCTGCTGGACCGTTATTGTGAAATGGCCGTTGCACACAGGAAGTAGGAAGCAGGAAGCAGGAAGTAGTCTCCTGACTTTTTTGTTATCGGCCATGCTTTAACATCCTTGTTCCTTTCCAATCCTAGCTTGTTACGCTTATATACCCCTGTCCCACTTAGGAAACCTGAACGGAAACCTCTGGAGACCCCTGCCAAAGTATCGCGCACCAACCACCAATCTGGGCACACTGCAGCAGAGCCACTGTCGTGCCGCTGCCGATCGGAACGCCTGTTGATGTTTAGTAGAGTGTTAATTTGTTCATGTATTTTTATTTCTATTTATTTTTAATGCGCACTGAATGGACACTGGTTGAGCAACGTTTTTTTGTTTCCTCTGGGTATGCGAATACTCAGGAAATGACAATAAAGATATACAATACAATACAATACTTTGCACCCCACCCAAGGTTTCTGTGCAGTTCTCGGAGATTGCAGGTGGTTGCCGGAGGTTGCAGGTAGTGGAAGCAGGTAGGGAGACTGACAAAAACCTCCGGGAACCGCACGGAAACCTTGGGTGGGGCGCAAAGTCTCCAGAGGTTTCCGTTCAGGTTTCCTAAGTGGGACAGGGGCATAAGAAAGCAATGGCTATGTTCAAGAAGGAACTGCAGATGCTGGAAAATTGAAGGTACACAAAAATGCTGGAGAAACTCAGCGGGTGCAGCAGCATCTATGGAGCGAAGGAAATAGGCAACGTTTCGGGCCGAAACCCTTCTTCAGACTGATAGGGGGTGGGGGGGGGGGGGAGAAGGAAGGAAAAAGGAGGAGGAGGAGCCCGGGGGCTGAGGGATACTTTCTCCAGCATTTTTGTGTAGCAATGGCTAGGTTCATTTTGTTGACTTTATGCTTAGAATCCTATATTGGAGAGTACTTATGACAGATGATGTTTAACTCCATAGCCTTTGTAAATGTTCAGTTTGCTAGTATGCAGCAATGTTGTAGCACAGTTAACATACAGTGAATAGGACCTGCAGTGGCATTAGCTGGACGTAAGTATATTGTTCATTGTATATTTGCCCTATATGTTTCACTGCATCAGCAGATTTGCTTATTTCCATCTAAATGTATATTTCTGTAAAGGAGGGTAATTTGTGTATCTTCCCTTTCCTTAATAGTTTTC
Source organism: Leucoraja erinaceus (assembly GCF_028641065.1). NCBI lineage: Eukaryota > Metazoa > Chordata > Chondrichthyes > Rajiformes > Rajidae > Leucoraja > Leucoraja erinaceus. Next base: position 166,018,570 of record NC_073377.1, read on the forward strand.
ACTCGTTTTTCAATGACAAGAATGTGACAGCACTGGAAAGTCATTAAACTTGAGAGTTGAGATGCTAAATTCCTGATTCGCGTTTCGTTATTGAATCGAGTTTGGCTGGCTGTCAATCTACGTTCTACGGTTGACGAACACGTACGGAGGACAGCTACAGGTAGTTATCAATAAGACGGGAGTTATTGATAACTCCCACATTGAATGAAGATCTTTTATTGAAGACTGGCAAAAAAGATCAGAAGATGGAAAGATTGTCTTTACTTTAGACTTTAGAGATCTAGCCCTGTGGCCCACCGTGTCTGCATTGACCATTGTATTGTATTGTATTGTATTGTATTCAAATTTATTGTCATTGTCTCAATTTGAGACAACGAAATGAATTTTCCTTACAGGCAGTATCATTAAAAAAATTACAAAGAAAATTATAAAAATAAATAATAAATAAATAATAAAACATATTAAAAATAAAATTGAAATTGAATTTTAAAAAAAGCACAAACACAGAAAGTCCACGACACAACATAACATAAATGGCACCAAGATGAGGACGGCACCATAGTCCAGCCAGCCTCCCCTCCGTGTTCATCCGTGGTCGGGGCCTTCCGAGCACCCGCAGTCGCCGCCCCGGGTGGCCCGATGTTCAGGCCCTCACGCCGGGCTGGTGGAACGCCGACGCCGAACCCCGACGGTGAGCATCCTCCTCCTCAGCGGCCCGGACCTCCCGATCAGCCGCCTCCCGCTGCCGGAGTCTGCAGCTCCTGAGTCCACAGGTCGAGCCGGGCAGAGTCGCAGGACCCCGCGCTGTCCATCAGCGCCGCCCGTGTTGGGAGCTCCGCAAACTGCAGCTCCATGATGTTGGTGCAGCAGGTCCAGCACTCCGGGCTCCAGACGGCGACCCCCGGTAAGGCATCGCCAGCCCCGCGATGTTCCAGCGCTGTCCCGCCGCTGCTGGAGCTCTGGTCTATCCCAGCAGACCATTGGCCACTCTTTGGGGTGTGGGAGGAAACCGGAGCACCTGGAGAAAACCTATGCAGTCACAGGTTCTGTACAGACAGCACCCATAGTCAGGATTGAACCTAGCTATCTGCTGCTGCAATGCACCAACTCTTCCATTGCACCACTGTGCAAAGGTCCTTGTACAAAGGTTAGCGTTTTTCTATTTCCAGGATTCTCGGTACCAGAGTGTATTGGATGCTATACCTGTGGACCAAAAGAAGCAGTAGATACATTTTAGAGTGATTTCGAAATTGAGGACGATAGTGAAATTGCACAATAGAGGAGACGAGCTCTGGAGCAGACGAGCCATGATGTAGAGTATTGGGTGTAGTTTGGTTTCCTTACTGGAAAAGGGATGTACTTCCACAGAGGAAGTGCTATAAAGGTTCATTTGACTGGTTTGCTGCTGGTGGGTTTGCTGAATGAGAGGAGATAGGACTAGGCCTACAGACTCTAGAAGTTAGAAGAATGAGATGGGGTCTTAGATTTTGTTTACATGCCGTTGATATTATTCCAGTGAATTGACCAACCATATATCTGACATTTGACCAAGGGAATTACATTTCCAAGTTTGCAAATGACACAAATCTGGGTGGCAGTGTGAGCTGCGATGAGGATGCTATGAGGCTGCAGGGTGACTTGGATAGGTTGGTGGAGTGGGCAGATTCATGCCAGATGTATTATAATGTGAATAAATGTGATGCTATCCACTTTGGTGTCAGATTAGGAAAAGGGGAGGTGCAACGAGACCTGGGTGTGCTTGTACATCAGTTACTGAAAGTAATCATGCAGGTACAGCAGGCAATGAAGAAAGCTAATGGCGTGTTGGCCTTCATTGCGAGGGGATTTGAGTTTAGGAACAAGGAAGTCCTACTGCAGTTGTACAGAGCCCTCGTGAGACCGCACCTGGAGTATTGTGTGAAATTTTGGTCTCCTAATTTGAGGAAGGACATTATGCTATTGAGGGAGTGCAGTGTAGGCTCTCCATACTGTATGATGAAAGAATGGTTTGACTGGGCTTGTGTTCCTTGGGATTTAGAAGGATGAGAAAATAGCTTATAGAAACATATAAAATTCTTAAAGTATTAGGCTAGATACAAGAAAAATGTTCTCAATATTTGGGGAGTCCAGAACCAGTTTAAGAATAAGGGGTAGGCCATTTAGGGATGAGATGAGGAAAAACGTCTTCACCCAGAGAATTGTGAATCTGTGGAATTCTCTGCCACAGAAGGCAGTGGAGGCCAATTCCCTGGACAGTTTCAAGAGAGAGTTAGGTTCAGCTCTTAGGGCTAAAGGAATTAAGGGATATGGTGAAAAGCAGGAACGGGGGAACTGGTTTTAGATGATCAGCCATTATCATATTGAATGGCTCGAAGGGCTGAACGGCCTACCTTTGCACCTGTTTTTTTTATGTTTCTATGTAGTAGCAGTCTGCTTACTGGAGAGAGTAGTTTAAATGTGGTGATGAGTCACTCATATGACTAGCCGAGCAATAATAGCAAGTTGGGAAAGGGCAGCTCTGGGAGATCAGGTGAGTAATGTGTAATATTGGCTCAGTTTTCTCTCTTCATTAGTACAGCCACACCTGCTGGGATAGCCCACAGCCCTGTTATTAGCATGAATAACACAAAGAAGCAAAATTAACCTCCATGAACCAATTTTACCTGGCCTCACACCACTACAAATATTCCATTTGTCCTGTCTATAAAAAACCCACTCACTTGCATGTTGCAAGGCTCCAAACACTAGAAGGGTCTCAAATAGGTCAGTATCTGCCCCGTAAACTTGTCAGGGTCAGAAAGGTTCTCATCAGGCCACATTTCACTCTTATGAACCTATTGATCACTGAATTCAAGAGCCAGTCAGTCGGAAGCAAATGCATATCTGCCGTTCACATTTTATTTTTGTCTGGCATAATGGTTCAAACATGGAGAACACAGAAGGCTGGCATAACATGAAAGCCCCCCCACCCCCCACCTGCATAAATAAGGTCCTTATGGTTGTAGTACGTCTTGGAATTCAAATGTAGCCATTCAATAGACTGTAAGTATGATCAAAGGCAGGTCGCACCATTCAGAGTCAAGACCGCAGTCCTTTTAAAGCTGTAAGCCTGTTATTCTCTAACCAAAGAAGTAGATGGATTTTGATCTGCCAGAATACAGTGTATCCATTTCTTTCTATCTCTAATGCATATTATTCTGCGGTGCTTCTGGCTGCGGCACGACGGGGACTTTAGATCTTGGACCGCCTGCCTGCGGCCTACACCAACCTGAAGCCGCGGTCTCCGGTAGAGAAGCAACGATTCACGACTTACCTGGACTTTACCTGTCTACACATCTGGACACCCGCAGCGGCGACTGCGGAGGGTTGATGTCCCGACCACGGAGGAGGACTGGACAAATGTTGTGCCTTCCCCCACAGTGATGAATGCTGTGGTGGATGTCTGTGTTGCATTTTTATTGTGTTTTTGTGTGTTCTTTTCTCATTGTACCGCTGCTGGCAAATTCATTTCACTTGCACTTTATGTGCAATGTGACGAATAAAACTGATTGTATTCTATTGTATTGTGTTACAATGATGTGACTTAACTGTGAGATTGCTGCAAGTGTCTCCTGCTCCTGTCAGGAAGTAAAGAGAAACATAATAAATACTGCTTTCCATGCAAACACTACTCACAACATGTACTTGGCTTTGCACTACAGCTGAATTTACATGTACAATTTTTTTAAATAGTGTATGGTGTAGGTCTGTTAAGACCATTTAAATATAATTTATTGAATCCACAAGATCGCTAAATGCAATAAACAATAACTTATCCCAATAAACACATTGTGATTCAACAATAACACATATTATCGGATAACATATCAGGTTATCCCTTTAAGGAGCGCAGTTGCATATTAGGGAAGGAACTGGTGGTGGGGTATTAGACTCCTTTCTGCTGCTGAAATGTTGATTTCCCAGGCAAGTGGAGTACAAGGTATCAGCCCTACTCCTGCGATTCTTTTTAGAAGGCAGTCTTCAAATAAGCATGGAACACTTAGTGCTGGAGTAGCGCAGCAGGCCAGGCAGCATCTTGGAAAACATGGATAGGTGATGTATCCTTCTTCAGGCCCCACAAGATTCCAGCTTCTGACGTTTCTTGTGTTTTCAAATAAGCATTGCAGGCTGATAGACTGATAGTCCACCCAGTCACTCATCCACAAGCATGAGTACCTTTCCCAACATTTTAACCTGCAATGTAAGTATATGCTTGTACCTCAGCCTTCACCTCACAATTACCTTGTATCCCATTATAGAAACATAGAAACATAGAAACATAGAAATTAGGTGCAGGAGTAGGCCATTCGGCCCTTCGAGCCTGCACCGCCGTTCAATATGTGATCATGGCTGATCATCCAACTCAGTATCCCGTACCTGCCTTCTCTCCATACCCTCTGATCCTCTTGGCCACAAGGGCAACATCTAACTCCCTCTTAAATATAGCCAATGAACTGGCCTCAACTACCCTCTGTGGCAGAGAGTTCCAGAGATTCACCACTCTCTGTGTGAAAAAAGTTCTCCTCATCTCGGTTTTAAAGGATTTCCCCCTTATCCTTAAGCTGTAACCCCTTGTCCTGGACTTCCCCAACATCAGGAACAATCTTCCTGCATCTAGCCTGTCCAACCCCTTAAGAATTTTGTAAGTTTCTATAAGATCCCCTCTCAATCTCCTAAATTCTAGAGAGTATAAACCAAGTCTATCCAGTCTTTCTTCATAAGACAGTCCTGACATCCCAGGAATCAGTCTGGTGAACCTTCTCCGCACTCCCTCTGTGGCAATAATATCCTTCCTCAGATTTGGAGACCATTGCATTATGATCAAGCAATGGGAGCTGTAGGATTCTTCTACATGTAGACTTCTTTAAAGTCTTTGTCTCATCGTTACATAACTTACAATGGGGTGGGAGATTGCAACCTTCACGTGGTCCAAGATTGAGGGGGGATCTTATAGAAACTTACAAAATTCTTAAGGGGTTGGACAGGCTAGATGCAGGAAGATTGTTCCCGATGTTGGGGAAGTCCAGAACAAGGGGTCACAGTTTAAGGATAAGGGGGGAAGACTTTTAGGACCGAGATGAGAAAAACAATAGACAATAGACAATAGACAATAGACAATAGGTGCAGGAGTAGAGGCCATTTGGCCCTTCAAGCCAGCACCGCCATTCAATGTGATCATGGCTGATCATCCACAATCAGTACCCCATTCCTGCCTTCTTCCCTTATCCCCTAACTCCGCTATCTTTAAGAACCCTATCTAGCTCTCTCTTGAAAGCATCCAGAGAACCAGCCTTCCCCCGCCCTCTGAGGCAGAGAATTCCACAGACTCACCATCCTCTGTGAGAAAAAGTGTTTCCTCGTCTCGAAGGAGATAACTTACAATCTGAATGACTAAGTATTAGTTAAAGTCACTCAGATTCCAAATGACACGTTTCCTCTCCATGAGGTTAGCAGCTTGCATCTTTAGCAAACTATAATGAAAAAAGGTACACAAAAAAGCTGGAGAAACTCAGTGGGTGCAGCAGCATCTATGGAGCGAAGGAAATAGGCAACGTTTCGGGCCGAAACATTGCCTATTTCCTTCGCTCCATAGATGCTGCTGCACCCGCTGAGTTTCTCCAGCTTTTTTGTGTACCTTCGATTCTCCAGCATCTGCAGTTCCTTCTTAAACATAATGAAAAAAGGCATTGAAATGTAAGCGAATAAGGACAAGTTTCTGTCGACAGATGCCCTGCAAAATGTTGCCCATTTTCCTAACTGATGTATAGCATTTTATACATTTTATTAATCAAAGCTATTCAGATAATTATGGACCTAAGGAAATACAAATGCAAAATAGTGTCTGATGATCTGCTGAGACGGAGCAGAAACCCTGTGAATAACAAGTGGGTCTCCTGCTATTTTGTATCCTGGTTGCATTATGTTTATGATGTCTGGTATTACATTCATCATGTTGATTGGTTACACAAGTATGCAGGTGCTTTGTAATTATGAACGTATGTCTTGAGGTTTAAGTGTAAAACTACGACCAAGAGAATAAAATGACAAACATATGTTCTCCAGCAAAGTTGTCCCGCCCTGCACTTCTGACTGTAAGAGGATTCCCGATATGTTAAATGGTGTAAGGGTCTCTGGTGCTGTGAGGCAACAGCTCTACCACTGTGCCTCGCAGGACCAGAGACCCTGGTTCGATGCTGACCTTGGGTGCTGTCTGTGTGGACTTTGCATGTTCTCCCTGGGACCTTGTGGGTTTCCTCTGGGTGCTTCGGTTTCATCCCACATCTCAAAGATGTGCAGGTTTGTAGTTTAATTGGCCTCTGTAAATTGCCCCTTGTGCGTAAGGAGTGGATGTGAAAGTAAACATAGAAACATAGAAAATAGGTGCAGGAGTAGGCCATTCGGCCCTTTGAGCCTGCACCGTCATTCAATGTGATCATGGCTGATCATCCAACTCAGTATCTTGTACCTGCCTTCTCTCCATAGCCCCTGATCCCTTTAGCCACAAGGGCCACATCTAACTCCCTCCCTATACTTATATAGCCAATGAACTGGCCTCAACTACCTTCTGTGGCAGAGAATTCCAGAGGATAGAAACATAGAAACATAGAAATTAGGTGCAGGAGTAGGCTATTCGGCCCTTCGAGCCTGCACCGCCATTCAATATGATCATGGCTGATCATCCAACTCAGTATCCCGTACCTGCCTTCTCTCCATACCCCTCTGATCCCCTTGGCCACAAGGGCCACATCTAACTCCCTCTTAAATATAGCCAATGAACTGGCCTCAACTACCCTCTGTGGCAGAGAGTTCCCAGAGATTCACCACTCTCTGTGTGAAAAAAAGTTCTTCTCATCTCGGTTTTAAAGGATTTCCCCCTTATCCTAAGCTGTGACCCCTTGTCCTGGACTTCTAGTTTGACCTAGAACTACTGTGAACGGTCAGTGTGGACTCAGTGGGCAGAAAAGCTGTTTCCATGCCGTACCTTTCAATCAATTCAATCAATAATGTGCAGCAGAAAACATTTAATAACAGTGTTTAAGAAGGAACTGCAGATGCTGGAAAATCGAAGGTACACAAAAATGCTGGAGAAACTCAGCGGGTGCAGCAGCATCTATTTAGCGAAGGAAGGGTTTGAAGAAGGGTTTCAGCCCGAAACGTTACCGTTTTCCTTCGCTCCATAGATGCTGCTGCACCCCCTGAGTTTCTCCAGCTTTTTTGTGTACATTTAATAACAGTGTTTGGACTGATTCATTTGTCGGAAATCTGATGCAAACTTCAACCACTGCAATTTTGAAAAGGGTTTAAACACAAATCCAAAAAAAATGAAAGGTTTATATTACCAGAAGTCCAAGCCTGTATCAACACATCGAATTTTGCTCTTCTTTTGTATAATTGCAATAGTTTTATATGAAGTGCCCATCTTCAGAAACAGTGCATCCTGAATTTGTTGGACCTTTGCGATACCTCCCACGTCAACCCTTGATCTTACAGCTGTCGTGTAGACAAGGCAGGATTTTACTCCCCAAAACTCTGCATGCTGAACTCTTGCCTGACAATTCTCACTCAACCCATGAGATATGAGGCCATTCAAAACATTTCAGTCCATACATTAACTCTTGATAATTTCATCACCTTTTGCAGCTGTGGTTTACCCGATAAGACCGTAAGCTCTGGAATTCCTTGCCTTAAATTTCTCCACTACTTTTTTTTCTAATCCTCCTGAAATCTTAGTTCTTTGACCAGTCATTCATTTGTGTCAAAAAAGACAGAAAGTACCTAAGTAACTCAGCAGGTCAGGTGACATAGAAACATAGAAACATAGAAATTAGGTGCAGGAGTAGGCCATTCGGCCCTTCGAGCCTGCACCGCCATTCAATATGATCATGGCTGATCATCCAACTCAGTATCCCGTACCTGCCTTCTCTCCATACCCTCTGATCCCCTTAGCCAGAAGGGCCACATCTAATTCCCTCATAAATATAGCCAATGAACTGGCCTCAACTACCCTCGGTGACAGAGAGTTCCAGAGATTCACCACTCTCTGTGTGAAAAAAGTTCTTCTCATCTCGGTTTTAAAGGATTTCCCCCTTATCCTTAAGCTGTGAATCCCTTGTCCTGGACTTCCCCAACATCGGGAACAATCTTCCTGCATCTAGCCTGTCCAACCCCTTAAGAATTTTGTAAGTTTCTATAAGATCCCCTCTCAATCTCCTAAATTCTAGAGAGTATAAAACAAGTCTATCCAGTCTTTCTTCATAAGGCAGTCCTGACATCCCAGGAATCAGTCTGGTGAACCTTCTCTGCACTCCCTCTATGGCAATAATGTCCTTCCTGGAGAACGTCTCTGGAGAACATGGATAGGTGACATCTCCCATGGGATTCTCTCCAGACTAACCTATTCTGTTTGAGCAGGAAGGAACTGCAGATGCTGGTTTAAATCGAAGATTGACACAAAATGCTGGAGTAACTCAGCGGGACAGGCCTGGAGAGAAGGAATGGGTGGCGCTTCAGGTCGGTCTGAAGAAGGGTCTCAACCCGAAACGTCGCCCATTCCTACTCTCCAGAGATGCTGCCTGTCCCGCTGAGTTACTCCAACATTTTGTGTCTAACCTGATCTGTTAGTTTTGGTTAGTTTAGTTTAGAGATACAGTGTGGAAACAGCTAGCTTGTCTACCTTGATATTTACTTATATGGTGTAGTATCAAATTTTCATTGATAAAGCTCTGAAGCACCTTGAGAGGCATCACAATGTTAAAGGAAGTAATTATAGGTGTCAGTATTAAGTGCATTAAGGTATAGTAACTTCATGCGTTTTAAAAATCTGAGCTGAAGTGTTCTAAAATAACTAAACTAATCGCTGTTTTAAAAAGAAATGGTGCCTTTCCTGCGATTACTAAATAAAATAAAACATTCTATCCAGTCAGCCATTAAGTGACAGGCTCTCCTTCATCATTCAGAGACGTAGATTTTTCTTTGGACATCAAGTGCTGAAATAACTCAGCGGGTCAGGCAGCATCTCTGGAGAAAAGGGATGAGTGACATGTCAGGTATGGGCCCTTCAAAACAGCACCCAAAAAAAGTTCTTCTCATCTCGGTTTTAAAGGATTTCCCCCTTATCCTTAAGCTGTGACCCCTTGTCCTGGACTTCCCTAACATCGGGAACATTCTTCCTGCATCTAGCCTGTCCAACCCCTTAAGAATTTTGTAAGTTTCTATAAGATCCCCTCTCAATCTCCTAAATTCTAGAGAGTATAAACCAAGTCTATCCAGTCTTTCTTCATATGAAGGGTACTCAGTAAAGATATTCCTTCTAGGTTTCTAATCCTTGTTACTCACATTTGGATAAATCCTTTGTTCAAAGTAGCAACTAAGGTTCACTAAATCGACATTTGAGTTTGTCTGTAGCAGAATATTATCAGAATAACTATGCAGTGGAAAATTCAGAATGATCTCCAACTAAAACTTCCCACTGCCTTCCAATTTTTGACCATTACCATCCTAAATGTTTTAGTGAGGAAGAAGGAAGATCATTGGAAAGAACTGACATAGAAGATGCCACTGGTAAATCAATAGATAAATTACAGGGAGCAGGAACAAAATGTGAAAAAGTGTATTTAAGAAGTGTTGGGAAGTCTGTTGGCTTGTAATGAATGTGAAACAGAGGTGGAAAAGTCAAGGTAGTTAAGGGAGGAATGTACCATGCAACGATGAGAAAAAGGTGGGAATTGGCAGGAAAGTTGATAACATTCTCGAGATTAGGGCAAGTTAAAAAGTTACACCTGGAGTATTGCGTACAGTTTTGGTCTCCTAATCTGAGGAAAGACATTCTTGCCATAGAGGGAGTACAGAGAAGGTTCACCAGACTGATTCCTGTGATGTCAGGACTTTCATATGAAGAAAGATTGGATAGACTCGGCTTGTATTCGCTAGAATTTAGAAGATTGAGGGGGGATCTTATAGAAACTTACAAAATTCTTAAGGGGTTTGACAGGCTAGATGCATTCCCGATTGTTCCCGATGTTGGGGAAGTCCAGAACAATGGGTAACAGTTTAAGGATAAGGGGGAAATCTTTTAGGACCGAGATGAGAAAAACATTTTTCACACAGAGAGTGGTGAATCTGTGGAATTCTCTGCCGCAGAGGGTAGTTGAGGCCACAGTTCATTGGCTATATTTAAGAGGGAGTTAGATATGGCCCTTGTGGCTAAGGGGATCAGGTGGTATGGAGAGAAGGCAGGTACAGGATACTGAGTTGGATGATCATCCATGATCATATTGAATGGCGGTGCAGGCTCGAAGGGCCGAATGGCCTACTCCTGCACCTATTTCCTATGTTTATTTTTTTCATTACTTGACTTGATAAAGGCAAATGGTCCCTATGCTGTCTAATAGTGACCTTGTGCAAGTCTCCCAGATGTTTACCCTCTGTGGCAATCTACATTTTTGCAATCCAATTTCTGCAATCTGCTTAAACCCTGATGTCTCATTGACTTTGGCAGTCCAACATCTGAATATCCTACATACAGCGATGAAAACCAGACTAATATTTCTGAAAGAAGCAACACTTCCTTTCTGTCACCAAAAGCTGCAATGATTCCTTGTGTGGATGAATGATAATGTCAGTTGTCCATTAAAGCACCAACCATTCAGTCCTGAATTTAATGTACCTAACAATAATAACCAGAACAAAAATCCTTGCAAATGTTGGCACAGTTGTTACTGAATAATTATTAGAACATTGTATGTGATTGTTCAAACCATTGGCCAAAACCAATTAAAAGTCAAACAATAAATTATATTTACACAAGATCTTTTGCAAACTCAATACCAACAAGTGTGCTTTTGAAGTGCAGCATTTTGTGGTAGTTCCAGCTAACAATTTAGATGTAAAGGATCACAAAAAAAGAATAATCATCATTTGTTAAGCAGTTTTTATACTGCCAGTAACACACTGGGGAAAAACATTATTTTTTCTGAAACTATTGTTCAGTTTCGTTTAGTTTAATTTGTTTAGTTTATTTTAGTTTACTGTCACATGCACCCAGGTACAGTGAAAAGTCTTTACTGCTCTGGGATCTTCACTGGCACCTAAAGAATAAGTTACCTTTGATCCAAAAGATAGCATGTCCAGGTATGGAACATCCCTCAGTTAGTTTGCAAGTTCTTTATGACTTTGAACTCCACTTCAGACAACAATGCAAGCACAGTGTTTTCAGAAGGGCAACCCCCATATAAATAGTATAATAGAAACTTAATGGATTGATTCTATTTACCTTTTCTGAACAATCTTGTTATATTGAGATCTAGAATTTAGGGGATTGAGAGGGGATCTTATAGAAACTTACAAAATTCTTAAGGGGTTGGACAGGCTAGATGCAGGAAGATTGCTCCCGATGTTGGGGAAGTCCAGGACAAGGGGTCACAGCTTAAGGATAAGGGGGAAATCCTTTAAAAACTGATATGAGAAGAACCTTTTTCACACAGAGAGTGGTGAATCTCTGGAACTCTCTGGCTCATTGGCTATATTTAAGAGGGAGTTAGATGTGGCCCTTGTGGCTAAGGGGATCAGAGGGTATGGAGAGAAGGCAGGTACGGGAGGGATACTGAGTTGGATGATCAGCCGTGATCATATTGAATGGCGGTGCAGGCTCGAAGGGCCGAATGGCCTACTCCTGCACCTAATTTCTATGTTTCTATATGTCAACCACAGATGAGGAATGAACAATTTCTAGGAATCTAGGAATCTAGTAATTTTATTGTCATTCAGACCTTTCGGTCTGAACGAAATTTCGTTGCCTTGCAGTCTTACATATAATAAAAAATAGCAAAACACACAATAAACACAAATTTAACATCCACACTGTGAAGGCAAAAAGTCTTAAGTCTTTGTCTCTTCCCTCCTTGTTCTCCCTCTGCGCTGAGGCGATCCAGGGCCCACCGGGTGATGGTAAGTAAGTCCCGCGGCTCAATCTCCGCGGCCCGGGGTGGTCGAAGCTGCCGCCCTCCAATCCAGCGGACGAAGCTGTTGCCGTGGGAGCTCCAGAAAAACAGGTCACCAACCTGTGACCTGCGAGCTCCCGACGATGGCGTTTCATAGTAAAGGTTTCACAATTTCCTTAGATCTTTGATATTATCCTTTCACCTATGGACGAGCTTCAATTGGCGTATGAAATTATACGCACTCTCTCTCAGGCACACGCGTAGAGTGGGTTGGAAGCAAAAGCCAAGAACAACTGCAATAAATGTTTGGTAGGGTTGCATTAATACTTGGCCAGACTTCTTTCTTTGTGCAGTACTTATATAAATTCTAATAGCCTTGAACCATAAATGTACAGGTCTCCCAGGTCCATGGTAACATTCTTGTACCAATTCCAATTGACGACATCACATTTTGAAGTTTGTTATTTTCCAGAGTGTTGTATTTTGAATTGTTACCGTTTGCCGAGCGGTAAGTCACAAGTTAATTAGTTATGCAAACTTGTGTCAACATCATTAATTAAAACCATTTGAACTTTTGCACTTCTGCATCAGAGCACGGAAAAATTCATTTTAGCAAAGGGATAGGGTATTTAAATCATGTGATCTACCAGTGCCATGTGTTGTAGTACATAACCAGTGTGGTTGCTCTGTCGGATAAAGGTAAGAGGGTTTCCTGGAGAAATTAATGTAAAAAGCAGTACGGAGAATTCAAAAAAGAGATGTAAGCCATCTAAGGGAAATCATACAATTTAAGAGCTAATTTTGAAAGTGAAAACATTTAGATCCAAAATTACTGAAAACAATGGCGCCTTAAACAATTCCTTTTCTCCAGAGACGCTGTTTGACCCGGTGAGTTACTCCTGCAATTTGTGCCTTAACTTGCAATCACCAAATTCCTTTTTATGATATCACAGAATCACTAATTGCTTATAGCATTCAAGGAGGTTATTCTTCCTGTTAAATCAGTATTGTGAGAGCAAGGCAGCTGATCTCAGTCCTCCATCCACTTTTCACAGCCTTCATCCAGACAATTACCCAGCTCCCTTTTGAATGGTAGACACAAAATGCTGGAGTAACTCAGCGGGACAGACTGCATCTCTGGAGAGAAGGAATGGGTGACGTTTCAGGTGGAGAACCTTCTTCAGGTTGATGTCAGGGGAGTGGGCGGGACAGATACATTAAGTCGTATTAAAGCATATGAAGAAAGAGCTAGTGTATGAAATCGGCAAGCATTTTTCACAGCTAGCATCAGACCCTTCATTGTAAGAATGCCAACATCTTTTGGGGATGTTACTGCCATATGTCACATGAAAAACAGCCTATTAGTTTGTGACAGCTTGGTAAGGATAAGTGCAGAAATGTTTATGATACAACGTTGTAATATTTCACTCGTCATGTCAAAATAAATAACCATGAAGTTCAAAATGGTTACATCGTTCGACTTTTGATATTATCAAATAAGAACAGCATGAACTCAGTTCTGCTCTTATAACAAAAGATTTGCACCTCGATGACAGGATATTCTGGAAAACATTGCGCAGGAGAGAAATAGGATACCACCTGAATATGAGTGCTATAGTCACAATACCTTATTAACCTGCACTGCCCGATCTGGCTCAGCTTGCAAATAAAATTCATGTTCTCACTTCCTTATGATTTAGCATTCACTTGCTGCATTCATGCTGTTTATTGCATTTGTTAAATTTCACGAGAAGCTACAGTATAACCAGATGCAGCGAATGTTTGTAGTGAACTAAATCTTCGCGCGCCAACGGCCTGTCGCGGAACTGACGGCCAAAGTGGGACAGGCCCAAGACCCTGGCACGACGCAACGTCTCACCTTCAACAGCAGCAGAAGCAGGCAAACCATCGCCGAACTCGGCCTGGGGCTCACGGCCGTTGCGGTCCGGATCCGCCCCCACTTCTACTCCCAGAGCGGGGCCAAGAAAATTGAAGATAGACACAAAATGCAGGAGTAACTCAGCGGGACTGGCAGCATCTCTGGAGAGAAGGAATGGGTGACGTTTCAGGTCAAGACCCTTCTTTCAGACTGAAGAAGTCTCAACACAAAACATCACCCATTGCTTCTCTCCAGAGATGCTGCCGGTCCCGCTGAGTTACTCAAGCTTTGTGTCCATCTTCTAATGACGTCACACGCTCCAGACGGCTGTGCATACGCATGAAATCGCGCGCGACCTTCGTGGGACCATCGCGTCTCAACGCGACCGCGTTGTCGCGTAATTAGCGTGCCAAGGACACGTAAGTGGGACAGGCCCTTAAGCCATATCCGAGGAGGGCGGACACCATGCTGTCTAGGTAGAATAGGTGCATGGCACCATGCAGACTATCCACACCGATTTAACTAACCAAGTGAGAGGAGATAAAAAATGCTGGAGAAACTCAGCGGGTGAGGCCGCATCTATGGGGAAAAGGACTCGGCGACCTTTCGGGTCGAGACCCTTCTTCAGACTGAAGATGGGTCTCGACCCGAAACGTCGCCTACTCCATTTCTCCATAGATGCTGCTTCACCCGTTGAGTTTCTCCAGCATGTTTTGTGTACTTTCGATTTTTTCAACATCTGAACTTTCTTCGTAACCAAGTGAAAGGGATCACCACGAGATACAAAAGGAGAAGCAGAAAGTTTAACAGCTTCACAAGTCAACACATTTCATTTCACAGAACACCCCATCACTAACAATTGCCATCATCTAATACCCTACAGCAGACTCAAAGACTTACCACTATTTCAATATACATACCTGCACCTCACAATTAAATGCATTAACAATTCAACCATGGGAGGCTCACTGTCCAAACACAATCCAGCAACATGTGTACGAAGGAACTGTAGATGCTGGTTTAAATCAAAGATAGACACAAAATGCTGGAGTACCTCGATGCTGCTTGACAGGCAGCATCCCAGGAGAGACGGAATGGGTGATATTTTGGGTCGAGACCCATCTTCAGACAGGTGTCAGGGGAGTGGGTGGTGCGGGACGACAGATGGCGCAATGGGCTAGATGTTCGGCTGGCGACCTGAAGGTAGCCGGTTCGAATCCCGCTTGGAGTGCATACTGTCGTTGTGTCCTTGGGGCAAGACACTTCACCCACCTTTGCCTGTGTGTAAATGTAATGTAATTATGTGAAGCACTTTGGGGTCAATGCAAGTTGACTAAAAATGTGCTATATAAATAAGATTATTATTATTATTATTATTAGATAAGGAAGTGTATAGATAAGGATGTGTAAGGTGTGAAAACAGGTCAAAGGGAATGGAGATCAAGGAAAATGCAGAATAGATCATTGCTGGTTGGGAGGAGGTAACAACAAAGCAGATAAAATGTAGCGGAGACAGTAAGGCTGGTTGGAGAAGTGGAGAAAGGGTGGGGATAGAAAAAGAGAGAAAGTAAGGAATACTTGAAGTTAGTGTTCAATGTTCATATAGCTGGGGTGTAAACTGCCCAAGTGAAATATTAGGAGCTGTTCCCCCAATTTGCACTGGGCCTCACTCTGACAATGGAGGAGGCCCAGGACAGAAAGGCCAGTGTGGGAATGGGAGGGGGAGTTAGTGTTCAGCAACCTGGAGGTCAGGTAGGGTTAGGCAGACTGAGCGGAGGTGTTCAGCGAAATGATCACCGAGCCTGTGCTTGGTCTCGCCGATATACAGGAGTCCACACCTGGATCAGCGGATACCGTAGACGAGGTTGGAGGAGGTGCAAGTGAACCTCTGCCTCACCTGGAAAGACTATGGGGGTCCTTGGATGGAGTGGAGGGGGGAGGGAAAGGGACAGGTGTTGCATCTTCTGCGGTTGCAGGGGAAAGTACCTGGGGAGGGGGTGGTTTGCGTGGGAAGGGACAAGTTGACCAGGGAGTTGCGGAGGGAACAGTCTCTGCGGAAAATGTCAGAGGAGTATGTGCTGTATACGATGGCTAATTGCATGGAAGGTGAAGTCAAGTGGGACTCTGTCCTTGTTACAAATGGGGGGGGGGGGGGGGGGGGGGGCAAAGAGCAGAACTGTGGGATATTGAGGAGACCCTCGTGAGAGCCTCATCTATAATGGAAGAGGGGAAGCCCCGTTCCCTACAGAATGAGGACATTCCGCTGACCTGGTATGGAACACCTCATCTCGAGCGCAGATGCGTCATAGCAGAGGAATTAGGAGTAGGGGATAGGGTCTTTACAGGGAGCAGGGTGGGGTGGAGACTAGATATCTATGGGAGTCAGTGGATTTATAATAGATGTCAGTTGATGGATTGGCTCCTGTGATGGAGATGGCGAGCATCTAGCAACATACTTTCTCTGCTCGCTGTAGCATGCGTTGGACAAAACACTCATCAGAAACCCAGACTGAAGATTCAAGAGATTTCAAGATTCAAGATTCAAGAGAGTTTATTGTCATGTGGCCCTGATAGGACAATGAAATTCTTGCTTTGCTTCAGCACAACAGAATACAGTAGGCATTGACTACAGAACAGATCAGTGTGTCCATATACCATAATATAAATATATACACACATGAATAAATATCAAAGTGCAAATAACAGATAATGGGCTATTAATGTTCAGAGTTTTGTCCGAGCCAAGTTTAATAGCCTGATGGCCGTGGGGAAGTAGCTATTTACCAGAAGTACCAGGACAAGGGGTCACATCCAGGACAAGGGGTCACAGCTTAAGGATAAGGGGGAAATCCTTTAAAACCGAGATGAGAAGAACTTTTTTCACACAGAGAGTGGTGAATCTCTGGAACTCTCTGCCACAGAGGGTAGTCGAGGCCAGTTCATTGTCTATATTTAAGAGGGAGTTAGATGTGGCCCTTGTGGCTAAGGGGATCAGAGGGTATGGAGAGAAGGCAGGTACGGGAGGGATACTGAGTTGGATGATCAGCCATGATCATATTGAATGGTGGTGCAGGCTCGAAGGGCCGAATGGCCTACTCCTGCACCTAATTTCTATGTTTCTATGTTTCTATGTTCCAATGAGTGGGGCCACAAGGATATCAACATTGCTTAATAGCATTCCTTGATAACTTGCTGAGTCCCAGCGTCTGAATTGGTGGCAGAAGATGCTACATTTGTTGATTTGTGGAGTATTTATTTGGCTCTCATTGTTCAGCAGCCTGGTCCATGTAGTTGGGTGTCTTGGCCGTCTACAAGAAAAAAAGGCTCCTGTGGAGCCTAATGGTGTGAGGAGTTGGTCACCAAGAGCAATGTGCCTATTCTGTCTACACTTGTAAGTTGGAATGGAAGGAGAGCTATTGAGATGCATGACCACACCAATATTGTACATGAAACGTGCGGTGATATCAGGTCTGCCACTGCTCCTGTAATAGACAGCACAATCTTCTCCATGTTGTTGAGCTAGTGCACGTGATATTTACTGGCACCAGGTTCAGGAATAGAAACATAGAAAATCGGTGCAGGAGTAGGCCATTCGGCCCTTCGAGCCTGCACCGCCATTCAATATGATCATGGCTGATCATCCAACTCAGTATCCCGTACCTGCCTTCTCTCCATACCCCCTGATCCCCTTAGCCACAAGGGCCACATCTAACTCCCTCTTAAATATAGCCAATGAACTGGCCTCAACTACCCTCTGTGGCAGAGAGTTCCAGAGATTCACCACTCTCTGTGTGAAAAAAAGTTCTTCTCATCTCGGTTTTAAAGGATTTGCCCCTTATCCTTAAGCTGTGACCCCTTGTCCTGGATGTGACCCCTTGTCCTGGATGTGACCCCTTGTCCTGGAATATGACCAGTCCAACACACTTGGCATGCGATGAAAACCATCCATCTTTGCAGTGATGAAAATCCATTCCTATCTTGTTACTCAATGGAGGGCATCTATTGCTGTCCGAATGCAGCAGGCAGGATAACTGACAAATGTCTTCCGTGGCTTTCTGCAACGACCCTGAAGCAAAGAAAAGCCCTTTGTTATGTGAGCTCTTCATGCAAATGTGCCCTTGTGCCTACAGCCCCATCTGTGGCAGATGCACATCCTAGTGATCAACTGGGAGAGTCAAATGGCGTCAAGTTGGGAAAACGGGATCTGGGGGTCCTTGTACATCAGTCTATGAAAGTAAGCATGCAGGTACAGCAGGCAGAGAAGAAAAGAAAATGGCATGTTTCCCTAGTTGAGGCCAGTTCATTGGCTATATTTAAGAGGGATTTAGATGTGGCCCTTGTGGCTAAAGGGATCATGGGGTATGGAGAGAAGGCAGGTACGGGATACTGAGTTGGATGATCAGCCATGATCATATTGAATGGCGGTGCGGGCTCGAAGGGCCGAATGGTCTACTTCTATGTTTCCATGTTTATAACAAGAGGAATCGAATATAGGAGCAAAGAGGTCCTTCTGCAGTTGTACAGAGCCCTAGTGAGACCACACCTGGAGTATTGTGTGCAGTTTTGGTCCCCTAATTTGAGGAAGGACATTCTTGCTATTGAGGGAGTGCAGCGTAGGTTTACAAGGTTAATTCCCGGGATGGCGGGACTGTCATATGCTGAGAGAATGGAGCAGCTGGGCTTGTACACTCTGGAGTTTAGAAGGATGAGAGGGCATCTCATTGAAACATATAAGATTGTTGAGGGCTTGGACACGCTAGAGGCAGGAAACATGTTCCCGATGTTGGGGGAGTCCAGAACCAGGGGCCACAGTTTAAGAATAAGGAGTAAGCCATTTAGAACGGAGATGAGGAAACACTGTTTCTCACAGAGAGTGGTGAGTCTGTGGAATTCTCTGCCTCAGAATGCGGTGGAGGCAGGTTCTCTGGAGGCTTTCAAGAGAGAGCTTTATAGGGTTGTTAAAAATAGCGGAATCACGGGATATGGGGAGAAGGCAGGAACGGGGTACTGATTGGGGATGATCAGCCATGATCACATTGAATGACGGTGCTGGCTCAAAGGGCCAAATGGCCTACTCCTGCACCTATTGTCTATTGTCTATTGTCTATTGAAAGTCTAGGATCAGATGGCCACAGCCTCAGAATAAAACGATGTACCTTTAGAAAGGAGATGAGGAATTTCTTTAGCAAGAGGGTGATGAACCTGTGGAATTCTTTGCCACATAAAGCTGTGGCGAGGTCCAGTCAATGGTAACTTTTAAGGCAGAGATTGACAGATTATTTTCAGGAGAATAGCTATTTCTTTCTTTCCTCATATCCATGTAAAATGCTTCAAGATTTACATCTATTACTGATTGAGGACAAGATGAAATATTTCAAGATGAAATAGTTCATGAGATTAACCATGAGTGGCTCAGTTTTCTATTGTTGAGATTATGCTTTGTCTTTCTGTTCAGCAGTCTTCATCTGATATACATTTTCCCCGTCAAGTCAAGTCACGCTTATTCGTCACATGCACATACGAGATGTGCAGTGAAATGAAAAGTGGCAATGCTCGCGGACTTTTGTGCAAATGACAAACAACAAAACAACCAAACAAATTATAAACACAATCATAACACACATATTCTTTTACATAATAATAAATAATGGAAGGAAAAAACGTTCAGTAGAGTTAGTCCCTGGTGAGATAGGCGTTTACAGTCCGAATTGCCTCTGGGAAGAAACTCCTTCTCAACCTCTCCGTTCTCACAGCATGGCAACGGAGGCGTTTGCCTGACCGTAGCAGCTGGAAAAGTCCATTGCTGGGGTGGAAGGAATCTCTCATGATCTTGTTTGCTCTGGAGTTGCACCTCCTGATGTATAGTTCCTGCAGGGGGGCGAGTGAAGTTCCCATAGTGCGTTCGGCCGAACGCACTACTCTCTGCAGAGCCTTCTTGTCCTGGGCAGAGCAATTCCCAAACCAGATTGTAATATTTCCGGACAAGATGCTTTCCACAGCCGCTGAGTAGGCCTTCTCATGCGTGTACAGGTAGTACAATAGGGGGCTGAGGACGCAACCCTGGGGCCACCCTGCGCTCAGGGTGAGGGGCTTCCATGTATTCCCGTTACACTTGTGTTAATGTGGCAACTTCATGCCTGGGTGAAGTGTGTAGGGAATGAGGAGCAGCAATTTCGCGAACAGCAAATAATTAGTTCAGAGCACGTTATTACTTGCAAACCAGCCATCATTATGCTCTATTTAAACTCAGCAAAACACTCTCTTTTTGCCACTCATTGGTGGCTATTAGATTTTAAAAGCTGCACTGTTAAATACCAACAAGCCTTCAAATCTTTCTTTTGTTTTACTTCCATGACTGTCTCATCACATCTCACCAGCTTTGAAAGCCTTGCCTGCCCTCCCTGTTTGCCCACTCACCAATAATGTCACTCTCTGTCGGTTAACACGCTGACTTAATTATTGATTGTATATGATATATTTACGAGTTCTGAGTAAACATTTACAAAGTATTAAAAATCTCTTCCCCAGCAACCTAAACAAATACTTGGATGTCAGTATCTTAGACCAGGAGACACGTTTAAGGTGCTTATAAATGTACAAACTATTTGTTCTATGCTGTTATAATGTATCTTCATCAAAGCCCATCATTTGGATTGCTGTTTAGCAATTCACTAATGGTTGCATTCATTTGGGGAGTGTATTTTAAACTGGATTCCACTGAAACAATTTTCACTTCACCAAATCATAAATATTTATCTATATTTCTTTAATTTGTTGCAGCTGTGGCATTCAGGGAAAATTAGTCGTTCTGGGAAGTGCCCAACAGTTCTGAATCATCCAGTTGTTGGCGAAAGGAAATGCAGCGAAGATCGTGTCACAGTTTGTTACTGACTGAAATACAAGGGGATAATATTGCACAGGAATCAGGCAAAATTAGAAAAAATACAAATTTGCAAATAGTTGGGCACAGTTAATTTGGTTTAATTAAAAGGAAATGATTGTTCCAGGGAGGAAGGCAAGCTGTGACGTAAAAAGGCTGGGCAAGTTAGGCTTGTAACTGCTGGAGCCGAGAAGAGTGAGAGGGAACTGCACATGCTGGAAGATCGAAGGTACACAAAATTGCTGGAGAAACTCAGTGGGTGCAGCAGCATCTATGGAGCAAAGGAAATAGGCAATGTTTCGGGCAGAAACCCTCCTTCAGACTGATGGGGGGTGGGAGGGGTGAAGGAAGGAAAAAGGGGAGGAGGAGGAGCCCGAGGGCGGGGGGATGGGAGGAGACAACTCGAGGGTTAAGGAAGGGGAGGAGACAGCAAGGGCTAGCAAAATTGGGAGAATTCAACATTCATGCCATCAGGATGCAAGCAGCCCAGGCGGAATATGAGGTGCTGTTCCTCCAATTTCCGGTGTTGCTCACTCTGGCAATGGAGGAGACCCAGGACAGAGAGGTCGGATTGGGAATGGGAGGGGGAGTTGAAGTGCTGAGCCACCGGGAGGTCAGGTTGGTTATTGCGGACTGAGCGGAGGTGTTCGGCGAAACGATCGCCCAACCTCCACTTAGTCTCCTCTCTGTGTAAGAGTGAGAGGGGACTTGATCAAAATGCCTAATCTCCTGAGGAATTTAGACAGGATGACATGGAGAGTATATTTTTCATTTCACTCTGCATTTCATTCTCCTGTTCCACTGTGTCCGTTGAGGAGCTGTAGGATGATCATGCGTAAATAAATTCTCAAATGACGAATGTGAACCGTGTAGCGGTGCCTGCTGGCGCACGCAGAGATTGAACCCGGCGTTTGGAAGCCGCGGTCACGTGACTCGGGAGGGGTTGCTTGTTTTTGCGCGTTTTTTCACTAGCGAGCGTTAGTTCAGCGCTGACCACCGTTGTGGGCAGACGTGTCTGGAGAACCTGTATACTGGATATCGAACTTTTGAATAAAGATCTGTTGAAAACTCCAGTAGTCGTTTTTCAGACCACTAAAACACCATGAATTTTAAGACAGGTGAATCCTGGTATTTCAGATGTCTTCTCTATTCACACATCTTCTGGGTGTGACTTTTGGTACTAAATTACTTTTAACTCCCTCTATCAGCCACCTCCAATACTACTTGCCATTCAATTATTCCTGGTGTCAGCCCTATCACAGACCTTCACCTCTCTCTACCTCTCTCCACCCTACCAACACCATTTTCTGACAGCATAGAAACATAGAAATTAGGTGCAGGAGTAGGCCATTCGGCCCTTCGAGCCTGCACCGCCATTCAATATGATCATGGCTGATCATCCAACTCAGTATCCCGTACCTGCCTTCTCTCCATACCCCCTGATCCCCTTAGCCAGAAGGGCCACATCTAACTCCCTCTTAAATATAGCCAATGAACTGGCCTCAACTACCCTCTGTGGCAGAGAGTTCCAGAGATTCACCACTCTCTGTGTGAAAAAAGTCCTTCTCATCTCAGTTTTAAAGGATTCCCCCCTTATCCTTAAGCTGTGACCCCTTGTCCTGGACTTCCCCAACATCAGGAACAATCTTCCTGCATCTAGCCTGTCCAACCCCTTAAGAATTTTGTAAGTTTCTATAAGATCCCCTCTCAATCTCCTAAATTCTAGAGAGTATAAACCAAGTCTATCCAGTCTTTCTTCATAAGACAGTCCTGACATCCCAAGAATCAGTCTGGTGAACCTTCTCTGCACTCCCTCTATGGCAATAATGTCCTTCCTCTGATTTGGAGACCAAAACTGTACGCAATACCCCAGGTGTGGTCTCACCAAGACCCTGTACAACTGCAGTAGAACCTCCCTGCTCCTATACTCAAATCCTTTTGCAATGAAAGCTAACATACCATTCGCTTTCTTTACTGCCTGCTGCACCTGCATGCCTACCTTCAATGACTGGTGTACCATGACACCCAGGCCTCGCTGCATCACCCCCTTTCCCAATCGGCCACCATTTAGATAATAGTCTGCTTTCCCGTTTTTGCCACCAAAATGGATAACCTCACATTTATCCACATTATACTGCATCTGCCAAACATTTGCCCACTCACCCAGCCTATCCAAGTCACCTTGCAGTCTCCTAGCATCCTCCTCACAGCTAACACTGCCCCCCAGCTTAGTGTCATCCGCAAACTTGGAGATATTGCCTTCAATTCCCTCATCCAGATCATTAATATTCAGCATAAAACCTGCTTAATTTCCAACTTCTCTATGTTCTGCTGAAAGGCCAATGACCTGAAACATTAACTCCGTTCCTCTCTCCACAGATGTTGCCTGCTTTGCTGGCTCTTTCCAGATTTTGCTTAATGTTATGTTAGTAATTAATGCAGAATTGAAAGTAGTCAGAGCGTCTGCAAGACATTCCATTGTGATAAAACTTCCAACACACAAGTACAGGTGAGACAGTAATCTCATCGTGTTTCACTATTGCCCTTTGCTTGTAGAGAGTGGTTGAAGATGTGTGCTTGGTTGTAGGAGCAGGGGTGAGTGATGTATCCGGCGTATAGTAGCGGCCTAATTCACCGTTTGATTTGCACATGTGGCCATGGCTGGTGTGGAAGTGAGTCATGCTGCCAGTATTAGTTCAGGATGCACCTACACATCCTGTACCAATCAGTGAATATATCACACACGACTGAAAATGTCACACCTGGAGTTAATCAAAAAAATATCAGTTGCAGCTACCTCCAACACAAGAAAGGAGAAAGACAAACAGGTGAAAACACAATCAAATTTCAGAGCGAGGTGAGACCAACTCTAGATTCACACAAAGCACCAAATCCAGAATGATGAAGAGGCTTTAGAGACAGTGCAGAAGCGTTTCACCATGATCTTGCCCAGATTGAAGGGTATTAGATATAACTTGGACAAACTAGGAATGTTTTCTCTGGAGGTGCCTCTAGTTCTCTCTCTAGTTACCCTCTTCCCCTTAATGTAGATAAATTCCTTTTGGATTTTCCTTAATATTATCTGCTATTTTGTCAACAAAATAGAGAGAGTACAGAGGAGATTTACTAGAATGTTGCCTGGGTTTCAACAACTAAGTTACAGAGATAGGTTGAATAAGTTAGGTCTTTATTCTCTGGAGTGCAGAAGGTTAAGGGGGGACTTGATAGAGGTCTTTAAAATGATGAGAGGGATAGACAGAGTTGATGTGGACAAGCTTTTCCCTTTGAGAATAGAGAAGATTCAAACAAGAGGACATGACTTCAGAATTAAGGGACAGAAGTTTAGGGGTAATATGAGGGGGAACTTCTTTACTCAGAGAGTGGTAGCGGTGTGGAATGAGCTTCCAGTGGAAGTGGTGGAGGCAGGTTCATTGGTATCATTTAAAAATAAATTGGATAGGATTATGGATGAGAAGGGAATGGAGGGTTATGGTATGAGTGCAGGCAGGTGGGTCTAAGGGGAAAAAAAATTTGTTCGGCACGGACTTGTAGGGCCGAGATGGCCTGTTTCCGTGCTGTAATTGTTATATGGTTATATGGTTATATGGTTATAGTGCTCTCGCTTGTTCTCTTTTTGCCCTCCTGTTCTGCTGCTTAAGTATGCGCCTCTGTTACCAGGGATACACTTGATCCCAGCTGCCAATACCTGTCCCATTTCTTGACTAGAGCTCCAATTGCTTACGTCATCCGAGCTTAGTTTCTTCCACCTGCCTTGCCCTTCACTCTGTATAAGAAAGAACTGCAGATGCTGGAAAATCGAAGGTAGACGGAAGTGCTGGAGAAACTCAGCGGGTGCAGCAGCATCTATGGAGTGGGAGGAGTGCCCTTCACTCTAACAGGGACATGCTTGCCCTCAACTCTTGTCATCACAATTTTAATGCATCCCACAATCTGAACCTTTGCCTGTAAACAACGTACTCGAATTAACTTTGGCAAGTTTATGACTAATACCATCAATAGACACAAAAAGCTGAAACATAGAAGCATAGAAATTAGGTGCAGGAGTAGGCTCTCTCCGGAGATGCTGCCTGTCTCGCTGAGTTACTCCGGCTTTTAGTGTCAATCTTCGGCACTATGACAATTCCAGGCTGCATTGGGAAAGTTAATGTGATCATGGCTGATCATCCAACTCAGTATCCTGTACCTGCCTTCTCTCCATACCCCCTGATCCCTTTAGCCACAAGGGCCACATCTAACTCCCTCTTAAATATAGCCAATGAACTGTGGCCTCAACTACCTTCTGTGGCAGGGAGTTCCAGAGATTCACCACTCTCTGTGTGAACAATGTTTTTCTCATCTCGGTCCTAAAGGATTTCCCCCTTATCCTTAATGTCATAAATTCCCCTAATCAGTAATGTCATCTCGGACTACTGGTGTAACATTTTCCTTAAACAGTAAAGCAACACCTCTTTTGTCCCTCTATTATCTCTCCTATAGCACCTGTACCCTGGAATATTAAGGGCCTGTCCCACAGGCAATTTGTTAGGCAACTGTGGCGACAATCATTGCCGCGGCGTGACCCACCCCACAGCAATGTCCAGGACAAGCTACCACCTAGTCGACGTCAAGCTATGTCAACTGCGACACAATTCCTCGCGACTTGGGACGTCCACACCTACGACAACCTTAGGCCACACAGGCGACAACCTATGACACCTAAAGTCAACCTACCTCCACCAGCGGCAAGCTACGACCCTGTCGACAACAAATGGAGACAGCTGAAGACTTCTCTTGACGCCCGAACTGTTGCTGGTTGACGTAGGTTGCCGCCAACGGAATTCACCGATGTCATGACCCGGCGACAACCAACGTCACCCGGCGACATCCTACGACAGGAGAAGACAAGCAACGTCAGGCAACGTCAAGCCCGCTGTCGCGGAGAGGTTTTGAACATTTCAAAATCCAGCAGCGACAATAAATATTTAAAGACACTTGAGGAGACCGCTCATGACAATACAGCTGTCGCCGAAAAAATCGCATAGGTGGGACAGGCCCTTTTTGCTGCCTGTCCTGTCCCTCTCTTAAGAAGGGTTTCGGCCCGAAACGTTGCCTATTTCCTTTGCTCCATAGATGCTGCTGCACCCGCTGAGTTTCTCCAGCTTTTTTGTGTACCTGTCCCTCTCTTAGGCAGGTTTCCATACTGTGTACAACTCCAGTGATTGTACCACTTGCCGTACACAGAGCCAAAGGCACGTTGGAAAAACAAAGTATCGTCTTCTAACAAGGCACATCGCTAACTTTGGGATTTTAGTTTTATTCGCTGATTCAGTTTTTACAGATCTCAGAAACTGCTGTATTTTACTTTTCTAAAGAGTGTATCGCTTATTTTAGAATAAGGTGCGGAAACAAACTCTTCGGCACACCAAGATAATACCGACCAGCAATCTCTGCACAGTCACACTATCCCTATCCACACTGGGGACAATTTACAATGTTACCAAGCCAATTAGCCGACAAACCTGTACCTCTTTGAAGTGTGGGAGGAAACCGAAACTTCGGGAGGAAACCTACGCAGGTCACGGGGAGAACGTACAAACTCCACACAGACAGCGCTCGTAGTCAGGATCGAACCTGGGCCTCTGGTGCTGTAGGGCAGCAACTCCACCACTCTGCCACTGTGCCGACCCATAAATTAAAGAGATCAAACCTGCACACGTCTTCATGTCCCTGTTACTTGATGGGAAGATTGAGTCACACGTCAATATAACAACATTTGTGAAGAGGTTTGCCGCTGATAGTAGTCAATAGACAATAGACAATAGGTGCAGGAGGAGGCCATTCGACCCTTCGAGCCAGCACCGCCATTTATTGTGATCGTGGCTGATCATCCCCAATCAGTACCCCGTTCCTGCCTTCTCCCCATATCCCCTGACTACCCTACTTTTAAGAGCCCTATCTAGCTCTCTCTTGAAAGCATCAAGAGAATCTGCCTCCACCTCCATCTGAGGCAGAGAATTCCACAGACTCACAACTCTCTGTGTGAAAAAGTGTTTCCTCATCTCCGTTCTAAATGGTTTACTCATTATTATTAAACAGTGGCCCCTGGTTCTGGACTCCCCCAACATCGGGAACATGTTTCCTGCCTGTAGTATGTTCAAACCCTTAATAATCTTATATGTTTCAATGAGATTCCCTCTCATCCTTCTAAACTCCAGAGTGTACAAGCCCAGCCGCTCCATTCTCTCAGCATATGACAGTCCCGCCATCCCGGGAATTAACCTTGTAAACCTACGCTGGGCTCCCTCAATAGCAAGAATGTCCTTCCTCAAATTAGGGG
Source organism: Leucoraja erinaceus (assembly GCF_028641065.1). NCBI lineage: Eukaryota > Metazoa > Chordata > Chondrichthyes > Rajiformes > Rajidae > Leucoraja > Leucoraja erinaceus. Next base: position 166,045,644 of record NC_073377.1, read on the forward strand.
ACCAAAACTGCACACAATACTCCAGGTGTGGACTCACTAGGGCCATGTACAACTGCAGGGCCCTGTACTCTTTGCTCCTATGCTCAAATCCTCTTGTTATAAAGGCCAACATGCCATTAGTTTTCTTCACTGCCTGCTGTACCTGCATGTTTACTTTCATTGACTGATGTACAAGGACCACCAGATCCCGTGGGATACTAACACACAAACCCTTATTGCATGCATCTGAAACTCAGCTCTCTGCTGGTTTTTGAGGCTCAGCCCATTGGCCTTAAACAGGTTAACATGTTGGTAGAAGTAAACACGTCAGAAGTTGTGGAAAATTAAGATTATTTGAAACAATAAAAAATGCTGGAAAAGCTAAGCAGGTCAGGAAGTGTCTGTGATGAGCGAAGTAGAGAATGTTTCAGGTCAGTCACCCTTCATCAGAAGGTTATTCTTGTCACAGTCTGCCCTCTCCTCATTCTCATCCACTTCACCTCCCAGTACTTTTCCACCGGCCCCTCCTTCTCCTCACCTGCCACTCCCCTCTCATCAGCCCAACTCTCCTCAGCAGATGCACTGCACTCAGTGACTCAGTGACAATGACTGCACTCAGTTGCCTCTAATCACCTATTAACCCAGTATATAGACTCTCCTCACCGTTCACACAGTGCCAGATTGTTCTCAGCATTCATGCAAGACTCTCCAGCGATTTCCCGACTGCTTACGCGGATTTGAACCTGCCGGCCCCTGACCATTCCGTCCTGTCGTCTTCCCGGATATCACCTCAGCCTTCTGTCCCCGACCACGGCCTTCGTCCCGTACCTCCTGGTTTCTGTCTGCCTCTCTCCTGGGCTGTTTGGTGTATCCCTGCAACGGCTCCTCGGCTTCCTGCCTGGCTTCGACTCTCCTTTCGTCTGTCCCTCGCTGGTTTGTTTGCATCATGTGTTGGATCTCCTGGTTACCGGACCTTCCGCTACCCCGACTACGTCTCCTGCCTGCCCCTCTTCGGAACCCTCACTCAATCCTGAGCCTCTGTGTGAGTACGGTGTACCCATTCCTGTGTTACTACTCTGTGTTACAGTATCGTAATAAAGTTCATTACCGATTATACCTGCCTGATTCTGTGCTGCTATTGGGTCCAAACTATATCCGTTACAGTTCTCTTAACTTAAATTGTAGAGTTTAAATTAACGAGCAGGGAGAGAAAAATGCATATAGATTTGAACAGAATGCAGAAGCATAGAAGGGTAAAAAGAAACTGAGATGAACCCAATAAAATGAGAAAATTCTAGCGTATTGCTAAGCTGTGAGATAATTTAAATATAGAATAATGAGTTTAAAAATTAGTTCAAAAGGATTTCTGATAATATTTAAAGGATTCTTGAGATGAACAGAATCCAATGGTAGCAAATACGGATTAAGTATTACTGTGCAATGACTAATGTATGTGCAATGACTGCAAAAACCACTGAGTTAAGTGTAACCTTAGATGTTCCAAACCAGTATACAGACCAGAAGCAAGGGTGCCAGAGCAGTGCAATGTTGGTTCTTGAGGGAGACATGAAAGGAAATCAAAAGGCCCCATCTGCTGTCCATGAAGGCATTGATTCACTTTGCTTTGATAGCAAATACCCACTGATAGGTAAACTGAGGTCAATGAAGATCGCTTCAATAAATGCATCATTTTAACACCACTTTAAGCAGTGGGACTCAAAACTTGCCTGCTTTTGGAGAGACGCATGTGGACATACTTCATCTGAGAGGACAAATGTGAATTAATTCCCTTAAGGGCCTGTCCCACTTACGCGACCTTGGCTCGCAAATTACGCGACCTCGTGGACGTTTGAGGCGTACGGGCACGGTATGGCCGCGCGGGGCCAGTCCCACTTAGAAGCGCGGAGTTGTGCGGGGCTGCTCCGAAATTCTGACAGTGGCCGAAATCTTCGTGTGCCAAACGGCCTGCCGCCATGCAGGCGCATTGCAGTCGTGCGCAACGTCTTGATGTCGTACGCCTAGCGAGTGGCATTGCGCGATGACATCACCGCCCGACGCCATGCGACGCCCAAATTCAGTCGGCCCGCCTCCTGCCCAGCTGATTGGTAAGCATGATGCAAATGACGTCACGCGTGAACTTAGCGTGTACTTAGCGCAAACTCCGCTTCCGTTTGGTCGCGCCAAACGCACACAATTGCATGCAAGTGGGACAGGCCCTTTACCCTCGTGTTGTATGTATGTAACATATTCAGTGGTATATCAGTCCCCCAACATGCCTTCCTTTGATATGTCCATGGACAAACCCACAAGCCCAGTCAGAGTCACATGCCAAAGTCCTACGTTGAGTGCTATTCCAGTTGTACTCTGCATTTTGACTCAATCACCTCACCTGGGAACTCGACAGAAAGCTTCACTCCCTATCTGCAGTGAAATATGGAGCAGGTTGGCACAAAGCTGGCCGCATCAGTCGACTGCTCCTAAAGAGGGCAGATCATTTGTCAGCTGTGTTAACAGCATTAATGAGAATATGGGGAATTATTAGAACTTTCTTCACTTAAAAGCAGTTCCCTGCCACCACCAGTCAGTCAGTCTGAATGGATACTGTAATTATGGGTTTGAGGAATGCCAGACATTGCTTCATCAGCAATAACTACTAATGATGATTCCTTACTGTACAAAGAAGAAGCATTTATCCCAATCAAGTAGAATTGTGTGGATATCCTTACACGCAAGTCTTGTGATTGAAATGAAGGAATTCCCAGTCAAACAACTCGGGGAAGCTGTATTTGTTTAACTGGAGGCAATATTACAAAAGGCTCTGCATTTGGGTAACACAAATGCTTATTTAGTATTTAATTCAACAATTTCAGATAAATAGCCTTTCTATTTAGAGATACAGACACGTGAATACGCACACCTCCAGATTAGAAACATAGAAAATAGGTGCAGGAGGAGGCCATTCGGCCCTTCGACCCAGCACCGCCATTCAATATGATCATGGCTGATCGTCCCCTATCAATAACCCGTGCCTGCCTTCTCCCCATATCCCTTGACTCCACTAGCCCCTAGAGCTCTCACTAACTTCCTCTTAAATCCATCCAGTGACTTGGCCTCCACTGCCCTCTGTGGCAGGGAATTCCACAAATTCACAACTCTCTGGGTGAAAAAGATTTTTCTCACCTCAGTCTTAAATGGCCTCCCCTTTATTCTAAGGCTGTGGCCCCTGGTTCTGGACTCGCCCAACATTGGGAACATTTTTCCTGCATCTAGCTTGTCCAGTCTTTTTATTATTTTATATGTTTCTATAGGAATCCCCCTCATCCTTCTAAACCCCAGTGAATACAAGCCTAGTGTTTTCATGGTGGCATAACCATCTTTTCATGTTTTCAAGCCTAGGCTTTGCATTTTCACCATCCTTGCGATCCAAAACTGTTGCTTTTGCACTGCTGTGAGGAATCAGCAAATACTGTTGAATTAGCTAAGAGCTCTCATTTAGGGGCATCTAATTTCTGGGCACTGCAGACTATTTGATTTTATGGGCTATTTTGGCATCGAAACATAGAAACATAGAAAATAGGTGCAGGAGTAGGCCATTCGGCCCTTCGAGCCTGCACCACCATTCAATGTGATCATGGCTGATCATGCAGCTCAGTATCCCGTACCTGCCTTCTCTCCATACCCCTTGATCCCTTTAGCCACATCTAACTCCCTCTTAAATATAGCCAATGAACTGGCCTCAACTACCTTCTGTGGCAGAGAATTCCACAGATTCACCACTCTCTGTGTAAAAATTAGCTATCTTAATAGATATAAAAGAACTAACATTTTTAAGTAGAACTTGTTTTCAGCAAATCAAGTTTGTTACTGGTGGTTGATTGATATTAACTTCAAATGCTCACTATTATGATAAGACTATTTTCAGTTCCCTAATTACATTTGATCGTTCTTTTCTTCAATATACCAAGGAATAATTAAAAACAACAGAATATTACAATTTACGATGATGCCTTTAGTGATATGCTCATAAGTTTCAGCGAACTTTGGTTAACAAAGAATTCTGCAAAATCTTGCACTGAATTTTGAACCATCTGAAGCAATCTCTTTAGCCTAAATCTCAGCGAGCTTTCTTTCATATCCTTGTGTGTTTGACCAACCTGATTCTTCATTTTCTTGTAGTCCTGCTACTTTTAAGTTTCAAATCAATATTAGAACAGAAGATTGAGGGGGGGATCTTATAGAAACTTACAAAATTCTTAAGGGGTTGGCAGGCTAGATGCAGGAAGATTGTTCCCGATGTTGGGGGGAAGTCCAGAACAAGGGGTCACAGCTTAAGGATAAGGGGGAAGTCTTTTAGGACCGAGATGAGAAAAACAATAGACAATAGGTGCAGGAGTAGGCCATTTGGCCCTTCGAGCCAGCACCGCCATTCAATGTGATCATGGCTGATCACCCCCAATCAGTACCCCATTCCTCCCCATATCCCCTAACTCCGCTATCTTTAAGAGGCCTATCTAGCTCTCTCTTGAAAGCATCCAGAGAACCAGTCTTCTCCCACCCTCTGAGGCAGAGAATTCCACAGACTCACCACCCTCTGTGAGAAAAAGTGTTTTCTCGTCTCGATAACTTACAGATATACAGAAGATAACTTGCAATCTGAATGACTAAGTATTAGTTAAAGTCACTCAGATTCCAAATGACCCAGAAGATTGAGGGGGGATCTTATAGAAACTTACAAAATTCTTAAGGGGTTGGACAGGCTAGATGCAGGAAGATTGTTCCCGATGTTGGGGAAGTCCAGAACAAGGGGTCACAGTTTAAGGATAAAGGGGAAATCTTTTAGGACCGAGATGAGAAAAAAAAAATTTCACACAGAGATTGGTGAATCTCTGGAACTCTCTGCCACAGAAGATAGTTGAGGCCAGTTCATTGGCTATATTTAAGAGGGAGTTAGATGTGGCCCTTGTGGCTAAAGGGATCAGGGGGTATGAAGAGAAGGCAGGTACAGGATACTGAGTTGGATGATCAGCCATGATCGTATTGAATGGCTGTGCCGACTCGAAGGTCCGAATGGTCTACTCCTGCACCTATTTTCTATATTTCTATAGATCCCACCATTTTCGAAAGTTAATTACAATTCTGGCCATTGCTTCCTATATACAAAAGTGAATATAGGAAGATATTGTGTCCTTACCACATAGGTGACATGAAACGTGACAGAGATTTCACAGTTTAGTTTACAGTATATTATGCTGCAGCTGATAATCTGGCACCAACAAAATATAACATCCACTGTGTATAACCCACAAACTATTTACGGTATCTGAAATATCTTCTGCATTCTGCGCATGTTCTCCAGAAGTAACGTAAACCTCTGAGACAGAACTATCAATCTTTCCAGGGAAAGTTGGCCCTAAAACAACAATCATTTTGTACTTTGTTTACGGGCCAAAAGTTCCAATGCCGTCCTTCGCAGAATATGATACGGGGAAGGAGAGTTGCGGTGTCTGACCACACTGCCATCCCCATGTACTCCCCCCCCCCCCCCCCCCCCACCACACCCAGTGGTAAAAGAGCTGTGCTCACGTTACAAAAAATGACAATCAACCCAAACGCAGTAGGCTGACCACTTCCCAGAGGATTTCGCATGTGGGTGAAATTTTAAAATTTAAATTATTCAGTAGAACTTCGCATAGTAACAGAAGTAGCGTAACACAGAACGAGGCTTGTTGAACTTTAACAGGAACAAAATGATAGACCAACGCAATATAAACTGCAGTTTTATAACCACAGAGCTTTCGCGACACTAAATAGATGCATGTTGTCATTCTAACAGTGTGCATGTAATACATTAAAATAAAGCTGGACATGCACAGTCTCTGCAGAGCAAATATAGAGACATGCCAATGGTTGAAATTACAGCTCCTACATCAGCCATTTCATTTCCTGAGGGGAACTTTTAAAGGGCAAGCGTGGTGTTCAAATGCATTTTTGATCATTTCTTCTAATCTAAAATGATCAAATGAAAAGGGGGACTTGCTAAGCAAAAAAATGGTGTAGACTCAACTAGGAATACAGAAAACTATCCATTTCTGTCTTCTGGCTAGATTCTTGTAATACGTTAGATCTCTCATTTAATGAGGAACAGATGGCGAAGCATAAAGGTAAGGATTCCTTAAACTGATTGTTTTTTATTGCGATTTTTTAAACTGCCCAAGTTGCCTGAATCTACTTTATCTTCGTATGATGCAAGATTTCCATTAAAAGCTCAAGAAACATAGAAAATAGGTGCAGGAGGAGGCCACTCGGCCCTTCGAGCCAGCACCGCCATTCGTTGTGATCATGGCTGATCGTCCCCAATCAATAACCCGTACCTGCCTTCTCCCCATATCCCTTGGTTCCACTAGCCCCTAGAGCTCTATCTAACTCTCTCTTAAATCCATCCAGTGATTTGGCCTCCACTGCCCTCTGTGGCAGTGAATTCCACAAATTCACAAATCTCTGGGTAAAAAAGTTTTTTCTCACCTCAGTCTTGAATGACCTCCCCTTTATTCAAAGACTGTGTGGCCCCTGGTTCTGGACTCACCCAACATTAGGAACATTTTTCCTGCATCTAGCTTATCCAGTCCTTTTATAACTTTCTATGTTTCTATAGTTACCCCCCCCCCCCCCCCCCCCTTCCCTTCATCCTTCATCCTTCTAAACTCCAGTGAATACAAGCCTAGTCTTTTCAATCTTTCCTCATATGACAGTCCCGCCATCCCAGGGATCAATCTTGTGAACTTACGCTGCACTGCCTCAATCACAAGGATGTCCTTCCTCAAATTTGGAGACCAAAACTGTACGTAATACTCCAGATGTGGTCTTACCAGAGCCCTATACAACTATGATAATGTTGCATTTAAGAAGGAACTGCAGATGCTGGAAAATCGAAGGTAGACATAAGTGCTGGAGAAACTCAGCGGGTCCAGCAGCATCTATGGAGCGAAGGAAATGGGCAACGTTTCGGGCCAAAACCCTTCTTCAGACAGATATGATAATCTTGCATTAATTTTCCACTTTTATGCCACCATAAAGAACTCTGGAAGAGAACATTCTGCAGAAAAGCTAATTTCAGAGAGGCTTCAACAACCATATATTTTTGTGATAGGTCATCTGTTTATAACACCAATAAACTGGCCAATGTTTACTTTCTGTACTACAGTTCTGTAACAGACTTGTTTTAAGACATTGCGTTAATATTTCTCATCTAAAGACAGTGTTTGTGCTTGTTTCATTTGTTTGCTTTCTGTGGATCTGTGTACTACTGCCTAGATGTAGGTATGTTACAAAACCTACCTGAATCGTGGCTGAGCATCTGCCCTACCCCGTGTGTGTGATTTTGGCGCTGTTTAGAGGGGGCGGGTTTAAAACGCGATTTTCACTAGGCTGTTGCAATCGAAAATGTTCAGCCTAGTAAATCATTAACGGAAAATCGCTGAAAGACCCCGTCGCAAAAGGTATTATTAGTTTTTATGGCCTTGTATAATAGTTATAGTAGTTTAAAAATCACTCTCTCAACCCGCAACCTCTCGCAGCCCCAGGGTTTTATAAAGCAAACAATTAAAGGTATGTACCTTATTTTTACATTAAATGGGGCTTGTATATAACCCTGTCATATAAAGTTTTCTATAGCGAGTAGTTCATTTTGGGCTCTTTATATCCCGCAGTATTTTTCTGGGCACTTGAGGGCACAAATCCAGCGCAATGTGAACATTCTAAACCAGCGCGTTCACAGGAACCTACTAGAAAGCTGATTTAAATTGACTTTAATTTACAGCAATTGAACACTAAATTCCTTCCATTTGGCCTATAAATTGATGTAAATGAGATTTAAAAATCATGTTTTATTGTGAATTATTTGTGAATATTATTTGGACACTTGGGCTATTTAAAAATGTTAATCATTTATTAAGAAATGGATAGATGTTTAGATCTAGTAATTGAAGTTTAAAATTAGCTACAATTGGGTAACTAACTAATTATATGCTTTAATTTCAGGTCATCCGAGTAAGATTATTTTATATTTGTTTCAGAATGCTTCAATCTATGATAACTGAAAATTTCATTCAGTTCTCTTAATTTTTAAGAAAGTTATGGGCTTTTGACTGTCCTCGATCACAGCTTTTGTGTTAAGTCCATAGAAAATCAATAGGGAACAAGATGCTCATTTCCGAGTATGAAAATGGCCATAACTCTTTTATTACTTGAGACATGAAAGTGAATTAGGTGTCAAATTAAACTTATTGTTCTGCTTTATCTGATGGGATAAATTGCAGACTTGATTTTTTAAATCTCAAAATTTTGTAACATTGCTACTAGATGGGACAGCATGGTGGTGCAGCAGTAGAGTTGCTGCCTTATAGCGCCAGAGGCTAGGGTTCGATCCTGGCCTCGGCTGCTATCTGTACAGTTTTTACATTTTCCTTGTGGCCGCATTGGTTTTCTCCCATATTCCAAAGATGTGCAGGTACGGAGGTTAGTTGGCTTCCGTAAATGATCCCCAGTGTGGAGGATAGAACTAGTGAATGGGTGATTTCTGTTGGCGCCGACTCAGTGGGACCGAATGGTCTGTTTCCATGCTGTATCTATAAACTAAACTTAACTGAACCAGCATGTATTACCCATCGTTACTATGTGAGCTACCCTCTGGAACTGCCACAGTCCTTCTAGTAAAGTTACTCTCATAGTTCTTTTCATTAGAGTCTTCCAGGACCAGTGACAATGGAAAGCATCGTATTTCTGGGCCAGGATGGTGTTCAATTTGGATGGGAATATTCAGATGGTGACGGTCCCATCCAACTGGTAGTCATGGTGATCTTTAATTGCTCTGAGTATAGGATCCTGGGAGGAGATTTGGATTAGGGGAAGGAGCATTAATAGGCATGTGGGATAGAATTAGGGTTAGGGTCAGGTGGGGGAATGTGATTGCTTTGAAAATCTGCTTGGAATGGTCTCCTTATTTGGCGTATAGAGTATGGAATGTAAAAGACTGGAGATTCAGGAAGTAAGTCACTTGTGCCTGAATACACAGCCCTTGACTTGGTTTTGCTATCATGGTATTTACTGGCAGGTACAATTGACTTCCTGGTGATGCTGCCTTAAGGGCCTGTCCCACGAGCATGCGACTCCATGCGGCAAGCGCGACCTGTCCCACGAGCATGCGACTCCATGCGGCGAGCGCGACCAAACCAGAAGCGGGGGCCGTGCGGAGGTCGACTGAGTGACATGAAGTTCGAGCGAAGTCCACGGGAAGTTCGCGCGTGACGTATGGCTGCGGGCCAGCAGGCCGTTGCAGCGCGGAATTTTTAAACACGGTCAGTTTTGCGGACAACTCCATATGGCTCCGGTGATCGAAGTGGGACCGGCCCCGCGAGGCTGTACAGCTCAAGCGACGACCACGTTAGGTCGCGCTTGCCGCATGGCGTCGCATGCTCGTGGGACAGGCCCTTTACAGTGCTTACTGTGCCAGAGACCTGGGTTCGATCCCAACTACTGGTACTGTCTGTACAGAGTTTGTATGTTCTCCCCATGACCACGTGGATTTTCTCTGAGATCTTCCGTTTCCTCCCACATTCCAAAGGCGTACAGGTTTGTAAGTTAATTGGCTTGGTATAAACGTCAATTGTCCCTAGTGTGTGTAGGATAGTGTATGTGTGGGGATCATTGGTCAGTGCGGACTCAATGGGCCGAAGGGCCTGTTTCTGTGTTGTATCTCTAAACTAAACAATATTTTAATTCACTAACTATATGTGTGTTATGATTGTGTTTATAATTTGTTTGGTTGTTTTGTTGTTTGTCTTTTGCACAAAAGTCCGCGAGCATTGCCACTTTCATTTCACTGCACATCTCGTATGTGTATGTGACAAATAAACTTGACTTGACTTGATATTACACATGGTTTACAACTATATAAATATTACAGGAATGTAATGTCAAAACCCAGGAAAATGTTTAGAATCATACTAAGAACAGCTTATCAGTTACACAACAATCACACCTGATACAGCCAGGAAAGTTTGCTGATTCAAAATAAAAGTTCCAAAATTATAGGGCAAATACATTACTTCAGAGCATTTTAGAAACCAAAATCGTCCATCTTTTCCCCATTTTAATCATGACCCACGGGGCAATATAAGATGTTCATACAATCTGAGATTAGAGCGCTCACAGAACTAAATTGCTCGTATTAATTGTGCAATATTGCCTCATAATTTTATTTTCCTAATTGGAATCTGTTAGGAGAAAACTGTGATTAGATACGTTTTCCCAAGCTGGGAATGTTAAAGATTAGAGGGCACAGTTTTAAGAAGCAAAGGGCAAATTTTAAAGGAGAAATGTAAGGCAAGTTTTTTTCTCTTTTTTATAGAGAATGGTGGGTGATAAAACACACTGCTAGGGGTGGTGAAGGAGACAGAGATGATAATTACATTTAAGAGGCTTTTAGATAGGCATTGAGGGAAAGGGATCATGAGAAGTCAGCAGAAATTAGTTGACGTTGTCATGTGTAGGAAGGAACTGCAGATGCTGGTTTAAACCGAAGATAGACAAAAAATATCAGGAGTAACTCAGTGGGTTAGACAGCATCTCTGGAGAAAAGGAATAGGTGACATTTTGGGTCAAGACCCTTCTTCAGAAGAAGATGGGTCTGAAGATGAGTCTCGACCCGAAGCGTCACCTATACCTTTTCTCCAGAGATGCTGTCTGATCGACTGAGTTACTCCTGCTTTTTGTGTCTAACTTGTCATTATGTTCAGTATGGACATTGTGGGCTAAAAGTCCTGTTACTGCGTTGTACTATTCTGAGTTCTACATTCTACGAGCAAAGTTTACTGTTTCCTCAGTTTGATTCAATGGATTTTGAATGATGCAAATGATACACAACAGCAAATTAATCTCCACCATGAATCCTGTTCCACCCAAGCACATTGTGTTTTACTTGCAGGACCCCACTCCTTCTCTATAAAGGGCCTGTCCCACTTACGTGTCCTTGGCACGCAAGTTACGCGACCTCGTGGCCGCGTTGAGGCGCATGGGCATCGTATGGCCGCACGGGGCCGGTCCTACTGAGAAGCGCGGAGGGGTATGTAATTGTGCGCGACATCGCGCGGGGCTCCGAAATTTTAGTAGTGAACAAAATCTTCGCGCGCCAACGGCCTGTCGCGTAACTGACGGCCAAAGTGGGACAGGCCCAAGACCCTGGCGCGACGCAACGTCTCACCTCCAACAGCAGCAGAAGCAGGCAAACGATCGTCGAACTCGGCCTGGGGCTCACGGCCGTTGTGGTCCGGATCCGCCCCCACTTCTACTCCCAGAGCGGGGCCAAGAAAATTGAAGTTGGACACAAAATGCAGGAGTAACTCAGCGGGACCGGCAGCATCTCTGGAGAGAAGCAATGGGTGACGTTTCGGGTCAAGACCCTTCTTTTCAGACTGAAGAAGAGTCTCGACACGAAACGCCACCCATTGCTTCTCTCCAGAGATGCTGCCGGTCCCGCTGAGTTACTCCAGCTTTGTGTCCATCTTCAAATTACGTCACGTGCTCCAGACGGCTGTGCGTACGCATGTAATCGTGCGCGACTTTCGTGGGACCGTCGCGGCTCAACGCGACCACGAGGTCGCGTAATTTGCGTGCCAAGGACACGTAAGTGGGACAGGCCCTCAACTATATATTTTTTGCTCTTTCCCTATAACTTCCCTGCTCCAGTTTTGTGAGAGTTAGGAAGGGGGAGCAGTATTAAAATAAAAGACCATGTTTCTCTTTTAGTTATTTGGTTGTTTTTCAAAAAGGGTTGAGTTCAAATTCTGAAAGTTTCAGTCAGGCAAAGACTGATTTTTTTTTTTTTTTTTGTGGGGAACTTTAACTTTATAAACAGATGGATTTGGATCCAGTAGGAATGTTAACATTAAAAATCTGGATCACAACCAGCTTCCACCCCATCCTATTCTGATTTCAGTGGATATAGGAGAAATAACTGCATGACATTCTCCCAAGAAAATAGTTTATAATTTAAGCAGTATAACGAGTTTATGTGTCCTTTGTTTGACCATCGTTTCACATATACCTGCAACATGACATGTTTCGCAGCTCTACAAAACCTCACAGTAGTCAAATCCAGAGAAGTTCAGCTGTGTTTTGTGTTTACCCTTCAAGATGGTTGTGGAGGTCATGCACGGAGGAAAAGAATGGTGATAGTTAGCGGGCTGGGGGGACAATAGACAATAGGTGCAGGAGGAGGCCATTCGGCCCTTCGAGCCAGCACCGCCATTCAATGTGACCATGGCTGATCGTCCCCAATCAGTACCCCGTTCCTGCCTTCTCCCCATATCCCCTGACTCCGCTATTTTTAAGAGCCCTATCTAGCTCTCTCTTGAAAGCATCCAGAGAACCTGCTCCACTGCCCTCTGAGGCAGAGAATTCCACGGACTCACCACTCTCTGTGAGAAAAAGTGTTTCCTCGTCTCTAAATGGCTTACTCCATATTCCTAAACTGTGGCCCCTGGTTCTGGACTTCCCCCAACATCGGGAACATGTTTCCTGCCTCTAGCGTGTCCAAGCCCCTAACAATCTTATATCTTTCAATGAGATCCTCTCTCATCCTTCTAAACTCCAGAGTGTACAAGCCCAGCCACTCCATTCTCTCAGCATATGACAGTCCCGCCATCCCGGGAATTAACCTTGTAAACCTATGCTGCACTCCCTCAATAGCAAGAATGTCCTTCCTCAAATTAGGGGACCAAAACTGCACACAATACTCCAGGTGTGGTCTCACTAATGCTCTGTACAACTGCAGAAGGACCTCTTTGCTCCTATATTCGATTCGTCTTGTTATAAAGGCCAACATACCATTCGCTTTCTTCACTGCCTGCTGTACCTGCATGCTTACAATGTGTGCATGGTCAAGTGACTCAAACGATATACAAACACATAAATTATATATAAACTACAGATAAATCCCACAAGATAATGAAAAGAAACAGTTAATTCCAAAAAAAGACAAAATTGTAAAAATAACAATTAATAAAACAAGTCCGTGGTAGTGCAAGAGGTAATCTGTAGTTCTCTGTTGCTGAGGTAGGATTAGGATTATTCAGGTTGGTTGAACCTAATAGTCGTGGGAATGTAGCTGTTCCTGATCCTGTGGTATGGGACTCGGAGTATTTTTGCTTGTCCATGCATCTTGGTAATGGCGATCTCATATTCATTCAGGTCCGGTGATGAATCTTTGAATGTGGCACAGTCCGCTGATTCGAAGCAGTCCAGGAACAAGTCGTCTGCCTCCACTGATCAGTACTTTATGGTCCTCCTCACTGGTGCTGTACTCTTCCATCTGTGTCTACGGGCAGGAAGAGAAAGCACCACCAGATTTTCCAAAGTGCAGTGAAGGATGGAAGAAGGGCAAACAATCCTGATGGTTTTATCGGAGCAGTGGGCGTGTGTTTAACGTATGTATCTCTCACGTTCTTCCTCAACAAGGGTCTGGTTGGGCAATACCATCTCATGTGCCCATGTTCGCGACAAGTTGGGTTGTTCGAAGCCTGATGTCGTCACGTAATCTCCCAACACCTGCGAGAAAACTCTCTGTGGACTTCTGCGATTTCAACCTCCAAACTCCAGAAAGCAACAAACACTCAAGCCAGAAGAAATCAACCAGAAACTTATCTGTAATTCATTTAGTTTTGTTTAATTTATTGTCATGTGAACCGAGGTACACCAAAAAGCTTTTTTGTTGTGTGCTAACCAGTCAGGGGAAAGACAATACATGATTACAATCGAGTCATTCACAGTGTACAGATACATGACAAACGGAATAGTCCAAGATAAGTACAAGTTTACTAAGTTTATTAAGTACCAGGTTAAGGCAGGATAAAGCCAGTTCAGTGCGATCGTTGACAGTCCAAGGGTCTCCAATGAGGTATATAGTAGTTCAGGACTTCCCTCTAACTGTTGGTAGGATAGTTCAGTCTCTTGTACAGTGGTGGTGGTGGTAGATGTTGAGGATACGACCTGCCTTCTCCCCATAACCTCTGACACCCGAACATTCATTGCAAAAGGATTTGAGTATAGGAGCAGGGAGGTTCTACTGCAGTTGTACAGGGTCTTGGTGAGACCACACCTGGAGTATTGCGTACAGTTTTGGTCTCCAAATCTGAGGAAGGACATTGTTGCCATAGAGGGAGTGCAGAGAAGGTTCACCAGACTGATTCCTGGGATGTCAGGACTGTCTTATGAAGAAAGACTGGATAGACTTGGTTTATACTCTCTAGAATTTAGGAGATTGAGAGGGGATCTTATAGAAACTTACAAAATTCTTAAGGGGTTGGACAGGCTAGATGCAGGAAGATTGCTCCCGATGTTGGGGAAGTCCAGGACAAGGGGTCACAGCTTAAGGATAAGGGGGAAATCCTTTAAAACTGAGATGAGGAGAACTTTTTTCACACAGAGAGTGGTGAATCTCTGGAACTCTCTGCCACAGAGGGTAGTTGAGGCCAGTTCATTGGCTATATTTAAGAGGGAGTTGGATGTGGCCCTTCTGGCTAAGGGGATCAGGGGGTATGGAGAGAAAGCAGGTACGGGATACTGAGTTGGATGATCAGCCATGATCATATTGAATGGCGGTGCAGGCTCGAAGGGCCGAATGGCCTACTCCTGCACCTAATTTCTATGTTTCTAATCAAGGAAGATGAGTGAGATACAGTTGAGTCCTTCCAGCTGCTGATTGAGTGAGTAATACCATGAGATATTGTTAGGAGTTTCGGCCCGAAACGTTGCCTATTTCCTTCGCTCCATAGATGCTGCTGCACCCGCTGAGTTTCTCCAGCAATTTTGTCTACCTTCGATTCTCCAGCATCTGCAGTTACTTCTTGAACATGAGATATTGTTAGTTGCAGCAATGAATTCCAAGAAGACCGTAATGGCGTGAAGCCAGCACCACACGTTGATTGATATTAAGGTCCGCCTTGAATTATACTTCAATGGCTGCACATTATTTACACTCCTCCAGCCTTACCGATGCTGTGTCTACAAGCATAGAAGTGAACAAGCGCAGTTGTGTATTACTGACTTCGTTTTGACCTCCAGAGCTCCTGGTAGTGACTCTAATTTCACCCCGAGAGACAATGTTTAAGTAACTTAAAAAATTGATTGCAAGAGAGAGAAAGGGCCAATAACAATGAAAAAAAAATAGGTAATAGTCGGTAATGCTGTCACCTCCGACAGGATATTGTGCACTATCACTGGTGGACTGAAATACACAGTGCGGGCTGCCATCTGAGAATAGCAATGAAACGATCCTGCTTTCTGTTGCATGGCTAATAATGCAGTCATTCCTGCCAGGATATGATACCAAAGCCCTGTCTGTTTGTTCAGCTGAATGCTAAGAATGATTTGACCCAAGAAATTAGTAGAAATATTTTTCTTCTGCTGGTGAAATTAATTTGTTAAAATTAATTCTGATTTTCCAACTTCTCCCGATATCCTAAATACAGAAAGGAAACTGGATACAGTTGAATGTATTCAGTTTCCAGTCTTGGACTTGGATTGTCGGCTGGCAAGTATTGGTAATTTGTATGGATCTTGCACAGTTTCCATTCAACAGACATGGAATACAATGTGACAATTGAGCCATGCCTTTGGAAAGAACCCAATACAATTATCTTCATTCGTGTTATGATGGTTATTTATTCCGCCGGGGACCAGAGTTGGTGGTATATAATATACACTGAAGTGCTTTCCCTGGCTTGGGAATGGTATGAGGTGTCTGCATATCCTCAACTGGCACACATTCCTGCCTTTTGGAAATATGGAAGGCATCGCAACCTTGTCATCTGCAAACTGTATTCATTTTTCCCATTGAAGGATATCTCATGGAGCACATTTCCAGTGTTCAAGGTTATTGATTCATAAATGTGTCTTCCACTTCTGAGTTCCCATATGAGATGTCTATGTAAATCATACACAACGCCATGTTAATTCATTTTCACCTTTTGCCTTGCGTGGAGTCTTCTATCAGGAGGTACTTTCCTGTCACGACTAGTTAGAGTTTAGATTAGGCTGGGTTGGGATTAACTGTTGGATTATACCTAGTTTTTCAATTGTCAATTGGTTGTTTTACTTCGAAGTCACGTGAGTGACTATGTGAAGCAGCCCGCATGCACGTCAATACTTCTAACGCATGGCGCGCGACTGGCTTGGAGAAGCGTCGCTCCTCCAGCGGTAAGTTTAAAACCCTGCAGGTAAGTTTCAAACTTATTCCGAGGTCGTTTTTGGTGAAAAATTCTCGTTACAGCGTTCCAATTGCTGAACGGATGAAGAAACGCAACAATCACAAATCCCTCCAGCCCCTAATCTCTCAAGATCGATACTTGTTTTATCATTAAGATGCACTGGATCCAATGTGTTCATTGACCTCAATCCACTTCAAATGGCCATCTACAGATATTAAGGTATCAATGACCTTCTCACAATACGTCGCAGCGGCCTCTGCAGTCTGTCTGTATTTTTATTATTTTTTGTCTCGTTTGAATGTAGTTTTTATTTATTTTTTTCGTGTGTGTGTGTGGGGGGCAGGGGGTGGGGGGGAAACTTAAAAAAATCTATCCCCTGCACGGAGAACCCGACCTTTTCACTGTCGTGTCTCCGTTGTCGTTGGGGCTGCAACGTGGAGCGGCCTCCGGCAGGAACGACCTGGGGCTCCAGTCGTGGAGCGGCGGAGCTACTCACCATCGCGGAGCTGGCCGAGTCCGGAGCGGGAGGAGCGGTGGTGGCGCGCTGCTGCGACCCGACCCCGGGGATTCGGAGGCTCCAACCGCAGGTCTGGTGGACAGTAACACCGGGAGCCCGCGGGTCCCTGCTGGGAGACCGCTTTTCGGGGCTTCCCCAACGGCGACTTCACCCGCCCGAGTTGCGGGGTTTAAGAGTACCTGGAGCGGAGCCTGACATCATCGCCCGGCGTGGCTTGGATTGGATGTGCAGACTTTGCTAGCGCCCGCCGGGGGCTCCAACAACAAGACCCGGAGCGTGGCCTTGCATCACCCGGCGGCGTTAATGGCCGTGGGACAATTGCCATCGCCCGCCGGGGGCTTTGACCTTGACTCTGACATCGGGAGGGGAATGGGGAGTACAGGGGAGAGATAAGTCTTTGCCTTCCATCACAGCGAGGAGGAGATGCGCTGTGATGGATGTTTGTGTAAATTGTGTTGTGTCTTGGTTCTTGTGTGTATGACTGCTGAAACAACATTTCGTTTGAACCTCAATGGGGTTCAAATGACAAATAAATTGTATTGTATTGTAATAATCAACATGTATTCTGAAAACTCTTTATGCATCATTTCCAGTTCCCCAATGCCGGCTTCAGTGGTTTGGCTCAGTAACCATGATAGATTGTATACTTATCTGCCAGCTCTTTGATATCGTTATCAAACATTAGCCAATAAAAAAAAAAGTTATTGCCTTCCCAGTGCCAGAATGTTCAGTGTGAAGATTTTGTAAAATCTATCTTCTCAATGTGCTTGGTATGACAGCTCAGTAATCTACTTTAATCCCTACTTCATCACCAAATCAAATCTTATGAACACAACAGTCTCAATTCCTCATCTAGGGATTGTCTGATAGTTTTACTATTATTCATTATTCATTCAATTTATTTTTAAGTCTTTTCACCCATCACCTTTTCTGTAATGGGAGATCGACCCCAACTATGATCTTACGGAAACCATGACAACGTTGCACAATTGACTTTGGCTTCAAATGGTTACATTCAGCCTTATAATCGTGTTGAGAAAAGACAATGGCCCGTCTTTGTGTCCTTCAACAGAACCGTTGTCAATATTGTGTAGGAAGGAACTGCAGATGCTGGTTTAAACCGAAGAGAGACACAAAATGCTGGAGTAACTCAGCGGGACAGGCAGCATCTCTGGAGAGAAGGAATGGGTGACGTTTCTGGTCTTGATCTGAAATGTCACCCATTCCTTCTCTCCAGAGATGCGCTCCTGTCCTGCCGTTGTCAATATTGTTGACATAAAACTAGGAAATATAAACAATGGCAAAGTAAGAGGAATTGATGAAACATTTAAAATACAAAGAGAATTATTGGCTCCTCTCTCTGAATTGCAGCATAAGTTTATTTCAGTGTAGTTTAGTTTAGCCTAGTCTAGTTCAGTTTAGAGATACAGACCCTTTTTGCCCTGTAAGTCAGCGTTGACAAACGATTACCCGTACATTAATTCTGTTATCCCAGTTTTACATCTACACACAAAGAGCAATCTACAGAACCCAATTAACCTACAAACCTGCACGTCTTTGGGATGTGGGAGGAAACGAGCATCCGGAAGAAACCCATGCAGTCACAGGGCGAATGCGCAAACTCTACGCAGACGGCAACCAATGTCAAGATCGAACCCAGATCTCTGGCACTGTGAAGCAGCAAGTGTACCACTGCACCACTCCTTTACTCATAGAAACATAGAAATTAGGTGCAGGAGTAGGCCATTCGGTCCTTCGAGCCTGCACCGCCATTCAATATGATCACTGCTGATGATCCAACTCAGTATCCCGTACCTGCCTTCTCTCCAAACCCTCTGATCCCCTTAGCCACAAGGGCCACATCTAACACCGTCTTAAATATAGCCAATGAACTGGCCTCGACTACCCTCTGTGGCAGAGAGTTCCAGAGATTCACCACTCTCTGTGTGAAAAAAAGTTCTTCATCTCGGTTTTAAAGGATTTCCCCTTTATCCTTAAGCTGTGACCCCTCGTCCTGGACTTCCCCAACATCGGGAGCAATCTTCCTGCATCTAGCCTGTCCAACCCCTTAAGAATTTTGTAAGTTTCTATAAGATCCCCTCTCAATCTCCTACATTCTAGAGAGTATAAACCAAGTCTATCCAGTCTTTCTTCATAAGACAGTCCTGACATCCCAGGAATCAGTCTGGTGAACCTTCTCTGCACTCCCTCTATGGCAATAATGTCCTTCCTCAGATTTGGAGACCAAAACTGTACGCAATACTCCAGGTGTGGTCTCACCAAGACCCTGTACAACTGCAGTAGAACCTCCCTGCTCCTATACTCCGGGAGGGATACTCCTTCTTCATCAATCAATCGATCAATCAACCTTTATTGTCATCTTGCAAAGCAACAGTTGTACAGTGCAAAATGAGAAGGCGTTTCCCAGAGAATACCAGAGCACCACACATTTCACACATAAATAAAAACAATTAAAACAATCCAGCCCCTGATAAAAAAAACAGTTAAAAAGTGCAGGTAAAAAACAGCAACATTAAAATACAAGTAAAAATCTGTCATAAATTGTCCAGGGCAGCTGGTTTGAGTGGCCAGAGTTGTTATTAAATTGTCAGCGCAAAAGCAGCAGAATCAGGTGGAGTGACTGTTTAGCAGCCTCACAGCCTGTGGCAGGAAGCTGTTTAGCAGTCTGGTTGTTCGGGCTTTGATGCTACGGTATCTCTTGCCTGATGGCAGGAGATCCAGGTGTGTGTGGAGGGGGTGCAGTCTGTTCTTTGCTGTGCTCAGTGCTTTATTCAGGCAGCAGCTCTGGAACAGTTCATGTACTGAGGGGTAGGGAGATGCCAATGATCCTCTCTGCTCCCCTCACTACCCTCTCCGTGGAGTCTGTAAAGCAAATGCTAACTGGCTGCATTCAGCCTAGTGTGTGCAATTTTACTCGTCACCAATGCAAGGTGTGGATGGTTTGAAGAGGGTGCAGAGCAGGTTTACCACCATGCTGGCAGGATAAGAGTATTTGCGATAAGGAGATATTAGACAAACTGATTGTTTTCTTGCAGTTTCAGAGGTTAAGGGAAGATCTGATTGGTATATAAAATTAGAAGAGGTATAGATAAGGTCAACAGTTAAAATCTTTCTCCCAGGGTGGAAACGGAGATGCTTGGTGCAAATGTTTCATTAACGTTGCCTGGAACATGCTGCTTAGGGTAGTGGTGGAAGCTGATATGATAGTGGTGTTTAAGAGGCATTTAGATAGGTGCACATATATGCAGAAAATGTAGTGATATGGATTACTTACAGACTAAAGGGATTTGTTTAATTTGATATCAGGATCAGCAAATACATTGTGGCTTATCATTATGTTTCCCCAGCCTCGCAGGGCCCAATTTTATCTTCCCCACAACATACAGAAAAACAGAACTGTCCTGGTAGACCCATTGTTTCATCTTGTTCATGTCCCACCAAATTAATTTCCACATACCTTGACTCCATCCTATCCTCCTGGTCCAATCCCTCCCTACCTATGTCCTAGACACCTCACATGCTCTTCGTCTCCTCAATGACTTCCTTTTTCCAGCCCCCACTCCCTCATCTTTACTATGGATGTCCAGTCACTCTACACCTCCATCCCCCACCAGGAATGACTTAAAGCCCTCCGTTTCTTCCTTGACCGCAGAACCAGCCAGTTTCCACGTACTAATACACTACTCCGCCTAGCAGAGCTGGTCCTCGCCCTTCTCCTTTGCCTCCTCTCACTTCCTCCAAATCCAAGGCGTAGCTATGGCCACTCGCATGGGCCTCAGCTATGCCCGCCTCTTTGTAAAGTACGTCGAACAATCACTGTTCCTATCCCCGAACTCCGTTACACTGAAGACTGCATTGGTGCTACCTCCTGCACCCATGCAGAACTCACTGACCTCATCAACTTCACCACCAATTTCTATCCTGCACTTGGACCATCTCCGACATCTCCCTACCATGTCTAGATCTCACAGGAAACAGACCGACATCTACTAAAAACCTACTGACTAACATAGCTATCAAGACTACATTTCTTCCCACCCTGCTTCCTGTAAAAATTCTATCCCCTACTCCCAATTCCTCCGTCTACGCCGCATCTGCGCCCAGGATGAGGTTTTCCATACCAGGGCATCAGAGTGTCCTCATTCTTTAGGAAACATGGGGTTCCCCTCTTCCATTATAGATGAGGCTCTCACTAGGGTCTCCTTGATATCCCGCAGCTCCGCTCTTGCTCCCCCTCACCCCATTCATACAAGGACAGACTGAGTCCCCCTTGTCCTCACCTTCCACCCCATCAGCCGTCGCATGCAGCATATAATCCTCCAACACTTTCGCCTCCTCCAATGTGATCCAAATACTGGCCACATCTTCCCATATCCACCCCTTTCTGCTTTCTGCAGAGACCGTTCCCTCCGAAACTCCCTGGTCAACTCGTCCCTTCCAAACCAAGCCACCCCCTCCCAACGTACTTTCCCCTGCAACAGCTGTCACTTTACCTCCCCCCTCGACTCCATCCAAGGACCCAAACATTCTTTCCAGGTGAGGCAGAGGCTCACCTGCACCTCCTCCAACCTCATTCCAGGTGTCAACGTCTCTATATCGGCGAGACTAAGCGCAGGCTCGGCAATCGTTTCGCTGAACACTCCTGCTCAGTCCATCTTAACTTATTTCATCTCCCGGTTGCTCATCACCTCAACTCCCCCTCCCATTCCCAATCTGACCTTTCTGTCCTGGGCCTTCTCCATTGTCAGAGTGAGGCCCAGCGCAAATTGGAGGAACAGCACCTCATATTTTGCTTGGGTAGTTTACCCCCCAGCAGTATAAACATTGACTTCTCTAACTTCAAATAGCCCTTTGCTTTCCCTCTCTATCTTCTACCCCTTCCCAGTTCTCCCACCAGTTTTACTGTTTCTGACTACATTCTATCTTGGTCCCGCCCACTCCCCTGACATCAGTCTGAAGAAGGGTCTCGACCCAAAATGTCACCCATTCCTTCTCTCCAGAGATGCTGCCTGTCCCACCGAGTAACTCCAAAATTTTAGAAACATAGAAATTAGGTGCAGGAGTAGGCCATTCGGCCCTTCGAGCCTGCACCGCCATTCAATATGATCATGGCTGATCATCCAACTCAGTATCCCGTACCTGCCTTCTCTCCATACCCCCTGATCCCCTTAGCCACAAGGGCCACATCTAACTCCCTCTTAAATATAGCCAATGAACTGGCCTCGACCACCCTCTGTGGCAGAGAGTTCCAGAGATTCACCACTCTCTGTGTAAAAAACATTCTTCTCATCTCGGTTTTATAGGATTTCCCCCTTATCCTTAAGCTGTGACCCCTTGTCCTCGACTTCCCCAACATCGGGAACAATCTTCCTGCATCTAGCCTATCCAACCCCTTAAGAATTTTGTAAGTTTCTATAAGATCCCCTCTCAATCTCCTAAATTCTAGAGAGTATAAACCAAGTCTATCCAGTCTTTCTTCATAAAACAGTCCTGACATCCCAGGAATCAGTCTGGTGAACCTTCTCTGCACTCCCTCTATGGCAATAATGTCCTTCCTCAGATTTTGAGACCAAAACTGTACGCAATACTCCAGGTGTGGTCTCACCAAGACCTTGTACAACTGCAGTAGAACCTCCCTGCTCCTATACTCAAATCCTTTTGCTATGAAAGCCAACATGCCATTCACTTTCTTTACTGCCTGCTGCACCTGCATGCCTACCTTCAATGACTGGTGTACCATGACACCCAGGTCTCGCTGCATCTCCACCTTTCCCAATCGGCCACCATTTAGATAATAGTCTGCTTTCCCGTTTTTGCCCCCAAAATGGATAACCTCACATTTATCCACATTATACTGCGTCTGCCAAACATTTGCCCACTCACCCAGCCTATCCAAGTCACCTTGCAGTCTCCTAGCATCCTCCTCACAGCTAACACTGCCCCCCAGCTTAGTGTCATCCGCAAACTTGGAGATATTGCCTTCAATTCCCTCATCCAGATCATTAATATATTTTGTAAATAGCTGGGGTCCCAGCGCTGAGCCTTGCGGTACCCCACTAGTCACTGCCTGCCATTGTGAAAAGGACCCGTTTACACCTACTATCCACCAATACTGAACCCCCAATGCCGTGTGCTTTAAGTTTGTATACTAATCTCTTATGTGGGACCTTGTCGAAAGCCTTCTGGAAGTCCAGATACACCATATCCACTGGTTCTCCCCTATCCACGCTACTAGTTACATCCTCGAAAAATTCTATAAGATTCGTCAGACATGATTTACCTTTCGTAAATCCATGCTGACTTTGTCCAATGATTTCACCACTTTCCAAATGTGCTGCTATCCCATCTTTAATAACTGACCTCTAGCAGTTTCCCCACTACCGATGTTAGACTAACTGGTCTGTAATTCCCCGTTTTCTCTCTCCCTCCCTTCTTAAAAAGTGGGGATACGTTTGCTACCCGCCAATCCTCTGGAACTACTCCAGAATCTAAAGAGTTTTGAAAGATTATTACTAATGCATCCACTATTTCTGGAGCTACTTCCTTAAGTACTCTGGGATGCAGCCTATCTGGCCCTGGGGATTTATCGGCCTTTAATCCATTCAATTTACCCAACACCACATCCCGACTAACCTGGATTTCACTCAATTCCTCCAACTCTTTTGACCCGCGGTTCCCTGCTATTTCCGGCAGATTATTTATGTCTTCCTTTGTGAAGACGGAACCAAAGTAGTTATTCAATTGGTCCACCATATCCTTGTTCCCCATGATCAACTCACCTGTTTCTGACTGCAAGGGACCTACATTTGTTTTAACTAATCTCTTTCTTTTCACATGTCTATAAAACTTTTGCAGTCAGTTTTTATGTTCCCTGCCATTTTTCTTTCATAATCCATTTTTGCTTTCCTAATTAAGCCCTTTGTCCTTCTCTGCTGGTCTTTGAATTTCTCCCAGTCCTCCGGTATGCTGATTTTTCTGGCTAATTTGTACGCATCATCCTTCGCTTTGATACTATCCCTGATTCCCCTTGTTATCCACGGATGCACTACCTTCCCTGATTTATTCTTTTGCCAAACTGGGATGAACAATTTTTGTAGTTCATCCATGCAGTCTTTAAATGTCTTCCATTGCATATCCACCGTCAACCCTTTTAGAATTAATTGCCAGTCAATCTTGGCCAATTCGCATCTCATACCCTCAAAGTTACCTTTCTTTAAGTTCAGAACCATTGTTTCTGAATTAACAATGTCACTCTCCATCCTAATGAAGAACTCAGCCATATTATGGTCACTCTTGCCCAAGGGGCCACGCACAACAAGACTGCTAACTAACCCTTCCTCATTACTCAATACCCAGTCTAAAATAGCCTGCTCTCTCATTGTTTCCTCTACATGTTGATTTAGATAACTATCCCGCATACATTCCAAGAAATACTCTTCCTCAGCACCCCTGCCAATTTGATTCACCGGATATTGTGAGGAGATATTTATTGGGACTTGGTTGTTGTAAGCACCTTGTCCAAAGTAATATTGTCATTGCCCCAGGAGTGTACATCAATCAGCCATCCCATGAAATGTGGACTCATTTCTCTACCAATACAAGATACAAGATACTAGATACATTTATTTGTTACATGTGCCAGTTGGCACAGTGAAATATGATCACCATACAGCCATACAATAAAATAAAGACCACAACACACGGTAGAGTTCAACATAAAACATCCCAACACAGCAGAATCAAATGTTTCCCACTGTGAGGGAAGGCACCAAAGTCAGTCTCTTCCTCGATGTTCACCCATGGTTGGGGCCTCCGAAGCCCTCCTGCAGGCACTCTGCAGGCCCAACGCTCCAGACCACCAAACGGCGATCCAGGTAGGTATCGCCCACTCCGCGGTGAATCCAGCGACGCTGTTGTGGCTCTGTTCTGGTCCCCGGTCTCCGGTAGGAAAGGTCGCTCCGACCCAGCTGATAGGCTGCGAGGAGGGGGGGGGGGGGTGGTAGGACGCGACTCGGAGAAATAGTCGCGTCCCCGCCAGGAAGCGACGAAGAAATGGTTTCCCTCTTACCCTACCCCCCTCCCCCACATAGAAAAGCTAAAGTAACCCCAAAACAAACAGTTTAGACAAACTAAAATTTAAAAAAGGGAAAAAACGGACAGGCTGTAGGCAGAGATGCCTTCAATGCAGCGCCCTTTGTTGTTCTATAGGCGCCAAATACAAATACACTGGCAATTATATTCTATTGTGGAAATAGACATCTTCTGACAGATATCTCAGAATTCCATTGTCCAAGCTGTATGACTTGGATTTTAATGATGTTTAATGAGTTGTCAGGAAGAGCAAGTTCATCGTTTCACCACTGGGAACATTTATTAGAAATGTTGACATTCAGTATTTTCAAAAGACTAATTGCTGTATTTTTCAATGGTCGAATTAGAAATACAGCTAACATTGGAAAGATAATGGTTAGTTCATCCAACAACCAAAAAATAATTTCACTGGAATATAGAAAAATACAGAACATGAGGCTGATCATCTATTATGTTTTTACTTTTATTTGGAAGACGTACCTAATGTTCGTAATTTTTTTTTGGAAAGCCCCAAATTTGGTTTTGGATCTGTTTCCACAACTCTTTTAGGACAGTGCGTTCCAGATCTGTGTCAATTCATTTCTCCTCACCTTGCCTCGGATTATTTTACTTTTGACAAAGTGATTTTTCAACCAAGTCCCAATAAATATCTCCTCACAATATCATAGAAACATAGAAAATAGGTGCAGGAGTAGGCCATTCGGCCCTTCGAGCCTGCACCGCCATTCAATATGATCATGGCTGATCATCCAACTCAGTATCCCGTACCTGCCTTCTCTCCATACCCCTTGATCCCTTTAGCCACAAGGGCCACATCTACCTCTTAAATATAGCCAATGAACTGTGGCCTCAACTACCTTCTGTGGCAGAGAGTTCCAGAGATTCACCACTCTCTGTGTGAAAAAAGTTCTTCTCATCTCGGTTTTAAAGGATTTCCCCCTTATCCTTAAGCTGTGACCCCTCGTTCTGGACTTCCCCAACATCGGGAGCAATCTTCCTGCATCTAGCCTGTCCAACCCCTTAAGAATTTTGTAATTTTCCTTAAGATCCCCCCTCATTCTAGCGAGTAGAAGCCGAGTCTATCCAGTCTTTCTTCATATGAAAGTCCTGACATCCCAGGAATCAGTCTGATGAACCTTCTCTGTACTCCCTCTATGGCAAGAATGTCTTTCCTCAGATTAGGAGACCAAAACTTCAGATCCTGTGAGCCATAGAATGTGCACAACCTACTTAATGGGTCACTAACTGAACAGGTTCCATTTACTGTCACTTAAGGGCCTGTCCCACTTACGTGTCCGTGGCACGCTAATTACGCGACCTCGTAGTATGGCCGCGCGGGGCCGGTCCCACTGAGAGACGCAGAGGGGTATGTAGTTGTGCGCTACATCGCGCGGGGCTACGAATTTTTTGTAGGGTACAAAATCTTCGCGCGCCAATGGCCTGTCGCGGAACTGACGGCCAAAGTCGACATCATTCGACCGCACAGCCGCCTGGAGCGTGTGACGTCATTTGAAGTTGGACACAAAATGCAGTAGTAACTCAGCGGGATCGGCAGCATCTCTGGAGAGAAGCAATGGGTGATGTTTCGTGTCGAGACTCTTCTTCAGTCTGAAAGAAGGGTCTGGACCCAAAACATGCACCCATTGTCTTCTCTCCAGAGAGATTCTGCTGGTCCCCCCTGAGTTACTCCACATTTTGTGTCTATCTTCAATTTTTTCTTGGCCCCGCCTCTGGGGAGTAGAAGTGGGGGCCGGATCCGGACCGCA